>NW_022589712.1:39723674-40304290 GCF_004348235.1 Phoca vitulina
TAGGCTTCCCGCCGAGCAGGGAGCCCGATGCGGGGCTCGATCCCAGGACCCTGGGATCACGACCTGAGCCGAAGGCAGACGCCTAACGACTGAGCCACCCAGGCACCCCTAAGCCATGACATTTTTTTTTTTTTTTTTTTTCTCCTCTTCCAGTTTTTTTTTTTTTTTTAATTTTTTTTATTGTTATGTTAATCCCCATACATTACATCATTAGTTTTAGATATAGTGTTCCATGATTCATTGTTTGTGCATAACACCCAGTGCTCCATGCAGAACGTGCCCTCCTCAATACCCATCACCAGGCTAACCCATCCTCCCATAAGCCATGACATTTTTATAGATTAAAAAAATAAAATATATACTATAAAGAGAACGCTAAGATAAACATCCGTGTGCCCTCCACTCAGCTTGAGGAATAGAACATGGTTGGCAACCTTAGAGTTCCCTGTATTCATGTTCTCTGACCCTCTCCCACCTTTTAAAATTTCATATTGTAATTCTCTTGCTTTTATTTTATAAATATTATAAATATTATATTTTGCTTGCTATTTCTTTTATAATTTTGCATGTTTTATTTATTTTTATATTTTATATTTTATTTATTTATTTTTTATACTGTTGGGTTTTCTAAGCACTTAAACTTTATAAATATGTCACCAAAGTGAATGTATTCGTCTGTTGTCACATTACATTGTTTCTGAGGTTCCTCATATTTGAGTTTTACACACGTGCAGCTGTAGTTCATTGTCAGAGCTGGATAGACTACTGTTGTACAGTACATCATAATTTATCTTCTCTTGTCAGTGCATATTGTTTTCCAAATATTTTGTCTGTTTTGCCATCACCAGCCCTGCTGCCCTGCAGACTTCATGCTTGGACATGTCTCTCGGGCATGTTCAAGTGTATGTGTGGGTATATCGCTAAAGTGTTAATGTTGAGTCATAGAGTGTACATTCTTCAACTTGACAATTGGTAACAGCAATTATATCAATTTATACACCTCACCTCCTTCCCCCAGCAATAAGGAAAGTTTTAGCTCTTCTACATACTGCACTCAGTATTGTCAATCTGTTTCATTTTTGCCAATTTATGGTTTTTGAGATAGATTTTAATGTAGCTTTAATTCCCTAGTTACTTGGTCTTTGCTTCTTTTAATTCCATCATTAATAACATTATTTAATAATATAACCATTTAATACATAGGTATTTTGTTTCTTAGTCCTTGAGCGCCTGAATTTGGTTACTGTCTCTGCTGATCTTGTTTACGGTACCTTGTTTATGGTGAACTCATATTTGGCTAATATTAATCATTGGGAATCCTGAAGGAGCTGGCTTGAGGACGCCTTTCTCCAGATAAGGTCTGTATCAGCTCCTGCTAGCTCCTACTCCGACACCTACCAGCTATCAACCGGGTTTGGCTTCAGTTTAATTTCCCATTTGGGGATTTCTCTCATTGTACAGCGTGTATTCAAATCTCAAACTCATATGAGACAATTATGGTCTCAGATTATCAGAGGAGACTATTATCATTATTATTAATACCAATATTGTTATTCCTATTATTTTTCCGCCTGCTTTTTAGAGAGGCAGAGAGGTTTATTTAAAGGTTTCCTAGCCAGCAGGCATTTTCCTAGCACAAACCTTCCCTAAGGGTGTAGCACCTGGACGAATGCAGAGTCTCACATTTAGTCCCCCATTTGTCCTCAATGTACACAAACCTGGTCTCGGCTTCTGCCTACCCCAGGCCCTAGGCAATCATTAACCTCTAAAGCTGTAGGTTCCCCCAGTCAACATATGCCGCCAGAACCACCTAGGCTTCACTTATTCGCCTGTTTTTTGTTTTGTTTTGTTTTTCCAGAAGGCTTTGTGTTCTTGCCTCACGGTTCAGGGGTGGGTGAGGAGTGGTGACTTCTCTCACATTCCCTAGAGTTCAGCAAAGAATCGGAAAATATTTTTGCTATGATTTATCTAACACTTCTGTGTTTCATGGCAGGAAGATCTTCAAGAATTTTTAACCTACTGCACTACCTGAAGCAGAACCACTTAGAATGCTTTTTTAAAACACACTCCCGGGCGCCTGGGTGGCTCAGTCGTTAAGCGTCTGCCTTCGGCTCAGGTCATGATCCCAGGGTCCTGGGATCGAGTCCCACATCGGGCTCCCTGCTCGGCAGGAAGCCTGCTTCTCCCTCTCCCACTCCCCCTGCTTGTGTTCCCTCTCTCGCTGTGTCTCTCTCTGTCAAACAAATAAATAAAATCTTAAAAAAAAAAAGTTGTTATTGCCAACAATTACAACATGGTATCAATCAAAGCAAAGCCTCTACCTTCTCCGCATTGACATATAAACTGTATAGACACTATAGATATTGGCACTATGGGCACTCTATAGAGAGGTAAATGCATGTATATGTATCAAATATACATAAGTGAGTTATTCATGTACTTCTAGCAAAGTATGTTTGCCTCAGATGTCTAGCTATTCAAGAAGAAAAGTTGGAGAATGAATTATTAATATATTATTCAATTCTTTAATTGATTTTGATGAAATACAAAAATTATGTGTTAGGATAATACTATTACGAGTAAATTGTCAAATTTGGGAACAACATAAATCAGTATAATTTCTGGTACAATCAAGGTACAATTTGCAGCCATAAATGAGCAAAATGAAGTTTTTGTAAAAATACAACTTTGGTCTTGTTTCACAAGACTGTCTAGCATTCCTAAAATGATCAAGAATGTTAAGAAGTGACCTCAGCATAAACATAGAGAAAATTGTATGTGTAGCTCACTCATTCAAAATTAAATTCATTAGCCTTTTAAAATATTTATTTATTTATTTATTTTAGAGAGAAGGGGGAGCAGAGGGAGAGAGTGTCCCAGGCAGACTCCCCGCTGAGCTCAGAGCCCAATGTGGGGCTCAGTCTCATGACCCTGAGATCACAACTTGAGCCAAAACCAAGAGTCAGACACTTAAGTGACTGCACCACACTGGCACCCCCATTAGCCTTTTTTTAATGTTTGTTTTTCTTTTCTACCTTTACTGCACTTTTTTGAAGCATATAATTTCAACTATTATATGCACTATGGCAAAGTGCATGTAATGATAAGTCATAGCACGCAACACCTAGAAATTACACTTTTAATTCCGTAACTCTAGCGCTAAAATTATACTAAGATTAAAAATATTGCACTATTGTATGATGATTTTAGTATAGTTATTGGACATGATTATTGTAGAAATTCTGAACATCAAAAAAAGTATAAAGTATAATTAAAAAAAGTTACTCATAACCTTACCAACCGGAGACAAAAGCAATCTTAGGGGATGCTTCTAATTTTTTTCAGTTAAGTTTTATATAGATGACATGAAATTCTATATAAAAGTCTGGAATTATGAGAATAATTTTTACAATGCTTCATAGGTATAAAACATATATGATAATATTACTCTCTCTAAAAGTGTGCCTAGGTATAGAAAGTAGAAGATGACTATTACATCAGTTGGTACTACTTGTTCCTTAGATTACATCAATATTAGTTTCCTTCAGATATGTTTAAACTTAAGATTGGTCTGCTTTACAAAAAGTGTTAGGAAGAGGGGAAGATGGGGAAGGCATCCCTCAGAAGGACAGATCTAAAATGCAGCCCAGAATATTGAAGAGAATGGAGTGGAAATGCAAGAGTCCCCAGTGAAAGGCTGCCAATGTGGAGAATACAGATTTAACATTCTGGAGGGTAGGAAAGCCTCAATTAAGAGTCCTGTTAATAGAGAATTCAGAAAATGTTATTAAAGAGTTCTCTTAGCTAATCTAATAAAGAAAATCAGGACATGGCAAAAAAAAAAAAAAAGAAAGAAAGAAAGAAAAAAGAAAAGAAAGGAAAGACAAGAAGAGAAAAAAAAGAAAAGGAAAGGAAAGGAAAGAAAAGAAAAGAAAAGAAAAAAAACTGATGTGTCTTGACATACTAACCACACCATATTTTCCTAAATATGTCTTTTGGGGGTACTCTTTCTAGCTGGTATAATAGCATTTGTATACTCATGTCTATCTTTTAGAATGTTGTGTAAGCTATTTGTATACACAACCCACCTGTCTTCTAAAAGATTAAGTAAGATTCCTGAAGGAAATCATGTTTGTCCTAGTTCCAAAGTTCTGCTTCCATTCCCCACCTCTACTATTCTGTGCAGTGTCTGGAACTAAAGAGAATGGGGCTATAGCTGCGATCCCATATATGTAGTCTCATTAATACTGGGCAGGCAGATCTAGGCAAGTCATTCCATTGCTTTCATGAGGGAAACAAGGATTTTTACCAAAATATTCTAACTAGAGTATTTTGCCAAATTGAGAGACAACAGCCAGGAAACTATTTAATGACCAGCTAATTGGAATGTCTTTTTCTATGCCTGCCTCATAACTGGTAATGAGCCATGTGTAAATGGATGCAAATAACAGATTGAAAACAAAGGCTCTTGACCTGGTACAGAGATAAGTTTTTAAACTGGGGTTGTACAAATGCAAGAGGATGCTTCACCTCCAACCTCTTAACTTCTAACTGCCTGTTAAAACCTCATGCTATCCAGGTAAGCAGACAGTAAAAGAACTGGGTTAGATGCAAAGAATCATGTAGAAACAAAATTTCACCAAAATAGGTAATTGCTCTGACATGTAGGGAAACAATAATTAACATTTTCTAAAGTTTACTTAACACTTGGGAGTTTGAGAAAAGAGAAAAAAATAATTAAATGGTTAAAAAATGAAGTCAATTATTGTTAGAGGAAACAAGACATCCTTCAAAGATATATCACATTGTATTTCAAAATAAGCACTTAGCAAGATTTTCTATTTGATGAGCAATCTCTGAAACAAAATGAACATAAATTACAGATTTAAATTTTAATGATTCCTCAGAAAACAATGTCTTAATTTTAGTAAGTGTTTTAAAAAACATGGATTAACCATGACAGTTCATTTAAAATAGTAATTAATTGTATACATTAATTTCCCATTAATATGTGGCATTGTAGGTAAAAATTCTTTTTAGAATTAAAAATTTTTAAGATATGAATATATTTTGAAATGATTTTGCCCTCCCAAATGCTAAAATCCTAATCTAAATACGCACTAAAATATAGATAGCTTTTTAGATTAAATTTTTAAATTCAAAAATTAATGTCCCTAGATTTGCATTTGCATTCTTTACGATATCTGTTTGTTCTAAGACCTTCGGCAAAATGTCAGCTATTGTTTAAATTGTCTATCATGAATGTGTGTCAACATGTATTTCTCTTAAGGGTGGTCAACAGAATGTGCTCTACCCAAAGGCAAATACATATCATTTCTGACATTTCTATTTAAAAAGTAGCCATTTCCCCCCATCCTATATACATCAGTATTGAGCTAATGAAGACTTCATGACACTGTGACTCCTAATAATTTTCTTTTGCTCTGTCACTCTCCTTTTATGAAATTCAGTTCCAATTATAGAGATGTGCTAGATTTGTTCTTTTTCAGTTTTGTCTGAGGGTGTCCTCTGGTTTAATTTTTAAGTTAATTAGAAATGATGCCCATATACAATGAGGTTGCCTGATATTCTCCTTCACAGGGTGCATAAAAGAAAGCATCCAAGGACTTACTGAAGGGCTGTATGTTCTCGATGCAAATTACTGGAAAACCCGAGTGGATATATACTGTAGGTAGCTCAGGTCCCACACCAACATTTTGAATGCAGAAGGATTTTATTGCATTGCTTTCATGATTCTACAATCAGAATTTATTGTTTGGACTAAGAGAGTCTTTTAACTTTCACGCAAGAAGACTAGGAGGGATCCTCTCAGATCACTCAGAACACAGTGGTGGTCAAGGACTTCCCCAGGTTATAAAGCCACAGGGGCAGAGAAAAGCAAGAAGCTACCCTTTCCTCATCCAAGACAGCACATGATTATCATCTGCTCAAGTGAAAGAGTGTTTTGTGATGTTCTTATCACTGCTGTAATCTTAATATAGACCCATCATTTCTAAATTTTTAATTTTGTTTTAAAAGTCTTAAATAACAGTATAGTTGGCTTGTTTCAATCTACAAAGAATAACCCCAATTCCTTTTTTGACCAGTAAATTATCATTTGTAAATAACAAGTAAACATAACAATCACTTGTAAATAACATGTGAATGTATTGTAAATAACAACATAACTTGTTGTACATTGATGCCACAGACAAAACACAATGTCATTCCATTTTTTTTCTTTTCCTGCTAGTTTTGAACACATGTATTGAAGTAATCCATACATTCTTGGCTTCTAGGTTCCAGTGATAAATCTACTTACCCATAAGATAAATGCATCTCTGTCAACAAAATAATCCCTGCCACATATACAGAATTACTAAATAGAACAGAGGGACTATTATGGAGAGAAACCCTCCTAGAATTCACTATGACTATATGGTCAGGGTCTCTGAAATTTGTGGGCTAGAACTGACTAATCTATCTCAAAATCTCAAGTATATTCTAATTCTAGACAAATCATCATTTTGTTATTTTTTTCCCTGTGCCCACCATTAATCGCTTGGTGCTGGCTAGCTTTGCTTCACACACGACCCTCCTCACCCTGCAAGGGTCCTTGGAACACAAATGCTGGTTTATTAGTTTAGATAAATCCCTACACCTGGATAAAACTCTTAAATTACACTGGTGACTTAGGGGCATCAACTTTGCATGGAGAGAGGAATGTCTGAATCTTGAGGCGGCTTAGTGGGATATTATATAAAATATTCCTCCTCAAAAGAGCTCTTCCTAGCTAAAACTATTTCTTAAAGTAAAACCAACGGGGAAAACAAATTGGAACATGTTTAGTCATCATATAACTGAATGGGCAGGAAGATCTTTCTTTTATGAGTAAAGTAAGTGTGGTATTCTCCCCAGCTACTTTTTCTGTCAGAGAAGGTTGATAACAGATTGAAGCAAATCACAGCCACAGAGCCTTAACACGAAGACACAAGGCTTATTTAAGTTGATCGCTGCTGGTGTGTGCCTGGTACACGCAGGAGGCAAGACAGCCTGGAGAACACGACACAGGGCCGTTCTCACACATCTTCACAATCCATGAAATACCAATTTCAATCAAGTATAACAGCAGGAGAGAACCCAAAGTAAAAATTACCAACTCATAAAATTGTTACATCATCACGTTCCTAAGTCTTCTATTAAAAGTGAATGCATAGTAAAGGTAACAAATAATTGTGCCATTTCTAATCAAAATAGAATATGTAGTAATTTTCTGTGACCTGTATATTGAGGCCTCTAGCTCCAATCTATAAGTCAACTGCAGCAGACCTTACTATTACCCCAGCCAGTATATCAATAATGGATTAGGTCTCTCACTAGACTTTTAAACTACTTTAGTAACACATATTCAGAAGTGCTGACATTCTCATATTCAAAATTGCCAAACGGGAGTTAAGCTGCAGAACTTCGGCTAGAGGAATTGAGAAGAGCAAATTATAAAAAGAATTAGGCAGAAGTCCTTAAGTGGATATTTCAGGACACTCCTGCCTACATCAGGCATGCGAAACTAGACCAGATTGTTTTTAATGATGAAACTCAATGCTGCAAGGGTTTGGCAAGACAGGAGGCATCAGATTCTGTTGAGGGAATATAAATTGGTAAAACATTCCTGAAAGAAACCTCAAAACATACTCCTTTTGTCCCCTAATGCCAGTTCTAGAAACCAATTATAAAGAAATCATCATTAATTAGAGTAAAATTTTATGTACAACAGTGTTTTATATATATTTTGTAATGAGGAAAACATTGGGATCAATTTAAAGTTACTTTAACAAAACAGTGAATAAATGAATAATGTGTTTATAATATATAATGTTCAAAAGCACTTAAAATGGCATTTTCAAAGAATTCTTAATGACAGAAAATAATCAAAATATGATATTAGGTTAATGAATCAGGAAAAACATTAATTTATTTTAAAAAGGAATATAAGGTTTAGAAACATACACCAAAATATTAGCATGGTTAATTCTGTGTAATTGAATAATAGATGACTTTTATTTTATGCTTTGTATAGTTTATATTTTTCAAATGTTCTTATATGACCATGTACCACACACTCACACACACACACACACACTCACACACTTGTAAATATGTCTAATGGTAAAAACATCATATACTTAAAAGAATATCAACATAAAGACAACAATATAGCCCTCTAAGCATCTATTAAATTTAGCAAATATTTACTGAACAGTACTCTAGCCTGGGAAATATAAGGGGGATGTGAACGAAGCAGAGGCCTTACCTTGAAGGAATTTATATACTACTGGTAAAGAGAGTAAGTAATATAAATCAAGAAAAATAATTTCCACAAGGTGCGTTTAGGTTTGAAGGAGAGAAACAATGCCAGAGACGGAAGAGAAAAATTAGAATGATGATGAAACTACTCCCAAAAGAAGTAGACTATGGAGTAGACTTTGGGGTGTCAATGAGAATCTGGTAGTTGTGGATGAGGGAATGGAGCAAGTGTAAGAGTGTCCTGGGGAGAAGGAGCAGTAGGACCAGAGATGGTAAGGTTGGGCCACCTTTAAGATACCGTTGCCAGGAGTGTTTGTCAGGAGTTGAGGGTAAGTGTGAGGAAATGCTGGTAGCATGGCTAAGAAGACAGTTGTGGAGTCTACTTGGACCATCCAGGTTGTCTTGCCAAAGCGTTTGTACTGGGCATTATTGAGCACAGAGTGGTATGTTACAGTCGTGCTGTCGGAACATTAGTCTAGCAGCGGTGTGCAGTTTGTTATGGAAATCTGACATTTTAACATTTACGTTTTAGTGCAACCACTTTGATGTGGAGACATTTTATCTCAGGTTAAAAAAAAAAAAACAGCTAGAGTTTTAGTTTAATTATTTTTTAAATGACCAAGTAATGTGTAAGCCACCATCTCCCAGGTCTTTCATCATGGCTACCCACCACAGGACAACAGGGATGAGGTGGTGAGGGTTAGGGATGGTAGGGCTGGAGTTAGACTAGGGAGCCGTAGTTAGAATAAGGATGGAATAAGGGTTATGGGTGTCTCTGATGCCTATTTCTTGAAATAGAAAATGGTGATTTGATGCTTTGACTTGCCCAGTTTGTTGGATGAACGCTTGCAAAATGTCCTAGTTTACCTGATTTCAAGAAAATGGAGACATGTAGTCAAATCTATTAGCACTACACAGGTAACTAGATCCTGAATTTGAGTCCTATCAGGGTCTGAAACCATAAAGGGAAAACAAGTTACACATGTTAAAAATATGGGGAAGATACAGCTTAACAAATGGTTGGATGCAGAGGGGACCTACCACAGAATGGCTGAAAGCAGGTTGCTACTTTTTTAATCTTGGTTAGTTCACCACTAATTGTACTAGAAACTGATATAAGAAAAGGATCAGGTTTAAGAGGAGGTCTGATATGTTGATATTTCAGTGTTAGCAGCCATACATGTGAAGATATCCCGAAGCTTGGATAGCTCACACTGAAGTAAAGACATAGAAAAGCAGAAACAGAGCAAAATAATAATAATAATAATAATAATAATAAGATTGGTGACTACATTGAGAGGCTATGGTAATCTGTATACTATTAAAATAATAATAATACACAATTTCCTCCTAATTTAAATTCCTGACCAATATCATGGAGCTGGCTTGAGTAAAGAGTTGGAGAGAAGAGGTCATTGAAGCCAGAACGATGTTTTCCAAGCATTTGCCAGAACACTTTTAGCTCTACCACTGCCTTCCAAGATTGTGTGATGTCCATATGGGTTGTGAGGCAATGGATTATAGAAACAGCTTGAGAGAGTCTAAAGATGTTTCAGGCACGTGTCCTTCAAAGAAGCACACATGAAAAACAGCACGACCAGTGCTCACGCACGGTGTAGGCAGTCCCCCTCTGCATGACTGCTAACGAGGAATTCCCATTCAGTCTCTGAACACCTCCTGCAAGGCTGGGGGTAAGGAAGATGATGCCTCAGTTTAGCTAATCTGGGAATATTTACCTTCTCTTATTTGTTAGTTTTACAACAGGAAGGAAGTGTTCAGATAGGGATCACCATCCCCTCTCCAAAATTCAAAAATACTTAATGAGTGCACCGCTAACTACAAAAAGAACTTTAAAGGCAATGTTTCAAAGATTTCACTTTGCTCTTCTTGTGTTGATCACAAAATTCTATGGATACTTACCAATTTTGGTTAATTTGAGAATACTCTAATTAACCACAAGGAAATTCGTGTGGCCTCTGAAAGATTCTTTTTCCTTTTGCTTTATCCCCTGTTACTTTATTGTCAAATAATAATCATCCAGAGCCATTCCTTAGAAGTTTTCCTTCCCATTACTGCAAAGTCTTCCTACAAATAAAGTTCCTTAGGAAGTAATACTCAACAAGTCCTTGACCCATGGTGCACTTCACTGAAATAGCAATGTCAATGATTTGCCTTTACTGTCTCCACATAGCAGTACTGTGCACTCAAGGTCTCCATTCATTCTGGAATCTTGCAATGTAATTGGAGAGTTCGTGTTAGTCTTTGGTCTGCCAATTTGCATAAACAAGATGTGCGAGCATCTCTATCTGATCAAGCATTCACATCAGAGCAACCACATACATCTGCAACCTTTCTTTTCATAATCTCAGTAATGACATGTAAATTAAAAATAAATTTCCAGCCCAGCCCCATACAGTTGCATAAGATCTCAAGGAAACACAGATTTTTCTGAATAAAGAAATGTTTCCAACTATTGCTTTGTGTTTGGATGTGTGCTTGCATGGTTTAGAGTGCTCCCTGGCTTTGACCTCTTCTCAGCAATTCATGAGTATAAGCAAGAGATTACATTCCTTGCCTTCACCCATCCTTGAAACCTAAGTGAACACAACAATTCTGAATTAGTGACAAAGCTGATAAATATCTGTTTTATGGGCGGCTGGGTGGCTCAGTTGGTTAAACGACTGCCTTCGGCTCAGGTCATGATCCATGGAGTCCCTGGATCGAGTCCCGCATCGGGCTCCCTGCTCGGCAGGGAGTCTGCTTCTCCTTCTGACCCTCCCCCCTCTCATGTGCTCTCTCTCATTCTCTCTCAAATAAATAAATAAAATCTTTAAAAAAATATATATATCTGTTTTATATAACATGTGAATCTGACTAGGGCAATGCATGTCATTTTAGACATTGAAGTATGTGACGTATTTAGGCTGCTATGTTGATTTATATAATTTTTTAAAAAATTCACTCTATTTTTTAAAATAGACCATGGTTCACCTGTGAGTTACAGTTTAGGTGGATTCTAGAAAGTCTGTAGATAAAACACAGAGTTACATTTTTCTCCAACATCTTTATCTTCAATACTCTTCCAACCCCATCCAAATCATTTGCTATTAGATCAGATCTTGATGATAATCTTTTTTCCTACCATCTGCTTCCCATTCCTTCAATACAGGTCTTATCTATATTCATGTTCGTGTGTGTGTGCGCGCGCACGCATGTATCCAAAGGAAAGTTCCATTTGAAGGTTTAGGTATTAACTCTGAAGAAATAATCCCCACATTTAGGTAAAGTCATGATTATATGTAAAATTCCTTTACATATAAACGTTAACAGAGGATTTTACTTTGAAGACTTTTGCTTTTATCTCTAATATTCTTTCTGTCATGTAGATATAATCAAAACCAATATGAAACAGCAAAAAACAATCCAACTTCTTTTAATGATTCAAAATAAAAATGCTTTTCTAAATATTATCCTATGGTGTTCATCAAAAGAGATAATAGACATTATCTCTTCATTCTCATTCAATAACTATTTACTGTTTCTACTATATATTGGCACAATGCTGGTGGTAGGACCCAGACAATGTGATAGGTCACTTTTTTCACCATTCAGAAGGTATATGTAACTATTATTGACTAATTTTTTTTAAATTTTGTAATATTTATAGACTCACAGGAAGTTGCAAAACTGAACAGGGAGATCCCATGCACTCTTCCCCTGGCCTACCCCAGTGGGATACTTTACTAAAATATACCATCAAAACCAGGAATTTGATATTGGTACAATCCACAGAGCCTAATTAGATGACATCAGTTTTGTAAGCACTCATTTGTAAGTGTGTATGTATGTACTTCTATGCAATTTTATCACCTGTGTGGCTGTGTGTAACCATCACCACATTTAATGTTACCGTTGCTTATAGATTTGACACGAAAAAAGGAACAAAATCTATTTCTCTTAAGGATGTAAATTTAAAATATTTTCTAAATATAATCCAATTGTCGTCCACAGTAAGAGTGGATTTTTAAGGAAATAATGCCTTACCCAGAAAACGATAAAAAATTAGCTTGTCATTTTAAATCTTTTAATTTCATGAACCAAATAATACTAGTTTGAAATGTTTCCTTTAAAACAAAAAAAGAGGGGAACCTGGGTGGCTCAGTTGGTTAAGCATCCGACTTCAGCTCAGGTCATGATCTCAGGGTCCTGGAATCCAGCCCCACATTGGGCTCTGTATTCAGCAGGGAGTCTGCTTGAGGACTCTCTCCCTCTCCCTCTGCCCCTCCCCCCACTTGTGTGTGCATGCTCTCTCTCTCTCTCTCTCAAATAATAAATAAATCTTAAAAAATTTTTCTTAAAAAAGTTAATATGCCAACATGAAAAAGATAAACCACAGTCTTGAGTCAAAATTATATATCTAAAGATTGAGGAAAAAACACAACCCTGAGGAATAATTAATTTTAAAAAGTCTCACATCGGGGTGCCTGAGTGACTCAGTCAGTTAAGTGTCTGAGTGACTCAGTCAGGGTGTCTGAGTGACTCAGTCAGTTAAGTCTTCAGCTCTGGTCATGATCCCAGGGTCCTGGGATGGAGCCCCAAGTTGGGCTCCCTGCTCAGTGGGGAGCCTGCTTCTCCATCTTCTTCTGCATCCCCCCCACCCCCGGGCTCACTCGTGCTCTCTCTCTCTTAAATAAATAAATAAAATCTTTTAAAAAAATCTCACATAGATAAAGAAACAATAGACAACAAATAAACTTTCAGTGTTTATGATTTACAGAATGCCCATAGCTTCTTGGACCAAACTATCATTGCACCATTTTAATTTTATAACTGAGAAAAATGAGGCACAGAAAGATTAAAGATTTAAAAGGTTAAAGCTCTAATCAAGCTGTTACTGCTCAAGGTGAGCATGGACTTTACCACAGTTTCAAATCTTCTTTTTAGTCCACTCTGTTGTAAGTTTTTACTCATTAGTAAGTGTGAAAGAGATAAAAATTTACATATTAAACTAGCACTACCATCCTAAGAAAATACTGCGCATACTCCTACAGCAGTGACATTGCTTTGATCAGTCTATGACCAACATCCACCTTTATAATTTTCTTAGTTTAGGGAAAGAAGAAAATCAAGTTTTATTGATGAGATAACATGTGTTAAGCCCCATTTTTTGCCATCCCTTAGTGCTATTAAGATGCCATCCCTGCCAGGGTGCCTGGGTGGCTCAGTCGTTAAGCGTCTGCCTTTGGCTCAGATCGTGATCCCGGGGTCCTGGGATCAAGCCCTGCATGGGGCTCCCTGTTCGGTGGGAAGCCTGCTTCTCCCTCTCCCAGTCTCCTTGCTTGTGTTCCCTCTCTCACTGTGTCTCTCTCTGTCAAATAAATAAATAAAATCTTCAAAAAAAAAAAAAAAAAAAGATACTCCCTGCCACCTGTGGATTTTGCCACTCAGTTGAAATAAAAGTTTTACACCCTGTTTTACCAGGGAGGATTTCAGTGGTTTACAACTATACATAAAAGTATTTAAAAGTAGATGAGTATTGGAGCACCTGGCTGGCTCAGTCAGTGGAGCATGTGACTCTTGATCTCGGGGTTGTGGGTTTGAGCCCCATGTTGGGTGTAGAGATTGTTTAAAAATAAAATCTTTAAAAAAAAAAAGTAGATGAAAATTTTCTGATTTAAAATGACTGAGCACATATATTTTTCTCCCTTACTCCTGAGACTTCATTGAAAGTGATGGAAGAGAAATATTTTTTAAGAAAATGAAAACTGTCAACAGTGAGAGAAGTGGAGGAAAAAACCATCATTGCATAAATTATTTCAAAGCATTTTTAAAATAGGAGAAGGAGATAAAAGTCTAATAAATAAAACAGAAGCAATATAGGTATGAAAACCAGGGGTGGCAGGATAGGGATATTCAACAAGAAATGGTAGATTAAACCAGGAGTCAAGTGAAAAGTTATCCAAAGTGATAGCCACCCAGCAAAACTAGAAAGCAATTAGACAAATTAGAAGAGAAAGGGCTAAAAGAAGAATGGTTTTTGAAAGAACAGAAGAAATTTCATGAGTAAGCACTATGAAAAGATAACCATAAGATATTGGCAGTAAATAGTGGGAAAAGACCTTTTACAAAATTTTAATTATAAGCTCTTCTCTTTTATTTTTTATGGAGAAGTAAATATCTTACCTAATACAATTGTGTGTGTGTGTGTGTGTGTGTGTGTGTGTGTGTGTGTGAGGCTTGAACTAACAACCCTGAGATCAAGACCTGAGCTGAGATCAAGATTCTAACACTTAACCAGCTGAGCCACCCAGGTGTCCTCTGATACAATATTTTTAAATGGAGTTAAGTATAAAAGAAGGAAAAATAAGACCAAGAGGTTGAATCATGAGACTAATGAAATAAAAAATGGGCAAATATATCCCTGAGTGTTTTAGCATTAGAATTAGAGTTGTACCCCCTGACAATCTTCTGAAAATGGCCACTTAAAAGTTTATTAGATTCTTTAGCCGATATGTGAGCTGGAGTTAGAACTGGCATTGGCTTGAGAAAACAAAGGTGACCTAATAGAGACACCTAATGCAACAGAAACGTATCCTTCCTCTGCTCTGGGTTGTACTGAATGATAACCTTTCAGGCAGTATCAGGATGCTCCTTACAAAATTATTTCCACTTCATCCTAGTGCACAGCAAATAAAGCAGCATGTAAGGCCCTAGGATTTACTCCATGTGGTTTGGCAGAGGTAGTTTGAATTTCAGATACTAATGTGAAGAAGAAAGTATGTGCTGTCATTTGGATCTGCACAGCCTAGTTCCACTCCAATATTACCTGGACAGCAAAGTCCAGTTTGGAGCTATGGAGAGAGATAAAGCGAATCACCTCTGGAAAAAAATGTTACTGAAGATAGGGGCGACCTTCAGCTTAGCCAGCAGGAAGTGACCAATCTCCAAGCATTCATATATGAGTCTGAACAACATATAGTTTCAGGTGACATAAAGCGTGACTTTAAAGCAATTCATTCCTATTTCTTACTGCTAGAGCTTTGAGAACATTAAAACAGAACATGAGATAAGATTCTTGGATAACTGGGACTCCACTAAAGATTGAACATTACACAATGGATTTAAGAATCCTGTCTCTCACCTGTCTCTTATAATAGCTCCATAGGACCATGAGATCAAAGATCAGGCACAGATAGAATTGAACAAGAAAAGAACTAAATTTACACACTTTTATTAACAGCCTATTTAAAAACCTGTTTCAAAGAACTAAGAAAAAATAATATGAAAGGAGACATTGGGATATTATAAGACAACACTGTGATGGTGATAAATGTAACTTTTTTGACAGTCAGCATTTGCAGTGCTTTGACAGAGCTTTGCTCTCTCCGAATGGCTTGCTAAATGTCCAGTGTGCAGAGGTTATGAGCATTTCACTAAGTGAGGGTGATGCATCTTCAGGTTGAACAGCATTCTCCATGTAAAATGATTCATGGGAACTATTCTCACAGGGCTTTTGACAAAAACTGACTCATCAATCTGTGTTTTAATACATTGCTTCCTTACTACCTATGAATTCATCATCAGTATTTGTTAGAATTATGGTTGATGGCATGCTTAGAGTGAACCAACAACATGTTGCAACTGTTACAATGTTTCCTTCTGTTTAATCCATCCTTTATCACAGAACCGCTAGATTTATCTATTAAAATATACTTATCCTATCAAGTTGAAACTTGACTGATCACCTACAGAAAAAACTCAAAAACTTAAGAATGGCATTCATGACCTTCTACTATTAGGTATTTACTAACTTTGGTGACCTTATTCCCTATTTTACTCCTTCATGAATGTGAAGATATGACTAAATTAACCTACTTGCTAATATCCAAATGCATAGTGTACATATTCACCTCTGTTTTTCCCCCAACTGTTCTCAGACTATAATGTGGTTTTTTTTTTTTTTTTTTAAGATTTTGTTTATTTATTTCAGACAGAGAGAGAGGGTGAGAGAGAGAGCACGAGCTGGGGGCTGGGAGTGGAGGGACAGAGGGAGAAGCAGACTCCCAGCTGAGCAGGGAGCCTGATGCAGGACTCCATCCCAGGACCCCGGGATCATGACCTGAACTGATGGCAGAGACTTAACCGACCCAGCCACCCAAGCTCCCCTATAATATTTTTAACAATGCATTTTATTCCTTTCAAAATCCTTCTAGGACCGTCTATGGATATCTCTTTTCTTAATCCTTTCCCTGTGTAAGATATAATTGCCCTGTTCTTTTTGCACTTTTACAGATCACTGGCTATTTGGTAATATACTAAGTAAAATAAATAATATATATTAAAATGATGGGATAGAATATGATATAATAATATATATAAATAATATATTAAAATATAAAATATATTTTCTAATAGTGGGAAATATTTGCCAAACTGATCAAAATACATGTGGAATAATTATACTTTTACTTGGGGATAAACTGACAACATTTTTTGTGTTTAGAAGTCAACCAGAATGATACACTATTCAGAGACTATGTCATGAGAGAAAGGGATGGAAGAACAAGCGATACATATTTGGAGAAGGAAATTATAAAATGAAAAATATCAGATCGCTTCTAATGTTCAAAGGAACATACATTCTATGTTTTTGAAATATTTTTTATGTAAAAGACAGTGTATTAGGTGGAGTGGCAGTAACTCTGTGTTCAAGAGTTGGCATAAGAGGTGGTATAAAGTGCAAGATTCAGAGACAGGTTTTAGCTGAATTTAAGAAAAAACTTTGGTGTCAAACTCTTAAAGATGGCAAAGTCTGCCTTGTAAGAAGCTGCACTAGCAGGCTCTAAGTGTGTATAAACAGAAGTTGCATAATCATCTCTTAGACTACCACAGAAGTTAATTCTTATGTAAGATGGTCTGGGTAGTTTTTAAGTTTCTTTCAAATGCTAAGATTCTAAGATTCTAGACTTGTCTACACTAAGCTTTTCATTACAGCATCTGACATAGTATTTGCTCCTGTATTGTGCACCTATTAAAACTGATTTAGATCTGTATAGAATGGCCAACAGCCCAATAAAGAATCACATAAAACGCCCAAGAAATAGCATCCTTATTAGATGGGAAAGATCACATTAGGAAGCTTTCTGATATTTTAAGACTCAGTTTTCCATTCACCTGCACTTAGTTATTAACCTAGAGAGTCTATAGGAAAAAAAAAATTCAGTCATGTACCTGTAATCCTTAAATATTTAAAAGTATACAAATAATACATCAGACTGTATAAGATGATGCTTTAGGAAGAAAGTTGTAATCATCAAGTCAAGGAGGGACTGGATAGGCGCAAGCTGGACTCAGGGCCACTCATTTGTCTTTTGAGATAACTAAGACGAGAAAGAAGATTTAAATGAGGACAGGAAGAAAGGGTGGGTAGGAAAAGACATAGACAAAAAGTACCCTCCCCTTCTTTTCCATTATTTCTTGGTCTGTGCTACTATGGAATTCCAGCATCTCTGTGCTGGACTGCTACAAAATTCTCCTAAATTCCCACTTTTCCAAATTATTTCTTTAAAATTTATCCCACACGATAGATATTTGTATAGTGAAATCATGAACAAATGAATGATGTCACATTAATTTTTGTATTGGCCATTTTTCATGATTTGTTTTTCTCAAAATACCCATTGATTCTCCATTCTTCGTAAAATACAGTTTAAATTCAAAGTCCCTCCTGTTTTGGCCCCCACCTACCAAATTCCTTCAGCTTATCTTTCTCACCTACCTTTACATCAGACTGCCTAGACTATTACATATTCTAAATGCAATCTAAGCATTTTCACCTCTAAACCTTAGCTCTGCTATTTCCTTCCTTATATCTCTCTACATACCCATATCATGTCATCCTTGACTATCCATAAAGACAAGCATGATTGTCTTTATAAGGTGCAATTTCTGTCCACTTTTTTGTCTTTTAATTCATCTCTGGCTATCTTATTCAGATTTGCATAAAAATATTTTTTTTAAATAAGGCTGCTTGATAGCTGTTGAAATTCAATTTCCTTCCTTCTTCCTACCAAAAACTAGTTAATACATGCCAGGTATATTAGTATAATGTTTCAGATTATATACCAGCATAGTAACTTCATAAAACATGTTTTTTTAAGCAAGTCTGAGCTTTTACTACAAAGCATATTTACATTTCCACTGACTCTGCGTCCCTGAAATCTTGCTGCAGATTTTTTTGTGGTCCCCAAACGTAACCCATCATAGCTCTATATGTTAGCACTGCACAGTTTTCTTAAGATGAGCAGCTGCAGCTGCCTAATTCTATTAATTTACTCATCAACCTATGTTAATATTATTTTAAAATAGAAACTAACCTTTTTAACATGGCATATTGTATATTTATTTGTTAAATAATTTGCTTTATTTTCTACTGTATATCATGGATATTTGAAATAAATATTCTATAATTAAAATACTATGTCCCCAATGGTAAAATGTGTAAAATGCAGAAAGAAGAAAAAAGAAAAATTTACTATAGTCCTATCACTCTCATGTAATAATTGTTTACATTCCAAACACATTAACATAAATGTGATAATATTTTACATTCATTTATATCATATATATTTTACTTAACATTATACATAGCCATTGCTCATATTATTATAAACTCTTTGCAAACATTACTCCTAAGACTTGAAAGATCATCCGTGGTAGAAACAACTTGGTATTGTGGGGTCCTTTATGGGGACCTATACTCCACTTCTGGTCCTGGATTCTGAGTCTGAGAACTGGGTCAGATCAGGAAACTAGGCATGGTGTTCTAACCTTACATTGGGATAGCTGTCTTCATTCCTTTTCATTTGTTTTGGCTGAATATTTTAAGCAACACCTATTGTCTTCAAATCTATCTTTCCCATAGGAACTCCATAGCCCCCAAAGGCCAGACCCTTATGACTGCCACTCTAGCCTTGCCACTCATTATAATAATTGCTCTCAACACACTTCTGATGTTTAAATGCCATCACCTGGCCAGTATTATTTCTGAATCCTACCATCCCAATTGGTCACAAAGTCCTTTTAGTGACTTTCTCTAATATATCAGCTCTCTTTTTCCCATAGTTCTTTTGATTACCACTTCTTCTGAATCTCTCAAATGCCTGAGATATTACACCATCCAAAGTATGCTCTCCCAAAAATATCTTATCCTACTTCACCACAGGTGAAAGTTTTAAGAGCTGCAGTTCTACAATAGGCCTTTAGTCCACTCAAAACCAGTGATATGATCCTCCTTGCTGGCCAGCTTGTGAATTATTTAGCTGAACTAAATGTCATTCTTGCCATTGAGGAGCTTACCGTATGGCTGAGAACAGTGAGGAGAGATATGTGTATTAGTCATATCTATACAAGTCTCTTCATGTGGTTTCAACAGAAAATATTTGTGCTATTCTCAAGAGTGAAAATCTCAAGACTTTCACATCCTAGGAATAAACTAATGAGTTCCTGTGTCATAAAGCACTAAGACTTATTACTATCATATTTAACTATGATTTACAGCCAGGAAGGACAAAGCCAGGGGCTATAAACTTCTAAGAGAAAACTGTTAAAATGTGTGTCATTTGCAAGAAATGGTGTATGGGGGGGTTCTTCCAACATAACTTCAGTTGGTCAGCTCTGTCTGATCTGCCAAATTAGGCTGGTTAATTACATTATGTAAAAATCATACTTCAGTCTAAAGGAGTAGCCTTCCTTTTACATAAGTTTGCTTAAGATTCTCTTCTGGAGCACAGAGCAAAGAAGAAGTTCATGGACACAACTGATTTAACCAAGTGCCTTCTCTGACTAGGTATCATGCCAATCTCTCTCATACATGATATCTTGCCTAATCCTCATAATAATACCAGGTGGAAGGTATTAATCCCATTTTTAAAGATGTGATAACAAAGACTGGGATCAGTTAAGTAGTCTATCTAAAATTGAAATCTTGATGTGGCAGAGGAAACATGTAAGCCCAGGAATACCTGACTCTAAAGTCTGACCTATTCTGGCAAGTGTCAGGAAGAGACAATTTTGTTTTTAACTATATACTCTATAATTGTTCTCCAAACAACTCCGTATAAAGAAAGCAGATAATTGAACATGACTTTCCTAGCAGTTTGCTTGGGTGAAAGAAAATGATCTCTTTCTTCCTTACCTGGGCTCATGATAAAAACAACTCACAGTGTCACTTCTCTTACCCTAAATCCAACTTAAAAATAGCTCATATTCTTAAAATTAGGTTATAAATAACATGTGGGAAGCCTCCAAGAGGAAAGAAAAGGGAAGGCAATGCTGATACATGAACTTCCAGTAAATAATTCCAAAAACAAGAGCTAAATAATAAAGGAAACATCTTAAAAGGAGAACCTTGAGCTCCATAAAAAACGTAGTCTTAACTCAAACACATAAACTATGAGACTCAGGATAATGTAAAAACAAACAAACAAACAAACCTACTTCAGCAGGGATTGTGACGAATTCTAAAAGTAGATGGGCTCACTTTAAAGGCAGCAATGACTAGAGAAAATCAAAACTAGAAAGCAGAAAATTGCAGACCCTAACAATGGAATTTCTAGGAGCTCTCCGTGGTGCTGCTCAATTCAGGCTAAGCCTCCTCTGATGGTTTCTATGCAGCACAGCAGTCACCTTAGCTTTTCTTTGGGTTAAGGTCCTTTCCAGATCTAAATATTTATAAAACTAGAAAACAGCCTCTTAAGATTTGCAGCAGAGTACTTTGACTCTTCTTTCACTAGCTTAATTACATCTCTCAGTTTAGCACCTAGCAGTAACCCATTATGACACTGACCATCTACCTGGGTTGAGACAGCAGGCTACAGTTACCACCAAATGTAGTTTGTTTACCAGCTCTGTAGCAATCCATTATTGTCCTATATGGAGTAGAAGGTGCTTTCCTTAGCCATATTAGCAGAGATAATGGGATGACCAGAGGCATCTCTTTGAGATCTTCTTTTGAAACCAGTCAATAAAGTTGTCTATC
The DNA here is from genome assembly GCF_004348235.1 of Phoca vitulina. Lineage (NCBI taxonomy): Eukaryota > Metazoa > Chordata > Mammalia > Carnivora > Phocidae > Phoca > Phoca vitulina. The sequence continues at coordinate 39,745,018 of NW_022589712.1, forward strand.
TGCCTGAATCATTACCCAGTTGCAAATAAATCTGGTTTTCTGAGCTTCGGAGTCTTAGGTTATGTGGGCCTATGCTTATTTCCAAAAAAAAAAAAATTGTGAGTATATCCCTTAGAATTTGGATTTTGGAAATAAATTTATTCTGTATTTCACCCCAGAAAAAATATATCCCTGGGAATTTAGATTAAAAAACATAATAATAACAAAACTATTGCCACATGAAAGAATAATAATTTCTCTCGAGACTCATATGTTAAAGTAAAAAAATGATACCACATGAACTTCATTTCTATCATTCTGTGATCAAAAACTAGATAATGATTGGCTTTAAGGCATTAAGGAACTTCCAAGTCAATACAGCAGATTGAATAAGCTCAATGTCCTCACCTCCCTCTACAAATTTAAATGACAGTAAACAGTGCAAACAATATTAAATTTACAAAAGCATTGTGAAAGAGGCAAAACAATATTAATAAATCAGATATTTGATAAAATTTTAAAATATGAAAACTACATGTAGTTTTGACTTCTACCTCAAAGAAGATGGGATAATCATACTTTTCCTTATTCTTCCCATTGAATATAACTTAAAAAACTGGGCATTACACATAAAAAAAAACATAAGAAGACTATGAAAGGTGAAAGCACACCAGCTAGAAACCTTAGGATCCAAACAATGACCTGGGTAAATACCCTGGGTTTGACTTTGCCTCATATATCTCAGACTTAGAGCTCAGGAAACTGCCAACTGGAAATTCCAGTGGGCACAGACAAAAAAAACCCTAACAAAAGTTTGCTCTCACTGGGCAAAGGACCAGGAAAGGTGCACACTCACAACATTCAAAACTTTTAGGCTATAACTATGCTACTCCAGCCATATACCACGGGGGTGGGGGGGAGGGGAGAAAAAAGAAAAGAAAAAAAAAGGAAAGGAAAGGGAAGGGAAGGAAAGGAAAAAATGTGACCTAATCACCACCCACACCAACAAAGGGTGAGAGGGAAGTCTAGAATGGCACCTTTTCCAGGCTGTTATGAGGCACCCCACCCCCCACTCTGGTGGTTGGAGAAAAGTGAGTGAGCAGTCAGGACTTTCATTCTCTACTACATCATCATTAACATCCAGTTGTGAGCTTGTACAGTATTCTTATAAGACATTACCACAAAGGAAACATGAGATTTCTCTGTACTACTTCTTAAAACTGCACATGAATCTACAATGACCTCAAAATAAAATTAAAAAGTTTAAGAAATAAATACATGTGATCATAAGACATTATGATATACAAAGGATTAAGGCCACAGATACAAAGTCCATAGTATAGGAATATGAGAAAAGGGATCAGAGAAAAATTCAGAAGAAAGAATAATAAAAATGTTTGTTTTTCCAACTGAAAGAATCATAAAAATATGTCATTATGGTCTGGTAGACACATAAAAGATCTGCTTCTAAGTGCGTGCTTGCAAATGCCAAAGATGAAGAAAGATACTAAAATCTTTTACAAAATATAAATACCTACAAAGCAACAAGGACTTATCTGAAATCAGGCTTCTTATCAAAAATAATGGCTGTTTCATAGCTATGAAGTAATGATTTCAAAGCACTGAGGGAAAATTATTTTGAATTTGTATTTCTATATCTAGCAAAACTATCAACCAAAATGGAAATGGAACAAACACATTTAAAAGAATTCAAATACTCTGACATTTTACCCCCCTGTACTCTTCCAGGTAAAACAAACAACCAACGAACCAAACAACAACAACAAAAACTAGAAAAAATGCAAAGACTTGAAGAAATGAACTCCAAGAAACAGTTAACATAACACAAGTAAAATTTTAAAATTTTCTGAGATGGCAGTTTGAGATAGGTAAAAATCATAACATGAAATAAAGAGCTCCTAGAATACCTTCAAGAGGAAAGTGGCTTCCTTACAGTACACAATATGATTAAAAAACTAGGTACTAATGATGTAACTTTCACTTTATTAATTTCTGTACTGACTAAAATTATACTGACTTCTGCATGTATTCCCTGTGTGACTAAACAATAAGTAAAACTCCAACTGGTTTTTAAAGCACTTGATAAATATTGGATGCTGGTGGACTCTACATCCTGGTTTGACAGAGATTCCATTCTCTAAATCTTTACAACAAGACTGTATAGTAGGAATCCTTTCAGTGTTTTAGTAGCTAATAATTTTTCCTAGGAGTTTCTCAAGTTAAGTCACCTCATTAAAAAATGTATTCTCATTCTCACTTTTTAAAAAAGTCATATTCTCATTTTATGAAAATGAAGTCCCAAATTCAGCGGATTTCTCACTTTAAGCTAAAGCATCAATATCACTATAGTTGTCTTGGACACCATCTTAAAACTATGGAGAAATTATTTAGCTTTTCCTCCCTTTAAATTCAGGATGTTTGGAAATACTCATCTTAGGAAAGTTGAACTGATTGAATCACCGCCATGTTACCTTTGTAGACATATAGTTATAGTGACCAGGTATAAAGAAATTACCAACCCCCTTATCTAGGCAAAACTAGCCAGGTGCAGAGACTGCTGTCAGTACAGAGAATGGATTGTAGGAAAGATGCACTTATCCATTGTGCTTGAATGTAGCAATTACACTTCCTTGAAACACTGTCTAATTATCACCTCTTCCTTTCAGAGAACATAAGCAAACATTAAAAAAAAAAGTTATTTTAGAGAATCAGTTTTGTGAAAGAGAATACAAGATGTCCACCATTCCTCTTCTTCCTAGGATCACAGCTAGACTACACTTCTTCACTTCCTTTGTAGTTACGGGTATCTACTTGACTGAGTTTTCTAGCCAATAAAATTTGAAAGAAAGCAATGTGCACTGTTTTCAGGTCTGGCCCATAGAAAAATGTGTAATCCTCCATACTTTTTTACCTTATAGGAAAATGGAATGGAATTGAGCAAAGTGACCTGAAAACTATACCTAGAAAATGGCAGGGCAACAAGGTGGAAGGAACATAGTCATTGACTCACTAGGAGAAGCACCTTATTGGACTTCATGGAAAGATGATTGAATCAATGTACACATTTTGGTTTGTTTGTTATAGCAGCTATTACTACGTTACATAACTACCTCACACTCACCCACATCTTAAAATTTGAACTAATTGGGATCTTGCAAAAATGCAGTTGACTTTAAGCTATAGAAACACATTGTTGGGGCATCTGGGTGGCTCAGTCGGTTAAGCGTCTACCTTCGACTCAGGTGGTGATCTCAGGGTCCTGATCAGCGGGGAGCCTGCTTGTCCCCCCTCTCTGCCCCTACCCCATCTCCCTCTTTTTTTCTCTCTCTCTCTCAAATAAATAAATAAAATCTTTAAAACACATGCACACACTGTTATTAATTGTGCATCAAATAGTAGTCTAGGAGGCACTCCTACTATGAGTTTGTTGTAGTTTCTCCAATTGCAGATGTGCAGAAAACTAAGCCCATTAAAAACAGACATCAAAAACTAATGATGTAATGTATGGTGATTAACATAACAAAATAAAATAAAATTTAAAAAAACAGATCTTCAGAACAGTTATAATGAAGGATAAAGAGTATCTTCTTTCCAGGTCAATCTTAAGAAAATATAACAAGAGTGTTACCCATAGATGAGACAAAAGAATCACTCACCTCCATGATTCTGGAAAAATGGTAGCAGAATTTTGAAAATTTATGAAAACAAAAATGACACCTTTGTTTGAGATTTCAAAAATGTTTGATTTAGATGTACCTGAAGTTATATTTATGAAGGCAAAATGACTAAACATTTGAAAAATAAGCATGTCAATTTTATCAACATCTGTACAAAAATCTGATGATATTAGGGTCCTAATCTTTTCCCAACATTATTAAGATATGATCGACAGGTAAAAATTGTATATATTTAAGATACACAGCATGTTTTGTTATATACACACATTGTAAAATCATTGCCACAGTCAAGCTAATTAACACATCTGCCACCTCACATAATGACCGTGTGGGGGGGGGAGGGGTGAGTGTGTGGGGGCGTGTGCGGTAAAAACACTTGAGACCTACTTTCTTTGCAAATCTCAAGAATACAGTACATTGTTACTAACTATAGTCACCAAACTATACATTAGGTCTCAGACTTATTCATCTATAACAGAAAGTTTGTACCCTTTGACCAGTATCTCCCATTTCCCTCACCTCCCAGCCCCTGATAACCACCATTCTACTCCTGTTACTATGAATTTGAATTTTTTTAGATTCCACATGTAAGTAAGATCATGCAGTCATTTGTCTTTCTGTGCCTGGTTTATTTCACTTAGCATGTTTCCAGGTTCATGCATACTACTGCAAAAGGCAGAATTTCCTTCTTTTATAAGGTTGAATAGTATTCCATTGCATCAGAACTAATTTTTTGAAAGGATAAGTGGCTGTTCACATTTTGCACTTCGGAACTGAGGAGAGTGAAAAAATAAAGTTCCACTGGGGGAGAAGGACATATCAAGATGCATTTGCATTGCTACTAAAAAGAATAAAAGAGAACTTGCACTTACTCATCTTTTTTGTTCTCTCGTTAAGGACATGTCTAAACATAGCCAATAAAATGAAATGCAGAGCAGCTCATATGGTTCGTTCAGTTTTTCATTATAGATAATTACTTTCTATCCATCTATCATTATCTCACTGACTCAGACCAAATGATTGCTATTTGCTTCTTTCCCTTTTGTCACTGCAATTATTTGGTTATTTGAGGCAAATACACTCTCCTTCAGTAGTGTAGAGGTATTAAATTGAAGTGTAGAGGTATTAAATTGTATTGATGATTACTAATACTTTAAGTCAGCAAGTATGTGTTAAGTAACTCTAGAGCACCCATCTCTTCATTTTTTGTCAAGGGCGACACGTACTTCCTACAACTAGACATTTTAAACAGATTTAGCTGCTAATCAAAACATAAAATAGCAATTGTAATGCCAGAAAAAATAGTAATATATAGACATTTATATGTATATATGTACATATATACATACACAGAATTATCCTAGCCCACTATCAAAGGTTATATAATCCTTAGCCCGCTTGCTGAACTGAATATTATATATAGCTTTTACATGCCTATTGTCAGCTTTTAAAAAGACTTCCAACGTCCTACTTCTGGGAACGAAACCTCTCAGCCAAACCACCACATTCTCACACCATGAAATAAAGCAACTTTAAGGGTTTCACTCATTTGTTTTAGGTTAAGTAACAACTGAAAGGAAGCACACTTAGCTCAGACAGCTATGCATGTGATGAAAAAAATGTCACTTTTTTTACACACTACCCTTGTCGCTGTTTCTCAATATGGTTCTGCCTGTGCATACAAAATGTGGAAATAAATGCTCCCACCTTCAGGCTGTCTGAATGAATACAGTTCATGAATCTGTGTTCATTTTTTAAAAAGATAGGCATGGTTTCAGCCCTCTCCCATCAATGCACCATAATGCTGCCTTAAGTTTACAAGGTAGCTTGAATGCAAGAAGTTTCTGCTACTGTCCAAAGCATTTTAAGCCTGAACACTATTGGCAGGTTAACAACCATTGCAAAGAACACTGTTGCAAAGCACAGAGACCTTTTGTTTTATTACAAATTTCTAATTTACCCAATGTCTCACTGAGTTCTTTTTTGATATTCTCTCTTAACCATCACACACACACACACACACACACACACACACACACACAATTTGGAAGCTGCCAGAAATTGTGGATAGGATTTAGAGGACTGCACAAACTAATGCTGGACTGAAGTTAATGGGGCTCCTCACCCGCTAGCCTTGGACAGTGATGTTCCAAGTCATTAGCATGTCTTCTGCTTTTGGCAAGCTCCCCCTTGTAGGACTGGGCTTCCAAACAGTCAGAGCCAGAATTTGTAGAAGCAGTGCTGTCTGCCTTCCACATGAATGACCAGAGCTCCCAGAGCTAACAGATTGGTGGCTGCTCCTAACACTAGACCCTTTAGACCGAAGAAAGGGCTGGCATTAAGTACTGTAGATTGATTACATATTCTTTATTCTTTCACAAGTCCTATTTATTAAGGGCTCTTAAAATATCTGGCACTGATTTAGGCATTTTGTGATGGCCCTGACATCTGAGTTTTATGTAGCAACTCAAAGAGCTATTCAGTTCCTTGTTATAGCCAAACCTCCTGACAGCGAGCCGCGCCTTGACTACATTATGTACTTTTCAGCAGATGGAGTTTGGGGATTCCTGTGAAATTGTGAAACAAAAGCACTGAGACACAGCAGGACAGAGCTAAGAGGGAAAAGCAGATAAATATATCTGAAGAACAATGAACAACACAGGTACCGTTAGTATTAAGTTAAAAAAAAAAATGACAAATAAGAGATTCTGGATTCATAAGAGTTTGAGTTTTTCATTACTAAAGAGTTTTAAGAATGCTCATATTTTATGAGAAAAAAATAAAAATAGAACAAGGACAAGAAATATTAAAAAGAACATTGTTTCACTGTAAATTCAAACAGTCTAAACTGTTCCAGGTATTTCCAAATATTTCATGTTTTAATTGGCTTCCCAGGGCTACAAGTCACAACCACTTAATCTTGTATTGATTTTCTAAGATGCTTCCTGTTACTATGACTACCCCAATCAATTAACTTATTAGTAGCAAGATAATTTTCTTTCTTGTTTCTTTCCAATGAAGTCTGAATAATTTATTTCCACAAAAATATCTGTTGTTGCCTCTTATCTATCAAGGAACTACATTATGTTGGTAAAAATGTTTGAGGCCTTTTGTTTAAAAATGTGTTTACAGATTCTGCACAGAGAAAGCATACAGAATTGCCTTGGACCAATATCATGAGTGGTTTATCAATCTGTGGTTGTATTGATAAAAGTTCTCTTTGGCTACGGAAAAGTGCCTTTCACTTGGCCTTTATCACAGGGAACTGAGAGGCTGGCAATTACTCAAGGAGGATTTTCACTGGGAAGAAGAAAATCGTTCTGCCATAGGTCAGCCATTGTGACTTCTTTAGTTAGAATTGTATTCCCTAACCCAAAAACAAATTTCACTCGTAGCATAGCATGAGGATTTGGCATGGGGTAGCGAAGTTACTATAATCTGAGCCTACCCACTTTTTCTTAAACACAGCCCTGGAAACAATAGAAACAAGATTCAGGAGAGACACTGGTCTTTGGAGTCAGACAACCTGGACTCACGCCTTTATGTCATTTGAGAAAATTTGGTTAACTCTCCTAAACACCCTGAAGTTTCATTTCCTGTCCTACAAAATGAGATCAATATAGTTAGTCCATGGTAGTATGGGGGCTCTCTAAATCTAACTTCTCCATCCTTCTATCCAAGTCCTTTCTTCTACTCAAGAGATCTTTCCAAAACAAAGGAGTGATCAGGTCACTTGCTTGTCCCAAACCTCCCCATGTCTGGAGAACACAGGACAAATCACATAGAATGCCATCCTCCATCCCATTGAAACAGTTCTCAGCCAGCCTTTCTTGGCTCATCCTCTGGTCATTTGCCTCAATTCACTTCTTGGTCTAGCCACCTCAAAACAGATTTATCATGTACCTTCATATGCTTTACAGCTGTATGTTTGTTCAAAGCACCTCCCCAAAGTTTTCCTGTCCAAAATGTTCTTCCTATCCTTGTCCACTTAGCAAACTCTTGTTCATCCTTCCAGGCCAAGGATATCCCCACAATCGCCACCTTTCCAACTGTGCCTGGAGTTTCTCCCCAAGAAAACAAAGATTAATTTTCACTAGGTAAAACAATCTCATTTTTCATTTGGCTTCCAACATGAAAAAAATATTTTATTTGGCACCTAACATGAAAATATCTAGATGCTACTTAACCACACAGTGAAGTGATAAAAAAAAAAAAAAATGCAATCTGTGTACTGATAACCTAAGCACTAAAAGCAAAAGATCATGTTATTCAGATCCCAAAGTTGATCAGCTTTAAGTCTAAATAGTCTAAGTAGTCACTGAATTGTGAGAAAACCAGCACACATGCAGAAAAATATGTCACCTGCCAAATAAGCTTATCCATATCAATTACTTTGAGCATGGCCATCACCTGTTAGGTACAAGATCTATCATTTCTAATTTAATACTTTAAAATTGGTATAAATGAATAGACTGAGATTCAAACAAGGTAAGTAATTTGCCCGAGTATTTAGTATGTAGCAGGCTTGTCATCCAAATCCAGGCCTATCAGCCTCTAAAGCCTATTCTATTTCCACCCTTCCACATTATCTCCCTATTAACCTTGCACTTTGATCATAGGTAGGTCTTAAAAGCAATGGTCTATGTGTCTTTCTCCCAGGTTTCAGGTGCTATCTCTAGCCAGATCACTCAAAATACTCTTGCTTGAGAAAAAGGGGGTTGGTGTGTGCATTTAGATAGGTTATACCTAAAGAAGAAAAGAGATGGGGCCTCTTCAAAGCACAGTTGCCTCATCCCATTAATAATATACATCATTAAAGTAAGTTTTCTTCCTGGCACTAGACCCATTGATGACCTTTCTCATTTTTACTTCAACTCCTTAGAGTATTTTTTTATGTTTGCCTGAATAAAAGTAACATATTATAGCAAGATTATAGCATGATATAAATTATCGATGAGTTATTAAAGATATCCTCATCTCTTAATTTCCCTGACTGGGTTCATTGGAAGGTGTTTACTATTGTGGTAGTACTGGTAGTCTTGGTGATGGTAGTAGTTGTGTTTAGCAACCTAAAATTGCATACATATCTTACTTCAAACCTTTTTTTGGTCTTATGTTAATCTCAAAAAAAAGTTTATTGATGCTTTGCATGAAACATGGATCAAGGCAACAATGTCTCTCACAGAGCTTATGCAAAGTAAAACAGAAGAATGATTAGAAAAGTCAAAATGTTACTTCAGTAGAAGACAAACTAGGAAATCATGCTTGTCTCAGTGAATGGAACATTTTTAGCACATCTTCTATTCTTATTTGGAATTACTATTTTTTTAAATCTAGATATAGATATAAACATAGACACAAGATAGACACATAGATACAGAGCATTTAAAAATCAATCCAAACGAGAAAAACTGAGTTTAAAGGTTAATAACAGGGGCCCTGGGTGGCTCAGTTGGTTAAGCATCTGCCTTCAGCTCAGGTCATGGTCTCAGGGTCCTGGGACGGAGCCCCGAGTCGGGAGGGGGGGGGTCCCTGCTCAGTGGGGAGTCTGCTTCTCCCTCTCCCTCTTTCTCCTCCTCTCTCCGCCCCTCCCCCACCAGCTCATGCTCTGTCTCTGTCTCTTTCTCTCTCAAATAAATAAACAAAATCTTTTTTAAAAATAAAATAAATATTAGTAACATGTCAAATTTATTCCCCATAAAGATTTCCTTTCTTTTAAGTGGCTTCCCAGTTCACAACTGGGGGAAATCAACCCTGCTTCCTCAGTCTGGGTCCTGGGAGAAAGGAAAGAGGTCTGATACCTTCATGGGGAATAGAAAGAAACAAGGCAGCCAGCACAGGTCCCCACCTGAGGAGGGGATCCTTCTCTCTCCAACACAAACACAGAGATTTAAATTGACTGTAGTTCCTATCTTGCTGACACTTAGCACTTAAAGAAATTCGGATTGTGGCCATGGCTAATGGGGAAGCTCCCAAACATGTCCCGGTTGTCAGTTCTCCCTCCTGGACTGACTTATAACGCTACTATTGAATGACTCCATAAAGCATGTAAGTTAGCAAATAACAAGATACTGAGTCTATTCTTGAGGTGTTTTTTTTTTTTTTTCAATTTCTACAAATAATATGAGTTCTCCAGTTCTTCCTGTAGCTGAAGGCCTAGCCTATCCATCTTGCAAAAAAAAGATGACAAGTTAAATTTAAAAAAAAAAGATAAAACAATTATGAAAGGCTAGATTACCATTCTGTGCTAAGTAACATGGTTGTGGTAACCAATTTTCTTTATAAAGCGAAGGACACTTTACACATTGCTGGCAATAGTGCAGAATTAGGACTGATTCCACATGAAAAATGCATTTCCAAATATGCTTATCCTGTGTCCTCTCTCAACCCCTATTAACTGTCTCTATGGAGTTTTAAAAAAGATGCTGTTTAAGACAGGAGCACCGCTGACTCACCCAGAGCAAGTCAGGAAACCTGCATCAGGAAAAAGCTATGCAGAGAAAAAGGATCAGTGTGCCTTATTCACTTCAGGGGCAAAATCCAAACTGTGAATTCAATTTGGTTAAGATTGTCCTGCTGCCTGGAGAAATGGACCATTTTTAGTGAGTCATCAGCCATCAATTTAAATGCCTACAGACACAGTCAGAAATTACTATGGAACAGAGATCTGGATAATTTTGGCTATTCAACATGAAAAAATAAAGTCTAGCATTCTGGCCTAATGAATGACAAAGATATAATTAGTCATTTTAAAACAAGTGATATTTTCAGCGGTAAAAGTTACAAAAATTAACTGTTGACTTGCAAACTTCTAAGATACATGTTGAATATACAGAGAATAGTAACTAATACCACTCAAGAGTTAATTTGCAAATTTGGTAAAGAATTTAAGATTTATTCCATACGTATTATATACAAAGTACTGTAAAGCAAACCACAGAAAGTGGAAGGACATCCTAAAACTTAAAAAGTAGGTTTATGACATGTCACTAACTAATAATTGATTTTCCACTTTATAGTTCCGAACCAGTTAAGAGTCGTTCACTGGAAGAAGCACCATTCCTATGTCAATTCCATGTGATGGCCCTTCCACCAAAACAACAACAACAAAAACCCGAATTAAGTCTAGAGAAGTAATTCAAAACAGTGATTCCAAATCTTAGATATCAAAATGCATATTGATTGATTGCTTTTCTAACAGCTTTTTGGGCAACATGAAGATATTAATGATCATATCCCTAATTCAGGAGGTTAAGTGGAATAGTAAAACAAATATTTAGCTAATAATTAATATACACAGAAAAAGAAAAAGAAACAAAACAAAAAAGCCTAAATAGCTAATAATTAAAATCCAAAATGTGCTCTTTGTTCTGATTATCACGATAAAAATCTCAGGTCATCACACACATTTATGCTTAGACATAGTGAGGTTTGTACCTAGTATTACAAACCCCATCTATTAAAAGGTCCATATCTTTCAACTTTTCTTCTATAATCCTTTGTCCAGTTAGTGTTTTAGTGTTGGTGCTTAAAAACTATTTTAAAAAAATGTTTTTATTATTCTTTAAGTAAGACATTTTGTCATTCTAACACATTAGATAAGAGAAGTCAAACACGAAAGACTGAGAAACTGGGTAATTTGTCAATTTTTACCTGAAGGCCTTCAATAGCCAATCGCAGCATGCTTGGTGTAAGTTTGGAGGCTTGCTTGAAGGTGAAGTTACTCCAGTCTATGATCAAAACAAATCCATTCACTTGAAGCTCAGGATCTTCAATCATAGCTTCTAAAGAAAGTAAGATGGCACGCAAAATATCCACCAGTGTGTACCTATCAGCAACAGAAATGGACTGCATTAAATCTAACAACCACTTTTGTCAAAGCTATAGAAAGTGTTTAGCACACTGAAAATTCCTTTTAAAATACCTCAGGAGTCTGAAGATAATTTTGTTTAGAAATCTTCTTCCAAGAGGAAATTTATTTGGCACTCCAGGGACATATTAGAACTTAACATGTATTCTCCCCAAACAAACTAAAATGCTTTTGAAAATATTTTGTTTCATATTTTACAACCATTTCCTTTACCTCCAGGCCTTCCTATGATTTTCTAAAATTTCATCTCACCTATCCTGAAAACTAGGCATGGTATTTTTTGAAGCAGCTCAAGAATGCCCTCAGTAATATTGACATTTCACACCTTCACATTTGGAAAAGTTGAGAATGAGATTTGAAGGAGTTCCACCAATAAACAAGAACACTAGGGTAAACAGCTATGGTTAAAAATGTCAGCAGATTTTAATTACTCATATGGAGTTAATATCATAAAGATGCAATGAAAGAAAGAAGGATATGGGATTGAGTCTTTATCTTTTTCAGCCTTGCACCTTAGCACAGTGCCTGGCACATTGTAGGAACCCAATGAATGCTCCTTACGTTCCTGTAGAATGGGAGTAGACTAGAGTGCCAAGGCACTAATTAGAGTAAGATACTGCCTCAGCGAAGGCAACAGAACAAAGAGCAAAATAAAAAAGCCAAATTTGAGAAGTATTTTAGAGGTCAATTTGTTAAAATGTAATACTTAATTAGACACAGAGACTAAGATTGAAGGAAGAGTAAAAGATGACACAAAGATTTTCTAGCTTCAGAGCCTGAATAAATGGTAAAATCTTTCATCAAAATCAATAATGCAAGAAGAGGGTACAGTTGGATGATCTGGAAATGTAGAGCTTGGAATAAAGCCCATTGTAGTACTGGTGAGAAGTATGTAGTACACCCAGAAAGATATATCAAGTAAACATCTGAAAAAGTAGATCCTAAACTGAGGAGAAAGCTCAAGGGGGAAAATTCCAAAGTCAAAAACACACAGATCCTAAGTTCAAGTAAGTGAAGGAGGTAATGTAGTCAGAGCTGAGAAGAAAATGAAATGGTTATTCAAGAAGGGGATTCCAGCATTTCAAGAGGAATCACCAAATTTATGAAAATGTTAACATTTCAAGTTTTTTCCCCTCAGATATTCAGGTGGAGACATCTAGCAAAAGCTAGAGAAAGAAATGTTGACCTCAGGAAACAGGTGGGATGGGGAGGGCTGGTAGATTAGGGGTAGAAATCCCTTCGATGAAGACAGTGTGAGATAGTGAGTACATATGAGGGAGTAGTTCTATTTTTCACTCCTAGAAACATTTGGAGGTGAATGGAGAAAGCATAGTAGTCCAGAAAGGAACTTCAGGTGATTTTTCACTTGCTCTGGGTCTCATTTCCTCATCTGTAAAATCAGTAGTTTGGAATAGAATCCCTTTGGGATCCCAGCATTACTCAAGCCTACGGCACGGTGTCAGAAGACTTCAAGATGGAATCTCTTCCCTGTCCTTCATTAGCAGTGTGGTCCTGGACACGCCATTGATCTATAATTCTGAGGCTCAGTTCCGTTATATGAAAAAATGGAAGTACCTATGATTAGCTTACTCGATCTCACTGGCCGTGTAGGGCAGGGGAGGCAAGTTAAAGACACAATTCAGGGGAAAGCAATTCCACAGTGCTAGGTATACAGCAAGTGCTCAGTAAATGTTGGTTGGAATAGATACAGAGCATACTTTTTATTGTAATGGTAACCATAGACATAGTGTACTAAGCAGGATATAATCAGAACTAAAGCCTATTTGTACATTATACTTAAAAATTAATGATGATCTTTAGATAGCTTATTACTCTTATAAAAGGCAAGGATCAAGAGATTATTTTTAAACCTTGGAAGGTATACAGCCTATCTTACAGGCATAAAGATATGGCATCCCCAAATACTTCCTGAATATGTAAGATAATAAAATTTTGTGTAGAGTTCTATTACCTATTTGTCTTTAAATCTGTAAAATATGTATGGTTGAATACCTTATTTGTCACTCCATGGCTGGCCTATCTCCTCTATGAATATAATAGCCTAACACAGTGTTATGACAAAAAGCCTATAAACCTACACAAACTGGAAAGATGGAGGAGGAAGGCTACATTTCTGGTTTAAATTTGGAGACCTGTTTAAAAAAATACTCATTTTAATTCCTGAAATTCATAATAATAATTTTTCTAATTTTTAATTAGAAAAGTCCAATTTAGAATTTCTCCCCATTATGATTATTCTTATGTTACCCGTAAGAACACCAAACAGCATTAATAATACCAAAATAGCATTAAGTAAAACTTGACTCTGAAATCAGCTTTGGAAGGATGATGTATTATATCCAGTGAGAATAAACCATAGCACCAATAAAGGCAGACATCAAAAGGCAATTTGTTTTAAATAACACATTTTAAGAATGGTTTTCCAAAACTGAGGTCAAATCAAGAGAAAAATTTACAGACATATCATTATTCCCAAGGAAATACAATAAGGCAAATCCCATGATCAGAGATGAAGAAAAGCAGCTTTGCCAAGTTTTCAAGAGCAAATTTCACCAAGTTTTTAAATTTATTATCTTTCTTCAAAAGGAGAATCAAATGATCCTTATATAAATCATTTTGATGTCCAAATTGAAGAAAAGAAACATTAAAACATCTTAGCTAACTGCATTCAAAGGGCAGGTCAAAACCACTCTTGACACTCCAGTCCTCTGTTGTCAAACATGTCTCATTACTACCATTAGCAGCTCAGCAGGCTCTTCATAAGCAGAACATTATTACATGAGATCTTGCTAAAGTCTGTCAAATATCTTCCAAAGAAATGGAGGATTTTATGAATTTTACATCTTCTGGAATCCTACTTTCATTCTTCTCTTTGAAATTATTTTTAACTGTTATAATCTACAAACCTGAGGCCATTACAATAACTATGCTCGAGTTTGAGGTTTATCTCCTAACTGTAGGAGCTCCACCATTGCTATTCTTCCCTTGTATGTTGGAAGAAAGCCATAAATAACAAACTAGCACATTAATGCAGCTCTCGACTCTTGATTGTGCTTCTCAAAACAGCATTAAGTAAAGCCTGCATCTGAAATCAACTTGGAGAGGATGATGCATAGCAGGTAGTAAGAAGAAATAATAACAACAGTAAGGGATTTTACAACCGGGACGCCAGACTATATAGACCATTGCTCTTGAAAGACAGCAGAGCTCCGATAATATGTAAAAACCGTATGGAGAAGACGGACACCTGTATCTCCTATTTGCTACGGATACAGTCAAGAGCAGGGAAGCTTGTTCTCTTGCCTCTGGCCATGCAAGGATTGGGGGTGCTGACTGACCTGTGCTGTCCTGGGGCTTACAGAGTGGCGTCCTCTACAACTTACAATCCATGCAAAGAGCAACCTAAATCACAAACAGGTCATTTCCTTCCCATTCCCCAACCTTTTCTTTCAGCTTGACAAGGAAAAACTGGCATCTGGGCATCGCATTGAACAGCACAACAACAAGCAATTTCCCTTTGTCACTAAATCAATCAGCCGTTATTAAATTCTTCATTAAGGCTACCCCCACCCCTCAGTTTTCATTAAGCCATGTTTCTCATGTCTCAAGCACTTCTTATTAGAAAGGTGCTGAGGGGAAAACAACGGCAAAGAATTGCCTCTATTAATGCCTCGGGGTATCTTTAGCGCTAAAGCTGATGAACCTATCTAGGTGTTTTATATTACTGAGTGGTAATAATAATAATACCTCTATCTGTGTAATCGTTTAAGATTTCCAAGGCAATTTCAAATGCATTATCTTAATCTCAAAACAAGCTCAAAGTCTCTATGCTGGCTTTGTTCCTATTATTTTGGAGATGAGGACACAGTCTCAGAGAATTTGAATGGTTTGCCCAGAATTACCCTGGGAGTAAAGCGGGGAGCCTAGATGAGAAGCCGGGTCTTTCTGACACTTGACTTCTTTGCACTCCCCATGCTACCTCATACCTAGAACACAGTCTAATGAATAGCTGTTCTGCTTTTTCAGGTCTCTGTGGCATGTGTGTCAGAAGACAGATCGGAAGTCAATACCAACATGTCACCTTGCCAGGTTACAGGGCAAGCTCCAACCTCGCCCCAGCAGCAGGTTTTGGGGAAGGAAAGGCGAGAAGACATTCCTAAGAGTCTGAATGGGAAGAGGAGAGATCTACAAACCCTAGAGAAAATATGAACTCTGAAATAATCATCTGTCTGGCTTATATCACTGAGCACAGAAGATTAACTGTCTGAGCCTTGCTTTAGTTTTACTGCTGTGGGAATGTAGGTGAGTGAGAACAAGTGAATCACTGAAAATGAAACATCTACAGGAATAATGTCTTTCTTTGGAGAAAAAAAGGTAAAACAATGTGCACCTACTGACATCAGAATAAATAAAATAAAACAAAACAAAATAAAGTAGAACTGTGCTGGAAAAAATGCAAACATCAGAAAGGCAACTCTTCTTTTGAGGGTAGAATACTCTCAGCAAAGGTCTGCTAAGTGCAGTCTTTGTCTTCGGAGATTTATTCCAGCAACTGAACTTTCTAATGGTCTATTCTGATGTTCGGTCAAGATTTTCTAAACGTTAGATGGAATTCTTTCCCGTAGATTTGTTTTTCACTAGACTCCTTTCGGTAACTGTCTATACGCACACAAAAAGTTTGACCAACTCACTTACTAGTTGTATGGTCATGGGTGAGATACTCAACTGCCCAGAGCCTCAGCTTCCTCATCTGCAAAATGTGGATATCAATAGGACCTGCCTTGTAGGATTGTGATAAAGATTTAATAGATTAATCTTGTAAAGGGCTTAGAAGAATACCTGGCACATCACACATGCTATAAAAGTGTTTTAAATGAATGAATAAATGAAGTAATTAATTAATGAATTAAAATGAAACAATAAAAGGTTAAATTCTGTTAACGGAGAAGGCGATGTTCTCTCTGCACAACACTGAGGAGCCCGCAGCTGCCCCTTGGCCCTGAACTTCGAGCACAGGCAAAGTGCTGTACCCCCATTAAGCACTTACAACCTCTCTGGTAGTTATTTAGCGCCTCGTGTTTTTTCTTCCCAGAGGTCATATGCCCCTTGATGGTACAAAGAATATGTTACATGTCTTCATTTGCCCCTGGCACCTACTAAATTTCTATGTATGTAACAAATGCTTGACTCAGGCGTACTTTTTAAAAAATGATTTGAATTGAGTACTCTTTGCTCAGTTTGTTATTTGATGTTACAAAGACCTGACATACAGGGACATCCTTCCCCCCACCCCACATCAGGAGTGCTGTTTATTATCTTAGTAAAGTATATGCACCTGCTCTCTGTGATATAAAAGAGCTCAACCTTTCCCAGAATGGAGGAAATGTAATTCATTCGCTTAGGATAACATTAATTTACTAGCTGTTGGCTTGTTTTAAAATATCTTTAATCATTTCTTTTGAGGCCTCCTTTCAGTGCAGTAACCTCAAACCCTTTGCTTCTCTTCAACTTTGTTTAAAGTTGCATATCTAAAATATGAAAATAGCCCGGTTCATGCCAAACCCCATCAACATCCTACTTTAAGGTTGGCATTCTTGGTCTTCGTTGTTATTTCAAGTTTATTTCACTAATTACTGTATAATTGCCCCAGTTTCTAGAGACTGTCCTATTTTTTCCAGAGATTTATTCCAATATTCCACTAACATTTCTCAGGACAATTTTTTTTTCGTTCCCATTTTCCATGGTATGAACCAAGGGCATAGTTTGGAATAACCTGCAGTTTCCAGAATATTTATGAAAAGAGCCTCCTTATAAGGAAGCAATACGGAAGCTCTGCCGGGACAGAAGTCCTGTGGAATTGACGCTTGCCATTTCCAGTTCTGACTGAATCTCAAAATCCACCATAACACAACACAAGATGCCTCCAGGATTTGAAGGGTAAGGATTCCTGACCTTGACACAATATAAAACACTGTAAAACAAAAAATTGAAACATATTTAAATAAATATAAGTAAACTTTAATAAACTGAGACAAGAAGTCTTCAAAAATCTGGCCTCAGAATTAAGCCTATAATCGGGCTCCCTGCTTGGCGGGAAGCCTGCTTCTCCCTCTTCCCCTCCCCCTGCTTGTGTTCCCTCTCTCGCTGTGTCTCTCTCTGTCAAATAAATAAAATCTTTTTTTAAAAAAAATTAAGCCTATATTCTTTTGTATGTTTGTTTGTTTTAAGATTACTGAGTATGAGTGTTTCTCCCTAATTATATAGTTAATTGCCCTTGACTATTCCTAGTAATTTTTACTTTATTTTGTTTTATTTTATTTTAGTGCACTTCCAGAGAAGAATGAAACTTTGTGGCTGGGATTAAAACAAACTTGTATAGTCTATGGCTGTTTAAAATGTTAATTTATTATCAACATAACCTTCTTTTAATTTGGAGACTGACCACGTTATTTTAATACATGGGAGCATATTCACAAGTCAATCAGAACTTGCAAATATCATTATTTTCTTTTTCATGAAAAAGCCACACAATAGGAATAAACAAACTGACAATAATATGTTTTTTAGGCAAATTCCAGGATAAGCTAGAGAATCATAGCCTGATATTTGACCTGCCAGTCTTCTATCCCTTCCACAGCTTCAATACTATAAGTGATCATCAATGTTTATCATGACAAGCCAAACATAGTGCAAGATGGTCAGTGCTTCAAAATTGCCACTATATTAGGAATCATTTTGGTTTAGCTGTATTTAATTGTTTTCTAATGGTTATTAGTCAGATTCCAGATAAATGCTTGTTTGATGTACAAAAGTATAGAGAACTACTTTATAATTCTAATGAAGTAAAATACTACTTATGACCTACAGGCCAACTATCAGAATGCATGTCATCATTATGTTTCAGGGGCCCAATTCACTCATGAATATTCACAGGAAGAATGTTCCAGTGAATTTCAACTTCTCAGATACCTGCTCCTATGCTCCAGAGTCTAAACCGGTCTCTACTTTAATTCCAAGCTTCCTTTTCTTAAGATAGTATGATCTCTTCTAGCTTCATGTTACATTATCCTCACACTCTATTGTTGCAATCAGGTGGACAATTTGAAGGTATCTGCTGAGTCCTAAGCAGGGCACTATCATTCAGGAAGGAAACACAGCATATAATGCATGGAAGACTACTGCATCTTAGCGATGTGGTGTAAGAGTTCAGTTGTTTTTAATTTTGTGGAATTTATTCTTGTTTTCAGAAATTATGTTAGACAATCTGAAAGAAATGAGATAAAATTGTATGAATCTTTACCAAGGTATAGACTGCTCAACAAATGTAATAAATCATCTGACCCTGTTCTATCCTTTTTAGAAAAACCATAGACCACATTGAAAGTCATTTTGACATTCCAGTATTTCAATTATTTTTTAGGTATGTTAGAAGGCAGGTACACTGTAAATATTTTTATTTTACCTTAGTCTTCCTGAAGATTCCATGTCTCCTATAAAAGCTTTGGAAATGGTCCAATTCTTTGCAATAACCTGAAACTGACCTGCACCACACTGCAGTATAAAGAAACACTATTTTATTTATAATCACCATCTCACACACATTTACTCTTGCTAGTCTCCTGAGGAGCACAGAAAACTGTCCTACAAATTTCACACAGGAGAAAGTATACATCAGATAACTTCCTACTTAGAATCTTTTTTTTAAATGCATAACTCACTTCAACTCAACAAATATCAACTAGCAATAACTCTAGATCATGTGCTATTATAAATATAACATAAGACTTAGTCTTTTTTGTTATACAAATTAGTTATTTCAGAGGTCTTTACAAAATTTTTTCAAAATTCGATTAAAAAAATCTTGCTTTCCCTTTTGGGAAGTTGGAAATAAGCTGTTTTGAAATAAAGGGGACATTTTCTTCTACCTCATTTCTGGAATTTCCCTGTGTAATCCTGGACGTTCCCACCTATTGTCTCTTTAAAACAATGCTATTTTACTTTCTTAAAACAACGCTACTTAAAAAAAAAAAAAAAAAAGATTGTTAAAAGCCAGGCAATTCACAGAACAACTCAAGGAAGGTGGTCAGAATTGTGATCAGATGTGCAGTCTTCTCAAGAGACCCAGGTTGTTTGGTCTGGCAGGATGAGAGCAGGATCTGACTCACAGAACAGGAGAGGCGTGGGGACCGAGAGAATTTGGCATGTGGCAGATCCACCTAACAGAATGGTAGTATGGGAAACATTGAGGGAAGGTGGCACAGACTTTGTGAAAATTCAAGTCAGATAAGAATTGAGGCTGCAGAGTGTAGAAAGGAAAGGGATTCAGACCCAAGGTAGGAAAGGGGCTGGTGACATCCTGATACTAGAGGAAGAAACTGCCAGAAACCATCCTACATGCTTCAGAGCAGTTCTTATGCACATATCTCAATGATAGAAGTTTACAGAATATGTCAGGAGGATAGGGCTGCTTATCCACTAGTCCTTGTTACTGATATATGCAGATCTGATTTTTTTTTCTAAGAATATAGGAAGAATTTTAGACAAGTTCTAAATAACTTGTATGCCTTCTGATCTTGACATAGTATAACTTCTTGATTATACCTGTTTGTTTCCAACCGCAGAAGTAGAATTCATAATTTTTAGCCTATAGGTCCAGATAGAGTATTTTTACAGGACATAGCTTCTCATTTTTAACTTCACATACATGAAATTTTAATGTTTAGGATTTTTGTGTAGTTTTAATACAAATAATTTTATATGCCAATTAATAAATCATCTCTCATTGTAGATTTCCAAGGAGATAGATTTTCATTACTAGTAACCTATCCTTTATATGAAAAATAAGACAGACAACTAAAACAGTTTCTTTAGTAAATCTGGAGTAATCAGCTTCCCATATAGATGAGAACTATAAGTGACTTTCATCTTAATTAGGCTTATAAATCAGTGTGAATATTAGTTAACTTATAAAAATAAGTGAAAAAAGTCTGATATACATGCATGTCTCTGTGAACGCAATCTGCCTCTCTAATGATATCTTTGACAGATCCTGAGATATGTTTAAATATAAAATTTCCATAGCACCCATTTCACTGTAGCTCAATAAATAAAATGCCAATCTAACTGACATATGGATTATGTTCCTTCTTGGATAGTTTTTTTTTTCAATTTTGATATACACAATAATTGATTTGCATGACCCTACAATGTACATCTCAGATGGGAAAAAAATTAAAAACTTCTTAAAGAGGAATTGTGGTCAAAAGATGGCATTTCATGGGCCTTTAAACTTTGCCACCTGATAAAAAGTAGAGTGAGATCTTTGCAAGTAACCAAAATAAGGAATAGACCTCTATTCCCCCTCAATAGCTAACTCTATAAGTTTCTTAGCTTTATGATTCCTTAAGTAGTAATTTGTCTTTTTATTTACCTAAAAGAAATCAGAGTAGTTCTCAACTTAGAATTACAGGGAACAGGTGACTAAAGAGTAAAAACTTGTTAAAAATATTCACTTACATTGTAAGATTTCAACAGTCTGAGAAGCCTCTCTAGAAAACCGTAAGATCAATAAGCTTTCTCGGTAACTGTAAAAGTCTTTTACAATTGTTCCAGAGATGTTTTCAACGAACCAGATGCATCAAAAGTCACCATTCACAGAACTAAAAATACACCAATGTTATGACAACCAGCTCCTCATGATTCATAGTTCTGGTAACATTTTCAAGTTCCATGAAATATATTTAGCTTTGAACTTAATTGAAACTACCTTACCCAAGACCCTTTCATAATTTTTTATGTCTTTCAGTCTGAGAAAATAATTTTGATTGAGGAAGTGGAATAGTTCTTCTCTGCATTCTTCTGTTATAATGTAGATGAAATAAGAATATAATTTCTCCTCCATTAAAAAGCAATAGAACTCCAAAAGTCTACCAACTGACATGTCTGAACATTTTCCACTTGCTTACAAAAGATGAAAAATCACATCAGACAGAAAACACATTCTTTAGATTAGTGACAGGTGTAGAACGAGCATAGTAGTCAGCCTTTATTTTCAGTGTCAGTAGGCATGCTCAGCGGCGGAGGGTACAACTCTTCCTTTTCATTGAAGTGACACACATCATATTATTCTTTCATCTACACACCACCAAGCAGAAAAGTTCCCAAGCAACAAAACTATTTGATCTTGGTTGAATGCCAGGCTATTCTTTAAAAATAAAACCTCAGTACTAAGGAGACAGATGATGATGATGATGATGATGGTGATGGTGATTGTGATGGTGATGATGATAATGAACCTAGTTTAAGAATTGCATTAGGGGAGGGAGGAAAAGTTGTCTCCATTCTCATCCTCATTTCTCCACAGAATAGTAAACTTACTCAAGAGGTGAAAAATTTAGCAGCTTTATTTAGAAGTTGAATGATTTAGATTGCAGCACAATATTAGGGTTCAGGAAGCATTTAGAGCTGCAGTAGAAACTAGGTGCTCACAAAGTAAGAGTTTCAAAGGTAGAAATAAAAGCCCTTCTCCCACCCCTGAGGATGCCCACCAGACCTCATTTTGTAGTTCCAGTTTCTCTTTTCCCCCAGCCAAATAAACAAACACATCAAAGCTTTAAAACCATGACACTACTCAGGGTAAACTCTGGAAAATGGGAGAGTAAAAGAATCCCTAGGACAAGTTTGAATTTAGGATTTACCTGCTCTGATCCCAGTTGGCTGCAAAAAGGACTAGAATCTTCCTGCCATAGTGGTCCAGATTGGCCAGGCCCCCAGGGAAGCCATCCTTCAGTGCCTGCTTGATGCCAGGGTCAGTGGCTTTGAAGCTTTTGAACATGTCCAAGTTCTGCTGCCGGTACTCAAAGTACTGGGCCAGGAGGCGGAAGGCCTCAAAGTGATGAAACTTCCTGGCCCGCAAGAAGCGTAAGATGAAGGCATCATCTGTGCGCAGAAAGCCAATGTCCGGCCTGGTGATGACCATATCCCTCACCTCCTGGATGTCCTGGTGCAGTGTGTCTGGGTTCTCGTTGAGCTCCAAGCGAGCTTTCTCCAGGGTCTCAGGAGAGAGACCAGCTTGTAAATGAGTCATTGTTCTGCTTATTCCGGAACCTTCCCTTCCTCTTGCTGACTGTCCCACAACAAACCTGGCCTTTGCCACCACCACGCGCTGGCCTCCGGACCTCACTGCAGCCTGCTTCCTCTTCTGTACAGGAAATTATTTGTCTTGGTGTCCAGACTAGTACCCTGTTGCTCCTGCTTTCCCGCAGCTTTTTTCTGGGGGGTATAAACTTCTTTTCCCACCCCTTAAAAACAACACGTCAGTTTGGTTCCTTCTTCCCTTTCCTCTAAAGAGATGTGGACCTCTGGCGGGCCCAACACTCCTTGTCCTTCCTCAGTCCTAACAAAACACCCCTAAACCCACCCTGCACGCTTGGCACTGATCTTGGTACTGTCCTCTTCTCTTCCAAGATGTAACAAAAACAACCCCCACGCACATCTCAGCCCCAGCTCTGTGATGCTTCTGCGGTCCCTACTGAAGGATGCGCCTGCCAGGGATAACGATGGGAATTCTGATTAATAATAAGGTGGCTCTTCAGCGCTGAGCTCCAGGGCGGGGAGAGAGCGTCTTTGCCAGAAAGAAAAAGAGAGAAAGGGAAAGAGGGGGGAAAGGAGCTTATTTTTCCTTCTGCTTATTCAAAGATGCTATTTTTAAAAGACATTTGTAAGATTTTGTTTAAAATGATTATGATCTAATTAGGTGGAGACTCTGCAGATAGCGTACCTTCCCTCCTCCCCTCCTAGATACACCGTGATCTCAGAAGGCACCAGAAGGGTTTCTGGTGGCGTTGGCACCAGCGTGGGCTTCCCCCCCTTCCAGCCCCACCCGCAACTTCTGCCTTCCTCTAGCTCTTTATTTCAACGGAATTATGGGGGGGGAGTGCAGGAAGGAGGGGGGATCTCTCTCACAATATACGTTTCAAATGCGAGGTTGGGGGCGGGCGGGGCGGGGGGGGGGGAGAAGGTAGAGGAGTGGAGAATAAAATTAAAATGTCTCTACCTTTTCTATAAAACCCCAAAGCAAGAGAGAAGAGCAGTGGGCTCCTACCAGCAAAGCCGGAGGCGGGGACGCTAAGCAATGCGGCACTCCCTGGCATCCATCAGCCCCGGCTTCGGCGGCGACAGCCGCATCAACTCCTCTCCGTGGGATGGCACGAGCAGAGAGGAGGGGCGGCAGCCGGGACCCGGGCCGAAGACGCACTGGGGAGCAGCCGTGACCACATCGTCCGCCAGCAGCCCGCTGCCTCTCCCAGCAGGGGGGTGGGGGTGCGGAGCTAGGGCCACCGGCGTCCCAGGTCCTCGCCTGGCCCTGCCATTCGCGTCCCCGGGAGAAGAGAAGGGAGGGAGCGGGGTTCCAATGCCTGGATGGAGAAGGCCACGCGGGCGGCCGCCGCCTTTGTGCGCCCGCGCGGCCGGGCGGTGGGCTCGGCGGGGCTGCTGCTGCGGGGCGCGGGCCTCTCCCCGTGCGCGCCGGGCGGCGGGAGTCAGGCGCGCCCCTCCGGGCTGAGGCTGCTGCTGCGGCTCCGGCTGCCGCGGCTAAAAGAGGACTCGGCTCAGCCCAACTCCTCTCTAATTATCCCAGCACAGATCGAGCGGCGACGTAAGCGCTCACTCAGCTCGCGCACGCACCCCGCTCCTCTCGCCCTGACTCGGCTGGGTAGGACGGCAATTTCCGCGGCATTCAAATATCCTGAGCCCCAAGTTTAGCCTTCTCCTTGTCGGCACTCCCGGGCAGGCTACTCGAGCGGGCATCACCTGGCCTTGCAGTCTCCCCACGCCCCTCTCTCACCCTTTGTGTGCAAGACCCCAGAGCGGCCGGCGAGTAGCCTTTGTGGATGGTAATTCACGTGAACACACATTTTCTAGGTCCCATAGGAGATCATTTTGATGTGCAAAGCGTACGGAAATATTTTGTGCTTGCTGCATTTGTAGTTGACAGAAATGTTCAATTTAGAAAAGAAGACCAGAGTGGGTTCAAAGAACTGTGTTGATGACTAAACCTCCGGAGGAACTTATATGAATAGTATTTCAGCCATAAAGTCTGGCTGCTGAATTACTATTGAAGAGAATGGAAATGAGCACCGGGGCCAAAAACACAAACAGTCCCAGAGGAAGGAAAAATAGACACCCCTCGACTCATTTCTCTTCTCATAATAAAGCAACTATTTCTGGAGACACATGCAATCATTCCCTTTAGTTTTATACATCTGTATACCGGAATCATCATAAATGAACAGGAGTCTTTGAGCTTAACATGACTGTTTAAGGGTTTGAAGAAAAGGAATGTTTTCTCTTTTCAAAGCACAGCATGTATTACTGAGCCTGTCACCAAGAGCAACTTTGGCTTACAAACTAGAATGGGGTCTTAAATCCAAGTCAACAGAATGCAACAAATATTTCCTGAGCTCCACTGTGTGGGGGGTATCATCTTGGGTTCTATGGATAGAATAAGCGGTCTTGAAATAAGAAAATCTTGTCATCCTTGATGACCATTGGAACACTCAGATTATAGGCACACACTTTTTGTTGTTCTTTAGCAATGGTGTTCACAAAAAGAGAAAAAAAAGAAGAGGGATGGCAGACCTCTAGCATTTTATTAGTTAAATTAATGCAAAGTTTAGTAAGAACCAGAATAAGAGAATACGTCACACACATACACACACACACAGAGTCATTATTCCCACGGAATTTACACTTTAAGGAAGGCAGAAAATTATACACACACACACACACACATAAGGTCCTTCAAGGACTTCATATAATTATGACTCTTCAAAAGCATTTTGAATGTAATATGAACTATTAAAATAATTTGGTTCACAGTTCAAAAATTTTTGAAAAATTTATTTTTGGCCAATATTCTAGAACATGAAGAAAATTTGTGTCGTGTGAACTGTACGAAAAGGTTTGATAAAGAGGTTTCACAAATATCGAGAGTTCTCCATTGATTTCTTGTGTTTCTGAATGTCTTAGGAGCAAGGCAAGAACTGCCTTTTTCCCAGA
This sequence comes from Phoca vitulina, assembly GCF_004348235.1. Lineage (NCBI taxonomy): Eukaryota > Metazoa > Chordata > Mammalia > Carnivora > Phocidae > Phoca > Phoca vitulina. The sequence continues at coordinate 39,770,644 of NW_022589712.1, forward strand.
CTCTCTGTTCAAGGCTGTGTGTACAGTGTCTATGGTGCACAGCCTTGAAGGAGCATTTGAAGCTAGAGATAGTACCTCCATCTGAATGAAAGGTTTGCTTCGAGCTTTGGAAGGTAGAAGTAGTATCTTCCTTCTGAGCAAAGGGCAGGCAGGTATATTTTGGTTCCCTGATCTCAAAGATACTGTCCTGTGATGCCACCCACTAGGTGTACCAATGACATCTGACCCTCTTCTCTTAGGCTTGTGCGGATCAGGGCTCAGGAAATAAGCACAAAATATGCTGGTGCTTAGACTGCTTCTGTGCCTAGGTGATAAAGTTGTTTCTCTCTAACCCAAGGGTTTTGCAACTTCTACGGCAAACATGAAACGCTGGCTAGGTGAGCTCTTGGCTTGCAAGTAGGGTTACATCTTAGAACCTACAGGTGCTTAAAAACCAATTACTTAATTTTGTTCTCTGAGATGGAAAGAGTAGACCATATTTTTAGAAAGGAGTTAAAAGATAAAATATGTGGGTCCTAGGTATGGTGTGACCTGTATTTAGTGATGGTGTTTTTAGTATTTATCAATGATAGATTTGCTTCAAATAAGGTTCATTTTAATCTATCAATATATGATGTAAATCACCTCTGTCATGCAGTAGGTTTGTTGGAGTAGGTCAGATGTGTGTGTGTGTATATATATAGGAAATATTAACAAACTATTAAGTCCTTACTTCAATAATTTTACCACTATTCTCTCTCTACTTTAACATTTGAAATCAGTTCTGAAACCAAAATAAATATACAGAGTATTCTAAGAATTAAACAAGGTGTTTATCCAGATGACTTCAAAGCATTTGATTCCTATTCAATATTAATTTACTTTGCACAATTAATGCAGAGTAATGTAGGAACTAAATAGGAGAATACATTAACTAAAAAAAGGATTCATTAAAGTATTATTGGAAAAATAATTAAATTAATGACTTCCGGTGTTTTCAAGGAATCTGAAAGCAGTTTGGTTTACTGCAGTATTTAAAGTGGACAGAATAAGTAATTTACATTTCAAAACATTTTATCCCATCTACTGTTAAATAAAATATACATACAGAAAGGGGCACAAAACAAGATGTACAGCTCTATGACATATTACGAAGCAATCCCTTATATAAATACCCACCTAGATTGAGGACTAGAACACTGTTCGTGCCCACAAAGCCCCTCCTTCCTCCCCTCCTAACCACTTGCCTTGCCTCCCAACAAAGGAAGCCACGCCATCTTCATTTTGAAAATAATCACTTCCTTGTTTTTCTTTAAAATTTTCCAACCAAATGACTATGCACTATAATTTAGTTTTTCCTGTTTTTTTAAACTTAAATGAATGTAATCATTCATTGTAATTTTGTGATTGGCTGCTTTCATTCAATATTATGTTTGTGAAATAGGAGTCTTTTTCCCCAAGTTGCATGTAGTTAGTTCATCCATATTCAGTGATGATGCATGGAATTCCATTTTATAAACGATATACTTATATGTACTACTGCTGGTGGAGATTTGAGTTGTTTTTCTATTTATGGCTGTTATGAGTCATGATGTATAAACATGCTGATCTACATCTCTTGGTGCACATGGACATATGTTGGAATGAAAGTGCTGGGTCATATGGGATGAGCATCTTCAAATTTACTAAATGACGCCAAACTACTTTCCAAATGGGTGTGCTATTTCCCCCTCCCTGCAGAAGTATATAAGAGTTCTCACATATCTCACTCTTATCCATCATTTTAACTTTATCCCTTCTGATTTTGAACAGGTGTATCGCATGGTGGTTTGGGTGTAATTTCCACAATTGCTAATGAGGTTGAGCAAGTTTTCATATTTTTTGGCCATTTGTATAAACTTTTTGTGAAGTGACAATGCTCTCTTAATAGTGTCTTTTGATTAGCATAATTTTAAATTTTAATATAGTTCAATTTTTCTTCAATGAGTAGTGTTTTCTGGGTCCTGTTTAAGAGTGTCTCAAGGTCACTCAGATATTCTCTGATATTACCTTCTAGAAGTTTTACTGTTTTTGCCTTTCATTTAAACCTACGATCCACCTGAGACTGAGTTTAGTGCATGGCATGAGAAAGGGATGGAGTATTTTTTATATGAATATAATGAATATAATATGACTCAGCACCATTTTTTGAGACTGTTTATCGACAAGATGATCTTTTTTCCTATTGAACAGAAGAGCTACCATTGTCACAAAATAATTGTTCATATAAGTATAGATTTAATTCAATATAAATTTTAAGTCCCACAAGACACCATTGTTCTACAAACCAGTGTTCCTCAGTGGTTCTCAAAGTGAGCTTCAGATCAGCAGTATTAACATCACCTGGGAACTTGTTAGGACTATAAATCCCCACCTCTGACATCCTGAATCAAAATCCCGGTCTGGGATCTCATGGTGTTGTTGCCAGCCTTTCACATGACTCTAATTTACATTAATGTTTGAGAATCATTGCCCTAGATTTACATACATATTTATCCCTTTCATTGTTCTTTATTCCTTCTTGTATCTCTGAGTTTCCATAAAGAATTGTTTTTCTTTTACCTGAAGCATACTCTTTAATATGTCCCTTAGTACAGATCTGAGGGCTAAAAATTACTTGTTTTGTTTGCCTGAAAGCCAGTTCTCTTGCTTTCCCTCTTGAAGAATATTTTGGCAAGGTATGAGAGTCTGGATTTGCAGCTGTGTTCTTTCAGCACTTTAAATATTGTAATCCATTTTTTTGGCTTGTATTATTTCTGTTGTGAAGTTAGCTCTCAACTCTTTTCATTATTCTTTTGAAAGTAATCTCTATTTTTCTCTAGCAGATCTTATTTTTTTCTTCCTGTCTTTCATTTTTAGCAGTTTCTTTTTATCACTTTGCTCTTTTACCACTGTTTTATTCTTGGATTACTTTATACATTTAAAAAATCCTTCTTGAGATTTAGAGGACTTCCTGATGCTATCTTGATGGATCTCATGTGTTTTTGGATTGATCTAAGTCAGAGTATCTTCATATGTTGCTTCTGTTCCATTTTCTTTCTCCTCTGTTTTTGGAATTCCAATTATACAGGTATTATATCTCCTCACTCTTTCCTCTGTGTCTTCTTATGTATCTTCTGCATTTTCCATCAATTTTCTCCTCATCTTTCCTTTTAGATATTTTCTGTCTAAACTGCTTTCAATTTATTAAATCATTCTTCAACTCTTGTTAGTCTGCTGTTTTATCTCTTGACTGTCTCTCATTCAGTTCTTAATTTAATATTTTCTAGTTCTAGGATTACTGCTTAATACACAGATACACACATGTATGCCAATTATGTTGGAATTAGCAATCTCAGTTTTTATCTCTATAGACATAATAGACAGTGATTTTAAATTCTTTGGTAACTCCAGTGTCTGGGTTCCTGGTGGATCTGCTCTATTATTAATTATTGTTTCCATTGTTTCTGCTGGTTTTCATTTTTTATTGTATTATCTCCTTGAGTTTTTGCCTATTTTAAAAAATTACATCCTGGTCATTGAACTAACAAAAGTACTTATAGCAATAAATTAAGATCTAGAATGATGTTCTTAGTCCAGAGAGTTTTTACTGTGGCTTTTATCAGTTGTCTTATGTCCATACATATGAACATTTGGGCACTAGAACTACATCAGTTTAATCCTATTTCAGGGAATGAAATTATCTGCAAACGAGCTACAGTCTCTATAAGGGCAAGTGCATTTCTAGTTTACTTCCCTGTGGTGGACCCTGGAATCTAACACCCATCCCCTACACTTTTGAAGCTGTCAAAAGTACTGGTTAGCCTCTCAAGCTCTCTCTTCAATCCTAAAATGCCCCTCAAGAAAAAGTAGCCCCCAATACTGGACATCCCTGCTCTTACTTCCCCCTGATCCTCTGTTTTAGTTTCTCTGATATCTTTAAGCAGGGTTTCCCTTTGTTGATTGTCATTTCTAGACGTCCTCAGCATTCCTATCAATCTCCAAAATACCCAAACGGAGTGTTTTTTCTTAAGGGACTGTAGGATAATTTAAACCAGTTTCCATATTTTCTTATTACTGATAGACTTTGTTGGAGACCATAATTTTATACCTACATCTATAATATATAATTAAGAGGTATATGAAGCTATTTTACCTGTAGGAACAATGCCTGCATTATTAAATCACTCCTAGGAGCTCACATGTACATGAAAAGAATAAAAACGAAACATTAGAACACATTTCTAAATTTTTCCTTTAGTAGTTATTTCTCAAGTGCTTTTTTTTTTAAGATTTTATTTATTTATTTGACAGAGAGAGACACAGCGAGAGAGGGAACACAAGCAGGGCGGGTGGGAGAGGGAGAAGCAGGCTTCCCGCGGATCAGGGAGCCTGATGCGGGGCTCAATCCCAGGACCCTGGGACCATGACCTGAGCTGAAGGCAGACGCTTAACAACTGAGCCACCCAGGTGCCCAAGTGCTTATTTATTTCATCTGTAAGTTTCACTTGCAGACAAGTGACAGCTGATCCCCCCAAAATAAGAAAATGTTTATATGTTTAAAATTTAATTAAATTAAAATTTTAAGCTGGGGATTTTAATTTAATTTTTATTTTGAGATAATTTCAAGTATGCAGTTTTATGAAATAATACAGAGAGATCTCATGCACCCTTAGTTCAGTTTTTCCCGATGGTAACACATCACAATCAGGATATTGACATTGATACAATCAAGAGAGACATTTCAATCACCACAAGGATCCCTCCTGTTACTCTTTTATAACCACACCCACTCTCTAAGCTCGGCTTAACTCTCAGACCCCAAAAACCATGTCCCTAATATATCTAAATGCACTAAGATTTTAGAATTTTCTTCCTTCCATAATTAGAGGATTCATAACCAGTAGTCTCCCTAACACAAGAGAGCATTAAGAGAACTTTGAAATAATATTGTGACAATTTCTATTGTCACAATTACAGTACACAATCTCCATTGTGGTAGTTAATAGGCAAAACTCTTTCCTCCAGAGCTTTATTTTTACTTTTTTACTTTTTTTCATATCTGTGTAGTACTACAGATAAGTTAAAAATTAAAACAAAGGTATTGCCTTTAAAAGCATTACATTGACTAGGTGTCGCAGATGTAGTTGACAAATTCTCATTTCCTCTTAGTGTTACCAATGATATCACACCTTCACAGAAACCAGTAATAGGAAATTGATCCAGCTATTCCCCTGGTGATACAAATGCTTCCCAGAAACCCTATTAGATGCAATGGAGGTGATTGTATTGCTCTTCTTTCTTTCGGAGAAGTAAATGTAATTAAGGAGATAATCATATTAAATCTTACTAATCTGACAAGTTTTGCTTGAAGTTATAATAAATAATATACATGACTATTTTAATATCATTTCATGTCACAGATCTATATTAAATTAATCTTTTAGTTATTTTATTTTATTTTGCAAAGTTTCTCTCTACTTTTAATAAAGACTTCTAAATGGATATACTTTGCCCAGGTCACTTATTTCCATGTGTCAATAGTTCCAATATAGTTGCACAGGTGAAACTCGATTAAAATAATCATTAAGGACCACCTCAAGGAAAAACACTCTATAAAAGATTAAGAGGTGTGTGTGTGTGTGTGTGTGTGTGTAGTAAAAAAGAGCAATGAAGTTCTGGATGGATGTATATAAGCCTCAGCTATTTTTATCCTAATAAGCAGACATGTGCTCACTCCCTGGGCAGCAGTTTGGGATCAAAAATACTAACTCCCTAAAATGAGTTTCCCCAATTTACGATACTAAAGAGTCTGTCAAGGTAAAGATACTGTAATAGATAAACATGTGGAAAACTACTCTTTTGCTGGATCTCCTAGAGTTGTCATTTCTTAAATGAATGCGGTTGTATCCAGGCTTGTCGGAGTGGTGAACATGCCAGGGACTAAATGTCACCCTGTTGGTGATGTCTCGTCAGTAGATAAGAACAAATTCAGTTCTGCCTCATTGCTCTTGTTTTGAGGCATATCATTTCAGTTGTAACATATTTTCATACCAACTGCTCAAATTTAAATCGCTTTCATTTTCTCAGGCATGATTTTGTTCTTAAAAATATTGACAATCTGGGGCAACTGGGTGGCTAAGTCGGTTAAGCGGGGACTCGATTTTGGCTCAGGTCATGATTTCAGAGTCCTGAGATGCAGCCCCAAATCGGGCTCCGTGCTCAGCGCTGAGTCTCTCTCTCCCTGTCCCTACCCCCGTGCTGCTTGAGAGTCTCTCTCTCCCTCTGTCCCTCCCCCCAACTCTTGCACGCACCTCTGCATGTGTGCACTTTCTCTCCCTCTCTCTAAAATAATAATCTTAAAAAAAATTAATAATTCTATGACTGTGTCATATCTACTAAAAATCATCTGATAGGGCCTAGGTTTGTTTTAATGGAATATAATTAGCTAAATTTCACATGTGTTAGAAGTAAGTTTTCTACAACAAGCACATAGAAACCATATGTATGTTTGCCCTGCCTTACAACCCCAATGCTAAGCACACATTAAAACTCAAAAGGTCACCAGTGAAAACAAGTGGAAGAAAAATAAAACTTGTAAAGTTAAAAAAAAAAATCCCTATGTGTTTCATCTGTAGGCCATTTTTTTAAAAGTGGAAATAGTCCTCGAAATATACAAGTAACACATTTTAGATTCTTGAAAGCAGTTGTCTTTGACATTTGACTCAATGTGTTATAAATCGGTTTTTCTATGATTTTTTTTTTTTTTTTGCAGTTCATTTAAATCATCCTTTGGAAGTGTTTCCCTTGGATTTTCAGTGGCTCACTTCCTCTCAAGTGGCAGTTACAGACAGCCATGTGCCTTTCCCAAACTGTATATCTTCTAGCTTACTAAAGAGGATTATACTGTAGAAGAAAGCCTTGAAACTTTCTAGCTGGCTATGTGTTGATGGATTATTAAGGTGACATTCTTAGTGATACAAAGAATGGTTTAAAAAATCATTCTAGGAAGTCATGGATTGATCCTCCCATGAAGTTTGAAAAAAATGTTGTTTAAAGATGCAAATGGAGTTTCAGTCCTTTACGAATTCGTTTGTTCTTTCACCAAATATTTATTGAGAACCAATTATGATGTGTGCCCTGTGCTAGGCAAATCTGCTTCATTTTCAGCTCGGTAGGATATACTGTATATAAATTATCTGAACTATTAGAGGCTTATTTGGCCAAAGCCTCATTTTCAGGGTTATATAGCTAAGATCATGTTTTCTGGTTTAAGATAGACATAGTTCTATAAATTTAGACAGAATCCTTCAAGATAATGACCACTACCAGTGATAGTCTAGCCTTTCAAATTGATGCTATAACAAAAAATTTCCCCTTTTAGCATCCTTTATTTTTTTCTTTTTTAAAGATTTTTTTTATTTATTTGACAGAGAGAGAAACAGTGAGAGAGGGAACACAAGCAGGGGGAGTGGGAGAGGGAGAAGCAGGCCTCCCACTGATCAGGGAGCCTGATGTGGGGCTCGATCCCAGGACCCTGGGATCATGACCTGAACCGAAGGCAGACGCTTAACGACTGAGCCACCCAGGCGCCCCTAGCATCCTTTAAAAGCAGTTCAATTCTTCTGAGCCACTCCACACAGCCAATTTTAGATATCATCCCATGAACTCATAAGTAAGATAAGCCTTCAGGTTTTGTGCAATCCCTGGAAAGTTTGCCTTACCCAGTATTCTTCCTCTCAAAAAAAAAAAAAAAAAAAGTATATCCAAAAGGAAGATGGAGTTATAAAAACCGAACCCAGAATTCTCCTCTCAGTTTATATGTGTGAAGAAAAATGATTTCCAAATGTCAGTACTTTAAGTCTTAGTGGTAACCATGTGATGTGATACACCCCACACCTGGTCTTTACAAAATGTGTCTGTTGGCTCTCTGTAATTAAGAGTTGCTGGTCTTGACCTCATCAAATAGAAATTTATTTAGTTTTTGTGTCTGAATGGTTAGATGTCTTCGTTTGCTAATAGTACTATTGATGATGGTTTTTAGCTGTGTCAGCTGCTACCTTAGCATCTCTGCCTCTGGTTGACCCAGCTCCTCACAGCCAAATCCCAACAGGGTGCTTCGGAAGATTCTGGCCCTTTTCAGCTTCCCAGATCAATCAAAACAAAAGTAAGGTGTCAATCGGAAGTTTCAAATTCAAATGGCATGAGGGACCCAGCAGCAGGGTACCTGACAATGGGAAGCAGGCTGAGTAAGTCCACGGAGCATGTGGGTAACTGGCCGACTTGAAAGCATACCGATTTCTTTTCACACTGTGCGGGCCACCGAAACATCTTCAGCGCTGCCCATTTGCAACCCTTGACATTAACTAGTATCTTCTGCCTAAGCTATTTCTCTATGGTGCTTCCAGCCTGAGGTTTTGTGGACCACTGCGTCTTCTGCATACTCAAGTTGTGCTGCCTCGCTGTCCTCGCCCCACCACCTCCATCGCTTTAGTGACTCAACTCCCCGGGTCAGGTGGTGCCAGAAGCTGGCCTGAGCCAGCATCCGTATATTCTCCAGGTCACAGACCTCAGAACTGCCTTGTATTAGACCCACAGGTGGACCCAGTCCATAGGAATGAGCCATGAAGCACGTCCCAGATCCCTGTGTATTCATTGGCTGTCTGGTTGCTTATTCTGGTTGCTCTCCTTGTGGTTAGAATATTGCCTTTCATCTGATACCAGGCACCAGTCATCAATAGGCCATTGCTCCAGAAGGTGACCATGAACTCTCTGACTGTTGAATGTTCTCCGACCAGTCCAAGGACTGCAGGCTACACCTTGACTACCTGAACGTGAGGCCGGGTCCCAGAACCCACCACTTCTGGAATCAGTCAAAAGCCCCTTTCTCCTCCAACACTGTGTGGGAGAGATATAGGCCCCTCCAGAAAAGCACCGGGGGCTCAGCAACGTCTCAAAGACTAGATTTTTTGGCTCCATCTTCCTTCCTTTATTCAACCAACATTGTTCCTGAATCTATCAAAATTGCAGTATACCTTGAGTAGCCCAGAATAGGCCTTAACGTGGCAGTCGGCTCAAACTGTTAGCTGTTCATTTTCACACTACTTGGTTACAAGGGTTAAGAGACATATTTATGATAAATGCTTCCTGAACCTCAGCAACGTTGCAGTATGTGCCTATCAAGTTACTATGGAAAAAGATTTGAACAATTTTCACAATGAGGCAAAACATAATAAGACAGTAATATCATAATAAGAAAAAAACTGTTAATAGCCATTTTATCCAGCTAGTTTTCAAATTGTATATTGCCAGAACACTAAGCACTGAAAATAATGTCCTACTTTTATCTTCTGATCCTGTAATCCTTTAGAAGCTACAAAACAGGACTTCAAAGATAGTTGCAAGTTTTCTGGGATCCAAGTTACTAGGGAATATCAGAAGAGTTTGATGTATATCCATGATGGAGCAGAAGAAATAAAATACTGATGTCATGATTTCAAAATTAATCGAAGAATAAGTAAATTTATAAGGCTATAAGAATTCTCAAAATATAAAAGAACTGAGGCGAAAAAAGCAGCTCAACTCTTCGAAATACCCCTTTCAGCTCAATTCTTCAAAATACCCGTTGCTTCATACATATGGATTTATTCATTACCCCCTATAAGCATTATATACTTCCTCCTGGGGCTACCCATTCATTACTCCTTGCTCCCAGCTTCAGAGAGGAGCTCGAGCCAGATGTGTTCTGGCTTCCCAGCAGAGGGAGCTGCAAACTTGCTAGAGCTTGACTAACATCTAGGGGCCAAAGGCACAATGGTCACCTGGGGTCTGGGCTATCTAACTAGTGCCAGTTGAAAGTAGGGTTGCCTGTTTTTGTGGGGGGTGGGGGAGATGATCAGATAAGTTTAAATTTCAGATAAAGAACAAATAAAACTTTTTTAGCATAAATATGTCCCATGAAATACTTGAGACATACAAATTTTTTTAAATTAAATTCAAATCTAACTGAATATCCTACATTTTATTTGGCAGGCCTCGTTGAAAAATCTGTTGCCTACAGAGGGGATGAAAGAAACTCTAAGAGTAAAAAACGGGGTCTATTTTACCAATATAAGAAATGGAAATGGAAACAGGGAAGAAATAGGGGAAGAAGCTGGTGAGCAAGATCATGGAGATGGCCCTGCACCCAGGGGTCAGGTAAGCAAATGCCTGTAGGACTAAGGGGGTGATGGAAAGTGTGAGCAGTGGATTTGAGAGGGATTTTCTATAGGAAGTCAATAAGGTGTCCGCAGTCTGGGAAGCTGCTTATTTGATTTGTCTGGTCTAACTTACGTGAATGCCTTGACTCTTAGAAGCAGGGCAGACTCCAAAACATGCCTCCATTTTCCTGCAAAGGAACCTGAGACCTGGAGAGTTCGAAGTTCAGAGAAACTCAGTGAGTGAGTTAAATGTGTCTTTGAGCGTGATCTCAGCCTTTGAAATGTGCTATGATTTAAAGGACGTGGAATCAGCAGGCTCAAGGAGATCCTTGGGCTTCTTGGAATAAAAAACCAAATCTTCCTGCTACTGACTTCCCAACACCTGACGCAAGCCAGTCTCAAAGGAGCCGCTCTGGATGTTTACGTTGATTTGATGTTTTGTGATTATGAGACTAAAAATCATTTTTCTCCAAAGAAAATAAATGGGTCTTTCAGAGCATCAAAGACTACATATTTGTTTCAAAAATGATCAGTAAATCAAAATGTAATTGAGACTTCTAAAAGGGGGAAACAAGTAATCTGGTAAAATTCATTGCATCTCTTTATTAACATAAAGTTGAACTATTTCATTTTGAACACTAAAAACATATTGAAGCTGTCTCTGAACAAGACAAAACACTCCTGTTTTATAGGAAATAGTTAGCAATACTCCAATGTAATGTGACCAGGATTTAAATTATGGGATGGATGAGGAGTACCATGTAGAGGAGAAATGAGCTGGATTAATTTCTGGTGATGTGCTTCTGGAATAATGTCCCATCTTATCCCCCCTCACATCACACCGCTAGCCGGGCGCCTTGACTGCCACAAGACTGCCACTTTTATAAACAGCACATCCTTTCCACTAAATGAACAGCAGAATGCACACGAAGACTGGTGCTTCCGCCTAAGAGGCTCGACCTGGAAACAAAATCATTTTGAGCATAAAATATTACATTAGACACTATGAGAATAAGGAAATGGCACGCAGTTAGGAGCATCAGTCAAAGCAAAAGCTTTAGCTTATCTCATAAGCTTTGTCTTTTTATTATAATGCCCAGACGGCCTGGTTTACATAAAAATTAACTTAGCTGGTGTGGCTTAAATCACCCTCTAAAGTTCATTTTACTACTTATATAAAAATGTATTTTAAACTTTTTCAAAGTGGACCATTTCTTATAATGTCAAATAATAGATCAATATTATGCTAATACCTATCAGCTGTCATCGTACTTTCATGAAAATGACAAAATGAAAATGTATTCTTACACAAAAAAAATTTTACCTTCTGCAGAGAAGTCACCAAATTCCTAATACTGGTAACTGTTTAGATGAAGGCAGAGAGAGAAGATCAAAGAGGGATATCATAGAGTTTTAAGTAATTTGGCACTATTTTATTTTTTAGTATGTTAGTGGGTGTAAGGGTTTCCTCATGATATTTTTTCTATTTCTATGTCTTAAATGTTTCATTAATAAGAAAGAAGAAGACATCGGAGTTGCTTTAATCATACACATACTTTGGTGACCTTTATATACAGGTCAAGGTATGTGATGCACATTTATTTAGTATTTAGTATTTTGCATAGTATTTAGTATTTTATTTAGTATTTTGTCTTTTGTCTTTTCACCCATCCTCTATGATGTTTTCATATTCATCCACTTACAAATCAAACAGTTTGATGAGCTATCAAAATGGCCTTGGATTTTAACAAATGGTTTCACTTATAGAGTTCTTCACCCTGACGAACCCCTCTAACTACCACCTTATCTTTCTCCTCTCCTCTCCTCTCCTTTAAAAGTTTTGAAAAAGCTGCTTAAGTGCCCATCTCATCCTAGTCATCTTCCAGCTGCCCTTGACCATGCTCTCTGACCTGCTCCATCAAAATGTATTCACCAGGAATTAGTGGTTGTCACTAACAAATTCTTGCTAAATATCACTTAATCTCTGTAGCATTTGCACTGTTAATACCCCCATCTTTCTTGTCATATTAGCAAGTCTTCTTTAGGCTTCTGAAATCTGATGTTTATTTAGTTTCTCTCTTTTGAGTCCTGTTTCCACCATTTATTAGCCATTTTCCCTTGACAGTTTTACCCTAAGTCTATTTTTACCTCTAAGTTTAATTTTCTTCACTGTAAAGATTACTCACTGTAGCATTACTTGGACTGTTCATTGTATTCATACAATAGAATACCAAGCAGCTATTTTAAAATATAAATCAAATCAATTGCAATCATCTGGTTAAATTAAGTTGCACAAAAGTAACACAATTCTTTAAAAGAATGATCAATAGCAATATAAATATGCAGAGTGTAGGAAAATTTAGAGGGATATGCACTAAACTTTACCAAAATTTTTTTTATAGAACGGGATATAGAGTTACCTTCCAAATTACGTATTTATATCGTTGTGAATTTTGTGAAAGCATACATTACTTTGATAGCTATAAAATATGGAAGAGAAAGTGAGAAATAGGAATATAATAGACATCATTGTTGTCAGATTGATTAAATGATATAGCACTTGGCACTATGGTATATGGAAAGCCTACAACAAACATAAACTATTATTGTTACCTCACTGCACCTTTGTAGTAGTTTCATTATTCTTCCTCCAATCCTAAAATGTTTATGTTTAAGATTGCATTTTCAGCTCCTTCCTCATACTCCATGCACATACCCTGCCACTTCCATGCCAAAAACTCACACCTCTCTAGGCAAATTACCCTAAGAAGCTCCAGACTCCCTTACCAGAGTCTCGAGCATATTTCTGCATGTAGATCCTTCAGGCCTAAAAATGCAACATACGTAAAACTGAAGTCTTCATCTTAACCTTCCGTAAGTACTCTGCCTCTGGGTCCCCTACTTCAGGGACTGGTATGACTATCAAGCCATTGCACGAGCCAGAAAGCTGAAGATCAACCATTATTCTTCCATCATCCTTCACAACTGATCTCTGGTCCAGTCTGATCTTCCCTTTTATCCACTTCACAGCTCTAGAGCTCATCCACTTCCAACCTTGTTTAGACCCTCCATCACATCTGTAACCACCCTGTATTGGTTTCATTGCCCCAGCTTTATACCAATTCATTTATTCAACAAGCATTTATGGAGCTGAGTTTATAGCCAGTGGGGAGAAAAATAAGTAAATTTGTAGTTACAACTTCTGTTTCCATCAGTGTCAGCTTTATTATTCTTATTCCACATAATACCACATATACATTATTCACATTCAGTTTTTTTTAAGAACACGAGGATCTTAATGTGATCATATTATAGGATGACAATGATATGGCAGTGATAATACAGTTGGTCTTGAAGATATAAAGTAGATAAAAACCAGCTTAGAGTGGGACTGGGAGATCTCAGGGAAGGCTTCCTGGAGGAAGTGACACTTGAGTTGAAGCTTAAAGTATGAGTAGGTTCTGCCTGGACAAAGAGGAAGGGGAGAAATGTCCCAGATAAGAAGCACCATTTTCAATATCCCAGAAGCCAGTCTTCTTAGCATGAAACATTCTGTTGCAGTATCCTGAAATTTAGCATCAGGATGCAAGAAACAGAGGCAGATCCCTGTATATTTTGTGAGGAGATTAGTTAGACTCTGCCCTATGGAGGTTGGGAGCTATTGCATGATTGAAAGCAGGAAAGTCACATAGTAAGATGATCGCCCTGACCACAGGGGTGCCAGTTGTTGCCCTTCAATTAGAGTGAACTTTGTATCTCCTCTTTAAGACCATTCAACAGTTCTCTATTTCCCTCAGCTTGAAGTCCAGGTATTGTCTGATCCTGGCTTACTTCTCTACTCATTTCTCTTGTCATTCACTCAGCTTCAGCAAAATCAATCTCTTAGCACATTCTCAAAAGCAAGAGTACTACACAGTCTTGCTTCTGAGTCTTTGCACACTCTGATCCACAGTCTGCTCCCTGATCCCGGAACATACATCTTGCACCCTTCTTCACTGTCAAGGTAACAACTACTGATCATTCAGTACTCAACTTGAAATCAACCTCATTATAAGACATACCCACCTCTATCCAAGATTGATCTGTGCTCCTATTCTGTACTCATAACACTCTACGATAAACTCGTATCACATATCATGCTCTAGCGCAATTACCCACTTTCTCCTTTTTTATCTTGTTCTCTAGTGTGCATAAGTTCTGTAAAGCGAGGGCTTGGTCTTGTAGGGATATGATAAATACATGTTGAATGAATGGATAACATCGTTTGGTTTTCTGGTTTAGGGAATATACCAGGTTTCTCAGGGAATACAAAAGCTCAAATAAATATATCAAATAAAATATACTAGCAGTGATTTAAAACAGATAAGAAATAGCTTTATAAATTACATGGTAGAAATGGCATTAGTAAGAGTCAAGAGACCAGATATTAGTTATGTCTCTCTTACTTGCTGTACTATTAGGCTAGGTTATTTAAGATCACTTAACCACTCTTTCTTCATTTGTAAAGTAAGAGTGTTCAGTTAAATGATTTCTAACATTTCTTTCAAACTTAAAATCCTTTACTCAGATAATAACATTAAATGTAAGTAGAATATATGTTAAGTACAAATGCTTACCAGACTGCTTAACTAACAATATGCTTTATTTACTTCTATTCAGTTGTGTAAAATGGGAGTAATGGAAAAAATATTTATCTTTATAAGCCATCCTGGTTTGACTAAATATCTTTCACACTCTCCTAAATTGCTTTGTTTCTTGTGCTTTTGCTACTGAATGGAAAATCTAATTTTTAAGTAAAATTGAAGTGGAACACATTTTGTCTCAACTATAAACGGTGACTTGAACCCTACTTTTAAATCTACTCTTCGTAATTCAGTTCTAATCACTATGATTCAACTTTAGATAGAAATTCACTTATCAATTGAATGATCCTGTTCTCTGGCTGTGTGTTTTATTAGTCCCTTTTCATGCATTACCTTCTTTGATTAGAGCAATACAGAAGCTGGCACGGAGAATTCAAAATGTTAGTATTATCCTTCTTCAAATCAGTATGACTTAATGTCAGAACATTGCCTGCCATATGGCTTACAGATGTAGAATTTCCAGTTTTAGATGAACAAGGTAATATCACCTTTGAGAATCTATCCACAAACTGTCAGAGCAAAATTAAAAGCAATTCATCAAAAGAGCATACTGACTGTCTTAGTAGAACGGACATTGATTTTGTACCAATTAAAGCAAACATGACTCACACTGAATGGAAATCAATTGACTCTCTCCGTATAATGAGCTTGATCCTCCCCTCACTGTCTAGGAGAATGGAGCTATGAAGATGGCTAGGGGAAGGGGATGTGCTCTGTATGTCACGCAGCACTGTACTGAAGTTCAGGAAAGCTGAAGAGAGTCCCAAAGAATGCGTGGGCAAGTTAAAAACAGACACGGGCCAGCATACACGCTCCACTCCACTTAGCTGCCAGCCGATCTGAAGAGGGAACTGCAGAGGGAACTCGGGGCAGTGGTGGCCCCCCGGGAGAGACCCAGCTTCTCCACGGAAAAAGACTGCACTAAGGGGAGCATTTGGGTGAGGGGCAGAAGAGGCCCCTTCTCCCATTTAGCCAGGCGGTGTGCAGTCCTCAGGGCAAAAGCGTGAAGGGCAATGCTCTCTAAAGTGTTGGGTGTTGACGTAACCCTAATAGCGATGAGAATTGCACGATGCATCCTCCCCATGCTGCTATCGTATATGCAAAGATTCCCCAAATGTATTTTTTAAATGGGAAAAAAATAAGTTCTCGGGTTCTCCATAGTTTGTGATATAGCACTAGAATGGCCAGAACAAAAGCTTTAAATCTCATCAACTCCATTTATTAGATGTTCTAAACCTTTCATGGTTTATACAGACAACTGAGCATTGCAGGGTGAGAAAAGAGGAACAACCGCTGTGGTGCCCGAGAAAGCGCTGGGGGGAGCGTGAACTCAGTGAGCCTTACACAGAATCATGGGAGCAGCCGCCTTGACTAAAAAGCTTATTGTGATTCTATGCCATTTTTTTCCCACAGAAACTGTTTAATTACATGATGTTATATAGGACGTTTAGAAAAACTGCTGATTATAATCCTCTCTTCTCTTAAAAAAATGTTTTCTATTATCAATTACAAATACTCTATTTAATCAACCTTCCTTTGAGCTTGTGGGTAAAAAGAAGGAAGGAAAAATCTATGTGTATTTCTTCAGACCTCACACTTGTTTATGCAATTTTTTTTAATGGTCTCTCAGGGCAAGAAAATATATTACCTTATATTTTATTTTTTTCAAGCTCTGGATACAAATTGCAACCCATTAATTCAACATTCTGTTTTCTTTCCCACTCTTCTTTTCCTCTGGATTTAATTGCTCCTTACTTTGTCCTAACTTATCTGTACCTCCTTAAAGTACATGCTTTATTCTGTCTAGCGGCTGACCTTTTTTTTTTTGCCATGTTTTTCTCTGTGACAAGATTGCAAGCTCTTAAAGGGCAGTGCCCATGGCTTTTTCATCCCTTACAACCACAAAAAAATGGTACTCTCCGAAGAGGAAAAAAACCTCAATATTTTTGTGTCCAATTGAACTAACTTTAACTAGTCTAAAATAATCTTACTTTTTAAAAATCATTTAGGGGAAAGCATAATTTCTTGCAAACAGTCAGTCATTGTATTCACCATGAACACCATGATCTCTAAGAGTCCATGTGAGAAGGTTCATTTAGTCACCATGTTAGGCAGCAATACACCCAAAAACAGAGGTTGTAAACTCAATGCAAAGATCTGATGTTTTAATGTAAGCAGCAATGCAAAAACATAGCATTTTTTTCTTGCTATTACTACTTAATAATAAGCATCTAAATGAAAAATGAAAATGTTTGTCAATTATATGGTGTTTTATTGACAAAAGACTAAAATGTCAAATGGTCTAAAGGTATATTTTATATATACCATATATTCAGTTGCTGTTTCTAAATAGCTACCTGCTTGACGTCAGTTGAAGTGACTCACTTTATACTTTTCGTACAGCCTTGTACAGATTATGACTTTAATTCACTTTTTACATGCTTGTTCTTCCATTTAACACATATTTATTTGGTGCTTACATGCTTAAGAAGCCTTGATAAAACGTGTCTTTGTATTTGAGGTTTACAAAGCCAATTTGCATTCTTTACCTGTTGCATCCTTGTAAACAACCCAGTATTTGTCTCTGAGGTAAAGGACATTTTTAAATTCTCACCTTAGAAATAAGAACTGAGGACACAGAAGTTAAGGTGCATGACAGAAATCCCATTGTTAATATGTGCCTGAATTAGGACTGATAACTCAAGGGAACCAAAAGCTTGCAAAGTCTCCATTCCACTCTCTACGTGAGCATATTTAGAGGAATAACTGTGATTGTCATATTCATTTGAATATTTTCTTGCATAATTCTTACCCTTTAACAAGAGCTCTATGCAGATGAAATTATTGACAGGTGAAATGACATGATGTCTGGGATTTACTTTGAAACATGCTGGGGAAAAAAATTGAGAGTAGTGAACAATTTAAAAGCAATGGAAAAAAAAATGTTGATAATTGTTGAAGCTGGGTTATGGCTATTTGGGACTTTGTTATGCTCTTCTCTCTATTGTTGTTCATGTTTGAAAATCCCCATAATGAAAAGTTAAAGAAAATAAAGAGGATTTTTAAACACCCACTTGGGAACATAGATGGTAAATTATTCAAGTGGAAGGTTCCTTCTGATGCTGAAAGGAGAGTAAGTTTGGAGAAAGTCCAAGATTATAACTCTTAGAATTTTAGACCTGAATATTCTAGTGAAATTCCTTCCCTTTCAATAAATAAAACTTTCACTTTCCAAAGTGTTCACTGAGTAGTCAAATTATTCCATGGTCTAACCAAACAAATAAACAGTTCAAGGTAAAATTGGGCATTAAAAACAAAAATTAAAATTCCTTCTCAGAACAATGGGCAAGAACCATACAGAAAGGGGAAATGATAAGAAAATTACCATTTATATATGTCATTTTCAAATTCTATATACTATGGCTTGTAACACTTTATTTTTTTTTTTAAGATTTTATTTATTTATTTGACAGAGAGAGAGACGAAAGAGAGGGAACACAAGCAGGGGGAGTGGGAGAGGGAGAAACAGGCTTCCCATGGAGCAGGGAGCCCGATGCGGGGCTCGATCCCAGGACCCTGGGATCATGACCTGAGCTGAAGGCAGACACAATGACTGAGCCACCCCAGCACCCCATTGGAACACTTTAAATTTAAGACTTTTAACAGAACTTAGAGAATATCATTTTAAATAATTCACAATAAAGCAAAGAACATGTACACATTTAATATATATTAAGAGGGTGCCTGGGTGGTCAGTCGTTAAGCGTCTGCCTTCGGCTCAGGTCATGGTCTCAGGGTCCTGGGATCGAGCCCCGCATCGGGCTCCCTGCTCAGAGGGAAGCCTTCTTCTCCTCCTCCCACTCCCCCTGCTTGTGTTCCCTCTCTTGCTGTCTCTCTCTGTCAAATAAATAAATAAAATCTTAAAAAATACATATATATTAAGAAAAATGAAAAATTTGCCCTTGAAAATCATGATGTCGGGTAACTATTCTAAGACCCTTAAACAGCAACATAGGGAAAGGATGATACAGGAAAATGACTAGAGATTCTTTATCTCTAGTGTAGGCGGGACAGCCCTCAGCATGTCACCTGTGAAGGGAAAGGAATGTAAAGCAAGAATTCAAAAGTAAAATTGGAGATGTGAAACATTGGGCTTGCCCCCACCCATAGTGACCCAAGAGTAATACTTGGCACAAGAGATTAAATGTCCCCTGGGAAAAAGAAAATTTTTCCGATTTCTTCTAAAGACACACAGACCTGAACTTTCTGTGGAGAGTAACTAAACTACCTTCAGTGATTTGTGGCCACCTCTTTGAGCATCTAATTGTAGTCTATGTCTATCAAAGTAGGCAGAAGTTAAGAGAGAAAAAATTGAAACCTTAATAGTTTCTAATTGTTTCTGCATTAACTAAGGCCAGTAGAATTCAGTTTTTGTCAGGAAGTCAGGAGCATACCACACTTGAAGACTGAAGGAAAAGAGAATACAAGTTAGAGTCACATTAGGAGAGACAAAAGTATGAACATTAGGAATGCTCTTAGTTCTCCCCTTTACCTTCACGTGATCACACAAGATGCTGTGAATCAATGTTAATATTTCTGTTGCTTTTGAGCTGTTATGGTGATTTTGTCAATCATTTAAGGCAGGCTAACTCTAATGTAGAATTTCTCCTAATGGAGTCTTCTTTAGTTTTCTCTCACATGTTTTAAGGGACTGGACTTTGTTGTTATGCTGCTCTGTCTTGAAGTCTTCCACACCTTACTTGCTGGAGCACGTTGCTTAAACTCTCTGATCTTAATATTTGTACAGGTAAAATGGACATAAGTGTGTCTACTTTTATAGAAGTTCGGGGAGGGTTAAATTAGGTAACACAAGTAAAGAGCTTACTGAAGAATTTGACACAAAGTAGGTACTTAGTAAGTGGTAGTTAATAATATTCTGCTCAATAGAACATACTTTCTTTTTTCCTAAATTAATTTTTCTTTCTATTATAAATGAAAACTGGTTGGTCACAGACCAACACATCCCACTGCTCATGCTGACATACAGTCTTTATTCTCCAGGAATCAAAGATCCTATTTTAATTGAGTGTAATCAACATCATTGTTTATTTACCCAGTTGTTTTATGTTTTTAGAGTGGAAAAAAAACCCAAATACATATGAAATCTACCTTCTTAAATTTTTGTGTGTACAGTACAGTATTGTTAGCTATACGTACATTGTTGTACAGCATATCTCTACAACTTTGTCATCTGGTATGACTACAACTATTCCCACTGAAATGAGGCTCCCCATTTCCCGTTCCCTCCAACCACAGGCAACCACCATTCTACTTCTTCTATAAGTTGACCTACTTTAGATACCTCATATCAGTGGGATAACACAGTACTTATCCTCTGTGACCTGTTATTTCACATAATGTCCTCAAGGTTTGTCTCTTTTGTAGCAGAAGACAGAATTTTTCTCCTTTTATATATATATATAAAAAGTGGTGTATATATATATATACACTTTTTTAAATCTTTTCATCTATTGATGGAAATTTAGGTTGTTTCTACATCTTGGCCATTGTGAATAATGCTGCAATGAATATGGGAAGCCAAATAATTCTTTTAGATCCTGTTTTCACCTTTTTTGAATATCTACCCAGAAATGGGATGGCTGGATCATATGGTATTATTTTTAATTTTTTGAGGAATCTTCATACTGTTTTCCATTGTGGCTACAATCATTTTACATTCCTACCAACAGTACACAAAAATTCTAATTTCTTCACATACCGGCTTGTTATTTTGTTTTTATTATAATAGATGGGAGGTGGTTTTGATTTGCATTTCCCTGATGTTAGTGTTATTGAGCATTTTTTTTAATAAACATTTTGCTCATTTGTATGTCCTCTTTGGAGAAATATCTATCCAGGTCCTTAGAAGCCCCTTTACTTTTCAGTTTTGATAACTTTTATTTCTCTTTCTTGCTTAATTGTTCTAACTAGGATTTTTATTTACTATGTTGAATAGAAGTTCTAACAGTGAGCATCACTGCCTTATTCCTGTTGTTAAAAGAAAAGTTTTCAGGTTTTGCCATCAAAATGATGTTAGCTGTGGGCTCTTCATATATAACCTTTATTATATTGACATAAATCCTTCTATTCTTAGACTGTTGGGTGTTTTTATCATGAAAGTGTGTTGAATTTTGTCAAATGCTTTTTCTGCATCTACTGATCATGTGATTTTTATCCTTTGTTCTGTTAATGTAATGTATCACACTGATTCATTTTCAGAGGTTTAACTATGCTTACTTCCCAGGGATAAATCCCAAAAGGTCATGGTCTATGATCCTTTTAATATGCAGCTGAATTTGATTTGCTGGTATTTTGCTAAGGATTTTTGCATCTATATTCATCGGGGTTGTTGGCTTTAGTTTTATTTTCTTGAAGTTTTTTTGTCTGGCTTTGATATCAGGGAAATGTTGGTCTCATAGAATGAGAAGTGTTGCCTCCTCTGTCATTTTTTAGAAGAGCTTGAGAAGATAGATCTGAAGCAAATAATACATTTTTTTTTTTAAGATTTTATTTATTTATTCATGAGAGACAGAGAGAGAGAGAGGCAGAGGCAGAGGGAGAAGCAGGATCCCCCGCGGAGCAGGGAGCCCGATGCGGGACTCGATCCCAGCACCCTGGGATCATGACCTGAGCCGAAGGCAGACGCTTAACCGACTGAGCCACCCAGGCGCCCCGCAAATAATACATTATATGTTAAAAAAAAAAAAAAAAAAAGAAGAAGAAGAAGAAGAAGATAGCAGGAGGGGAAGAATGAAGGGGGGGATCGGAAGGGGAGACGAACCATGAGAGAATATGGACTCTGAAAAACAAATTGAGGGTTCTAGAGGGGAGGGGGGTGGGAGGATGGGCTAGCCTGGTGATGGGTATTAAAGAGGGCACGTTCTGCATGGAGCACTGGGTGTTATACGCAAACAATGAATCATGGAACACTACATCAAAAGCTAATGATGCAATGTATGGTGATTAACATAACATAATAAAAAAAAAAAGAGCTTGAGAAGAACTGGTGTTAACTTTTCCTTAAATTTTTGGTAGAATTTGCCAATGAAGCCATCTGGTCTTGGGCTTTTCCTTACTTAAACTTCCTTCTTTCAGGACACCTGGGTGGCTCAGTGGGTTAGCATCTGCCTTTGGCTCAGGTCAGGATCCCAAGGTCCTGGGATGGAGCCCTGATTTGGGCTCCCTGCTCAGTGGGAAGCCTGCTTCTTCCTCTCCCTCTGCAGCTCGCCCTGCTTGTGCTTGCTTTCTCTCTCTCTCTCTGTCAAATAAATAAACAAATTCTTAAAAAAAATAAAATTTCTCTTGTTGTTGTTGTTGACAGTTTCTGATTACTGATTCAATCTCTTTAGTCGTTAAAGATCTGTTAAATTTTCTATTTCTTCATAATTCAGCGTTGGTAGGTCTTATTTATCCATTTCTTCTAGGTTATCCCATATGTTGGTTTATAATTATTCATTGAAGTTTGTATAGTGCTTTTTATTTCTGTGGAATCTACTGTAATGGCTCCTCTTTCATTTTTTATTTCATTTATTTGGGTTCTCTCTCTCTCTCTCTTTCTAAATCTAGCTAAAGGTTTGGCAGTTTTGTTGCTCTTTTCGAAATACAACTCAGTTTCATTGATTTTTTTCAATTGTTTTTCTATTCTCTATTTCATTGATTTCTGTTATGATCTTTATTATGTCCTCTGTTCTGCTAACTCTGGGCTTCGATTATTGTTCTTTTTCAAGTTTCTTGCCATATAAATTTAGTTTATTTGAAATCTTTCTTCTTATTGAACATAGGCATTTACTGCTATATGCTTTTCTCTTAGTACTATTTTTGCCACATCCCGTAAGTTTTGATATGTTTTCATTTTCATTTGTCTCAAAATATTTTTTTTAATTTCCTTTTAGATTTTTTTTATTTCATCCATTTGTTGTTCAAAGGTGTATTATCTAAATTCCACACATTTGAATGTCTTCCATTTTTCCTTCAGCTATTGATTTCTGATTTCATTCCACTATCATCAGAAAGATACTTGGTATAAGTTTCCATCTTCATTAATTTGTCAAAACTTGTTTTGTGACCAAATATGTGATCTACCCTGGAGAATATCCATGTGCACTTGAGAAAAATGTATAGTCTTCTGCTGTTAGGTGGAACATTTTATATATATCTGTCAGATTCATTTAATCTCTATTGTTTTTCAAGTCTTTTGTTTCCTTCTTGATCTGTCTGAATGTTCTATCCATTAGTGAAAGTGGGGTATTAAAATCTTCTATTCTTATGTTGCATGCTATCTATCTCTCCCTGTAGGTCTGGCAATGACTGGTTCATATTTTGGGTGGTCTGATGTTGGGTGCATATATATTTATCACTGTTGTATTTTCCTGTTGACTTGACCCATTTATTATCACATAATATTTTTCTTTGTCTCTTGTGATAGTTTTTGACTTAATTTTTTTTGTCTGATAGAAATATAACAATCCTTACTCTCTTTTGTTATTATTTGCTTGGAATATGTTTTCCATCCCTTCATTTTCAGCCTATGTGTCTCCTTAAATCTAAAGTGAGTGTCTTCTAGGCAACATATAGTCAGATCTGTTTTTTTTTTTTAATCCATTTAGCCACTCCATGTTTAATCTGTTTATGTTTAAAATAATTACAGAAAAGGAAGGACTTACTATTGCTATTTTATTAATTGTCTTCCTGTCCTGTAGATTTGCTGTCCTTTTTTTCCTATCTAATTCTTTTAGTGTTTTGTGATTATTTTGTAGTGACATGCTTTGGATTCTTTCTCATTTTCTTTGTACATCTTCTACAGTCATTCTTTTTGTTGCATTATCATGGAGCTTACATAAAACATCTTATAGTTATAATAATCGATTTTTAGCTGATAACAATTTGAATCACATACAAAAACTCTACTCTTTTACTTCTAGCCCCCCCATACTTATTTTGTTACTGACATCACAAATTTCATTTTTATATTTTGTATCCATTAACATATTTTTAGAGTTATAGTTATTTTTTATACTTTTGTATTTCAAATTCCATACCCTGTGTTTAACTCAATGAAATAGCACTGTGCTTAGTGTATCTTAATTTGTCTTTCAAGTAGCAGCTTAGATATATCTTATAAGAAGTGTTCTTCGAAAGTTATGTATAAGCATTAGAGAATGACCATGTGTTCAGTCACATGCTTATACATAACTGTTGAAAAACACTTTTTACAAGATGTATTAAGTGAAATGTGTCTCAAAAATGCATTACAAAATTCATGTGCCATCAGTATGGTATTACAATATTCTGTATTTGTCTACATATTTATCTTTATCAGCAAACTTTATACTTTCATGTTTTTGTGTTGCTGTCTAGAATCCTTTCATTTCAACTTGAAGGATTCTCCGTGGCATTTCTGATAAGGCAGGTCTAGTGGTAATGAACTCCATCTACTTTTGTCTATCTGGGAAAGCCTTTATTTCTCCATTTTTGAAGGACAGTTTTAGTGGATATAATATTCTTAGTTGGCAGCTTTTATCTTTCAGCATTTTCAATATATCATTCCATTCCCTTCTGACCAGCCAGGTTTCTTTTGAGAAATCTGGTAGTCTTATGGGGGTTGACTTGTACTTGGCAAATCCCTTTTATCTTGCTGCCTTTAAAATTAGACCCTTATCTTTAACTTTTGACAACTTGATTATAATGTACCTCAGTGCAGACATCTTTGAATCATTCTAATTAGAATCTGTTCAGCTTATTTAATCTAGATGTCCATTTCCTTCTGCAGATTTGGGGATTTTCAACATTATTTCCTCAAATAAGTTTTCTGCCCTTTTTCTTTCTCTTCTCTTTCTGGGATGCCTATAAAGTACATATTGGTTCACTGGATGATATTTCATAAGTCACATAGGCTGTCTTCACTCTTTTTCTTTCTTTTTTTTTTTTTTTCTTTTTGTTTCTTTAACTTGATTCTTTTAAATGCATCCTCTAGTGAATTTTTCAATGAAGTTATTGTATTCTTCAGCTCCAAAATTTCTGTTTTGTTCTTTTTTATGTTTTCTTTTTCTTGGTTGATATTCTCATTTGGTGTGAGCATCATTATCTTGAGCTTGTTTAGCTTGTTAGCTTGTTATTTTGAATTCTCTGTCAGGTAATTCATTTGCCTCCATGCCTTTAGGGTCAATTTTCAAAGATTGTTTTTTTCCTTTGTGTTGGGATTCATACATTTGAAAAAAACAGCCAGATCTCCTAGCCTTTACAAACTGGTTTCAAACAGAAAAAGACTTTCACCAGTCAGCCCAACTATAGATTCTAGGGGCTTCTCAAACCTTCCCTGTTGATGCATCTTCCCTGGACTTGGATATGTAAATTCCCAATTATAGGAATTTTCCATTTACTTTTTTTAGCAGCTTATAATCTCTCGTTTCTTCTGTTGTCTGCATGTAGTACTATAGGTTCTCTGGAGCTGCCACAAGCCACCCTCTTATGTTCTCAGGGGCCCCAAGGCTTTTAGAGTGTGCCAGATCCTGTCAGCACTCCCAGTCAGCAAAACAGAAACTAGTCCCTTGAACAGCCTCTTGGGAAGCTGGAAATTTGGATGCATGCTCCACTCTTGTCTTCTTCCCCCACCCCAAAGGAGAGTCCACCAAGCTATTTATCAGCCTCTATCCTCTGGAGGAGCAACAAGCCATACAAGTCTCTTTTATTCTCAGCAGCCCTCAGGCATTGAGTATGCTGGTCCTGTCAGCACTCCGAGACAAGCAAGACAGAAATCTGTCCCTTGGGCAGCCCCCTGAAATATTGGAACATTGTATGCATGCTCTAACTCTTTCCTCCCCAAGAAAAAGCCAACAGTTGGGGATTTTCTCCTGCTTATTCACACTGACCTGGGAGAAGGGACTCTGGCAAGTGACAGTGTGCTTGTCCAGTCATGTTTATTCTTGAAGGTTCCCAACCTGATGCCCTTTCCTATCAGAGCTTAGAGTCAGGGAAGACAGAAGCTAGTCCCTTGGGCAGGCCCCTGAAAAATCTGAATGTTGGAAATGTCTCAATATTGTCTTTCTCTCCCCAGGGAGAAAGCCAGAAGCTTGGAGTTTTTTCACAATCATACTGCACTGTGCCGGGGGGGTGGGACCATGGTGAGTGAGCACCAGCTTCCATGCAGCTGTTTCCACACTTGCCGGGGGGCGGGGTACAGGAGTTTCTTAACCAGCCTCAGGGGTGGGTCTAACTCCTCCAGGGGTTATCTCATTCCTTTTGCTAGTGATAAGATTAGCTGGGTTTAGGCCATTGAAATTCAAAGAAAAGGGGCACTTGGGTGGCTCAGTCGTTAAGCGTCTGCCTTGGGCTCAGGTCATGATCCCAGGGTCATCGGATCGAGACCTGCATCGGGCTCCCTGCTCCCTGGGAGGCCTGCTTCTCCCTCTCCCACTCCCCCTGCTTGTGTTCCCTCTCTCGCTGCGTCTCTCTCTGTCAAATAAATAAAAATAAAATCTTTAAATAAAAAAAGAAATTCAAAGAAAAGATTGCTGTTGTTGGAAGGTTCTAGGAAAGTCCACCTTCTTCTGAGAGAGCCTCCAGAAATGATGTTCCTCTCACTCTTCCTGCATGTGAATGAGGAGGCATGAAGCTCAGTTGCTATTGGCAGGCATCTTAGGGCCATGAAAGAACTGGCCTTAGGTTGAAACCCAAACTGTGTATCACTGCACAGACAAACCAAAGCACCAGCGTCCTTGATAACGTATTTGGTTAATTGAATCCATCAACACTAAAGCCCACCCTTAACTTTGGATTTCATGCAGTGTGGATCCTTATTATATAAGTTTGAGTCATATATTCCGATTGCTTCAGACCAAAGCATATGGGATGAATCAGAGAATGTCAATATCTCTAAAGCTCAGTTCTCTGATCTTTAAGGTCCTTGTCATGATTAAATGTTTGTAAAGGTTCTATCAGTGTCACACATTCAGTTTTCAGGATTAGTACCCTCTTATTTTTTGTATAATGAAACTCAGTATTTCTTTCTCCACATACCCTTAGACTTATTAAGGAAAGTGCTTTCTGTTTCTTGTTTGCTACGATAAAAACAAATCTCACATGGTTCCCAGAAGGAAAGAGTACAATTTCTCTGACAGAAAAAAAATGTGTTTTTTTTTTCTATTTTGTTCCCAGGAACAAGATTAGTATAAATTCCTTGTCAATTCCCACCCCTATGCCTCAGTCCCAATTTTTTTTTTTTTTACAAAATTTTAAGTTTGCATGCCCGAGAGAACTGTTGTTCATTATGTTATAAAAATTGGAGTAGAGGATCTAAAGCTGACAGTTCGTGTTCCAAGTCTAAGAGAAGAAAGAATGTTCTCCCAGCAAACTCGACAGATTTTATTTAGGCAGCAGTTTTTACATAAGAGCAAAAAGGAAAATGTACTAACATGGTAGGCACTGGACTAGACCCTGGGATTTAGTCAGCCAAATATATATAATTTACAAAAATGCAAAAGTAGTGGGAGATTTGAGGCCGTGCAGATTCCCATTTGTAGTCTGAGGAATCAGTTGGTTCAGTAACTTCTACCCTGATATAAACTCCCACCTCTTTTCATAGAGACCTTGGAGCGTCAATGAGATGGACACTATGCCAGGTACTAAGCTAGAACAGATTTAAGCTGATGCAATTAACGTTTAATATTTCATGCCCCCTTGTGAAAGATTTGTGCCTTTATGAACCGTATCGTTTATATGGTTTGTGGATTCATTGGATAAATGACATTGATACAAATAGTGCCCGTTGTAACAGAGGGAAGATTCTTAATTTTGTGTGTTGTCAGGCAGTGTTTATGATACTTTAAACCTTCCACACAGCTAGTGACAAATTGTAATTGAAGAGACAGCTAGCTCTAATATAACTCTACTATAGATTTTTGCTCTCAGAACGTATTATCAAAGATATTTTTTTCCAACTTAATGCACATCACTGCCCTTCACTTATGGATTTAGCTTCCTACAGAGTTGTTTTTATTTCTCCTACCTACGTTTTCTTTTTAAACAAGAGCTACACTTCCTTAAGCAGCTTCGATGTAGCACACAGTTTGGAACTGCATGCTTTCAAATATTGATCATATTACCTTCTAATCCATCAAGGTCCATAGCTTTTAAAATGGACCAAAACCTCTGTGGAAAGGAAGCATACAAACCTGACCTAGAAAGGTCTGATAGAGAGTATCAACTGGATCCTCCCAATGGATAACTGTTGGTTGCGAATAAGGCATTTTAAGAAGTTCATTAACTCTGAGACTGCTTACTCATGATTTACAAAGGATCTTGTACTTACCTTGCACGTAAATAGCTGTTCATACCTGTCTTCTAGATCTCTAATATAAGCCTTCAATTTAGGAGAAAAAGGTTATAATAAGTCAGTAGGTTAAGAATTAATATAGCTTAAACAATTTTATGTCAACTGAACTATTTATTAAATACTGTAGCACCAGGGGTGCCTGGGTGGCTCAGTGGGTAAGTGTCTGCCTTCAGCTCAGGTCATGATCTCAGGGTCCTGGGATTGAGCCCCGCATCAAGCTCCATGCTCAGTGGGGAGCCTGCTTCTCCCTCTGCCCCTCCCCCCTGCTTGTGCACACTCTGTCTCTCTCAAATAAATAAATAAAATCTTAAAAATAAATAAATAAATACTGTAGAACCAGGTTAAATTGGGAAAAGAGTAATAAAGAAATTATAAGGCATAGGTCCTACTTTAGAATTTAGTTGAGAAAGGAGAATAAAATTTGTGGATATATATGTGTATGTGTATATATTTTATAGGGAGAGTTTTATAGAGCTATAGTTATATATTATTATATAGTTATATATAACCATGTAGCATATAGTTACATAATTATATATTATTTATATATTATATAACATACTTTTAAATGTGCCTAATATATATGTAGTATTATATTTACATATATATTTATATGTGTATATGTATACATGGCTTATTTACATTTAATATATGTTTATTATGTAATATACATTTATTGTCTATAATAATATAATTATATGATAAAGCACCAAAATCTAGTTGTTTTATTCATTCACTCAATAACCATTGTGGAGTAGAACAGAGGTTGGCAATTTTTTTCTGTAAAGGGCCAGATAGTACATATTTTAAGCTTTGAAGAGACCATACAGTCTCTGTTTAGTTCTACAATACACAAATGAATGGGTGTGGCTGTGTTCCGATAAAAGTTTTTTCTGTAACCAATAAGGCTTTCTGACCTAGCCTCTATTTGCCCGCTGTCATCATTGAATCCTTGCTTGCTCACCAACACAAGGACTCCTTGTTTGTGCCTACCACCACAAGGTTTAGTACTTGTTTCTACCTAGAATTCTATTTCCCCAGATATCTGTATGACTCGTTTCCTCGCCTCCTTCAAATCTCTGCCCAAGTATGATCTTCTTCTGAAGATCTTCTGAATCAGCCTTTCTTACCATGTCATTTACTACCATGATATATGATATTGAGACCTCCCCACAACCTTGTCCAAAACCCTGTATTTTGCTCCATGGTACTGATTTAGCTCAGTGGTTAGGAAGAGCATAGATAGACTTGGGAGCAAAAATGTCTGGGTTGAATTCTGGTCTTTTTACTATTGACTGTATGACTTTAGGTTAATTATTTAATCTCTTTAAAACTCATTTTCCCTTATCCATAAAACAAGCATACCAACAGTATATAACTCATGGAGCTGTTTGAAGTGATTAGTTAATATACAGTTAGTATAATACATATAAAATGCCAGATTAATATTGAACTGAATGAAATTTCTAAAATAATAGAGGAATAAAAAGAAATAACCAACAGAAGGCAGGGAAGCAGGGGAAAAAAGAAAATATGAAAAGCAGAAAACACAAAATAAGTTGCAAAAACAAATCCATATAATTAACCATTAATTATAATTAGCTCCAAAACATATAAATGGCTTAAATCCACCTGTTGAAAAACAGATCGTTGGGTTAGTATTTTTTTTTAAAGATTTTATTTATTTATTTGACAGAGAGAGATAGCGAGAGCAGGAACACAAGCAGGGGAGTGCATGGGGGAGAAGCATGTTTCCCACTGAGCAGGGAGCCCTACATGGGGCTCGATCCCAGGACCCCAGGATCATGACCTGAACCGATGGCAGACTCTTAACAACTGAGCCACCCAGGCGCCCCTGGGTTAGATTTTTGAAAGAAATCCACCTCTATGCTACTGACAAAAGAAACATCCACAACACTCACACACATATATACACAATACATATACATACATGTGTACATACAGATGGAACATAAAATGATGGGAGAAAATATATTTTGCAAAAATTAACCAAAAGAAAGCCAAAGTAGCATGTTAATTTCAGACAAAATATAAGTTAAGGCAAAATCCCTTAGAAGAGATAAAGAAATACATGAAAATAAAAATACAACTCCATCAAAAGATGTAACAATGATGAACTTGTATGTACCTGTCTAAGTCTGTTATAACAAAATACCACAGACTGGGTGGTTTATAAACAACAAACATTTATTTCTCATAGTCTGAAGGCTGGAAATCTGAAATCAGAGTCCCAACATGGCTGGATAAAGGCCCTCTTCCAGGCTGAGGGCTTCTTGTGTATTTTCAGGTGGCAGATGGAGCTAGGAAGGTCTATAGGGTATTTTTTATAAGGATACTAATCCTATTCACGAAGATCCACCTTCATGACTAAGCACCAAAGGTGCCACCTCCTAATAGCATCACATTGGGTGTGCTGGATTTCAACACATGAATTGAGAGAGGGAAGGACACAAACACTCAAACCGCAGTAGCACCTAAGGTATATGTGCAAGCATTTTTATTGTAGCACTATTTATAAATGTGTTATTTCTCAAAGGTAGAATCCAGGTGATGTTAATTTTTAAATTTTTTTTAAAGATTTTATTTATTTATCTGAGAGAGAGAAGTTGGGGGAGGAGCAGAGGGAGAGGGACAAACCGACTCTGCGCTGAGCACATAACCCTACAAGAGGCTGGATCCCATGACCCTGAGATAGTGACCTGGGCCAAAATCAAGAGTCCGTTGCTCAACTGACTGAGCCATCCAGGTGCCCCTAAATTTTTTTGTTAAAATTTTTTTCCTGATTGTATATAATGGACATTATTACATATAATTTTTAAAACCAGGAAAATAAATAACTTTAATTCAAATATTTCCAGGGAAAGCACAAACATTTAAATATGTATGCATCATGACATCAACATTAATTTCTATTTTCTGGAAGGAATGCTCATTAGATGCTTGTAAAATAGCTATTGCCAACTGAATATCATTCACATTCAGATGTTTCTGTTTCTTGTTCCTCTAACTTTAGTTCAGTATAGCAATTTTAGCCATATACCCATAGTAGAAATTCTTCACATATTTGTTGAGAACATAAATATTTATTAGCTTGTCTTATTTCCCTCCAGGGTAACCTCAATCTGTATCACCACCCACCAACTCCAGGCTCTCATTTTCCACACTTCAATTTTGCAGAGATGAGGGTGTATTATTTATGTTTTCACATATACATTCTAAACATTTGGGATGCTATGAAAACCTTCTGCTCTCATTATCACTCATTTAAATCATTTTGCACAATGCCACAGGAGAAATGGTTTGAGAAGGAATAAAACATTTCAGTTGTTACATTTTAATGATTTAAGCAGAAATGTCTGGATTTTTTTTTTTTCAAACACCCTATTGTCATACTAAAGGGAAATTTTTTGCATCCATGAGTGGTTCTTTCTTAGTCACCTCACCTTAAGCATTTGCTTACGTGTTCTCTCTCAATCTCCCTCTAGCTCTTTCTCATCCTCTTTCTCATCCTTCTTCTTAAGCCTTGGGGTAAGCTTGAACTAAGGAAAAGAGATAAGCATTAAATCGTAGGTAAAATTAGAATTTTGATTTACACTTGATTTTATTTTTTAATATCTGAAAATGACTGAAAAGCTATAAAATCATTTCCAAATGCTGAGAAAGGGGTAGGAAAGATTGATCCTGGAGAGTGTGCTTGAGTGGATGTGTTGGGAGAAAGGCTCTGCTTTCCAGTAGTACTCTCCTGAGTTCCCTCCACGTACAGAACCAATTAAAATTCATTTCTAAGGCCTGGATTATTCATATCATCCCACTCCAGATTGTGCTCAGTGGGCTCCACACAGGGCTTTGTTATACAAGTGCTTCCAAGTTGACATGATCTCCAAACGTCTTTCTTATACTCTTAAAATACCTGAACTTCACTTTGTCTCCTCTTAAAATATCTAATCTTCACTTTGTCTCCACCAAAGGAGCAGCACTGTTATCTTCAAAATGCCAAAGTTCCATAGGAATCTGATGTTCCATAGGAAAGAATTCACTCTTACTTTAAGCTTTTATACTAAGTCAATTCTTTCATGCATTGTTTCTTCTTCTTAGGATGAATTACAATTTGTAAAATTGAACTTTCATATGATTGTCTCACCAGTTCTCCAGAAATGTCCATATATGTCTGATTCCCAGATAAGAATGTAGTTTGAACTCAAGTGGGAATTCCCACCATATCAGTCAAAATCAGTACCTCATCAAGTTATGTAAACTCTTGTTGTTTTGTTTTCTTAGCAAAGGAGTAACCAGAAATAGTTCAATGCACACTATAGTTAAAATTATAATTGGAAATAATTAAGCATTTAAAAATATGTACACCTGTGAAATTGTAAGTATCCTGTAGCACTAGACCATATGCCACATATAATTGTGATTTTTAAGTTCATGTCTTTCTAGAAGTGATGTCAAGACAAAACTTTCAAAGAATGAAATCTTACCATTTGCAACAATGTGGATGGAGCTAAAAAGTATTATGCTAAGCAAAATAAGTCAGTCAGAGAAAGATAAATACCATATGATCTCACTCATATGTGGAATTTAAAAAACAAAGCAAATAAAAAACAAAGCAAATAAACGGGGTGGGGGGGAAGAGATGCAAACCAAGAAACAGACTCTTAACTATAGAGAACAAACTGACGGTTACCAGAGAGGAGGTAGGTGGGGGGATGGGTTAAATGGGTGATGGGAATTAAGGAGGGCACTTGTCTTGATGAGCACTGGGCATTGTATGGACTTGTTCAACCACCATCTTGTACACCTGAAACTAATATCACACTGTATGTTAACTAACTGGAATTTTAATAAAAATCTGGAGAAAAAAAAAAAAGACAACTCTGTCAGAAAACATCAATAACACTAATACTCTTTCAATAACGCCAACAACAAATACTCTTTCTATCTTTTGCTGACACTTCCTAATTATTGTCACCAGCAACCAGCAGATTTCTTCATTTTAGAACCTCCCACTCTGTAGTTAGATGACAGGCACCAAAAGGGCCGTTCTAAGCAATGGGTTGTCCCAGGTTATGCAGTGATAGACAGAGCCATGACATTAACATATAAACTACAAATGGGTTAGGTATGGAAATGGATAGAGTGCATGGTTAAAAATAATTCCAAACAGAAAACCTAGATCTATCGTTTCAAAGTACATACCTGGTGACATCTGCATTGTAACGGAAAAGCTTGATTCTTCAGTTAATATTCAGCTTTTGACACTTGATTTCACTGCGCATCATCGATCCTCACATTTTAAAGAAACTTTTCTTTTCCTGTCTTTCTACCTATTTCATTATCATTATTTATGGTCATCAAATTCCTCCAATAAATCTAAGTGCATACATTTATGTCAGAATGTGCCTAATTGGGTATATTTATGTATACCAGTGTGTGAGATGGTATAACAGCAATACCAGAAAAGACTGGTTTCCAAGTGGAACCTGTGAGGAATAAAGAGAAGGAGAAAATTAGGCATTTTAAGACTCTACTATCCGATGAGACTGAAGTACCATCAATAAATTATCTCATTTAATTGCCGTAAGATTACCAGTATGTCCTCTTCTTGCTAATGAGGAAACTGACATTCAGAGAGGTAAGTGGCTTGCTACAGTGTACACACTCGTTAATTACAAAAATGATATTCGAGCCTAAGTCCAATTACAAAGTTCTTATTCTCTAAATTATACAATAATTCCTCTCTTTCGTGCTTATATTCAAATACAGTTGGGGATGTGTGCATTTGCCTGAATACATTTTTCTTTTAAAGACACCATAAATAGCATATGTCTGCACATACACAGACTGTGTAATCACAAGGGCTGAGAACATCAGATAGACTGTTCCAAAACATAAGTCTTATCCAGCAACCAGACTTCACTGATGATTAACAAAAGATGACAACCGAAGCACCTTGTCCAGCATCCATATAACAGAGGCTTCCAACTTCAGATACAGATTCCTGAGTCCATCTTCCACACTGGGAAATGTTGAGGTTCCAGAATAATGAGTTAATTGAGGGCACGTTCAACTAAAGGAAACCCCTTAGTTTTGGAGTCTGTGCACTTAGGTATCATGTTACTCACGTAGCTCTGTTCTGGCTATGACTTCTTCAGGGCAGTTGTTTACAATAAACAGACTGAACAAGGTATACGCTTCTAAATGCACTCCTAAGTCAGTCATCAGTACGTGACAAAAGTGCAGCAGCCCCATTTACCATCTAGCTGATAGATTCCTTTAGTCAGTATTAGAGAGGACTGCAAGCTATAGTCAAAATGATGTTAGATTTTTTTTAAAGATTTATTTATTTATTTTTGGAGAGAGAGAGAGTGCAGGGGAGAGAGGCAGGAGGAGAGAGAGTCCCTAGCAGACTGCACTGAGTGAGGAGCTAATGCAGGGCTCCATCCCCGACCCAGAGACCAGGACCCAAGCTGCAACCAAGAGTCAGAGGCCCAACCAACTGCACCACCCAGGAGCCCTGGTGTTAGATACTTTTGAGAAGGAAAGATATCAGGTATAACAACTTCTTGTTAACTCTTTCTCTCTGCTGACTTTATTGTATAGAGATTAGCTATAATTCTATCTGGATCTTGAAAAACATGAAGAGACAAATATACTCTTCTGACTTTTAAAAAAAAGGATGGCTATGATTGTCTATATAATATATATACAGATTTATAGCAGCTGAATGCATTTACAAACTACTTGTGGTAATATAAAGCTCTTTCAGAATTAAGACATTAAGTTGCCGAGTACTGTTTCAATGTGTCTGGGACAGAGCTTCTGAGAGTATGCCTAGAAAAAAAAAGAGGTTCTGGAAAGGCTCTCAAAAATATTCTTCCTTCTCAGTTATGTCAATTAAAGATTATTAAGTTTTCAAGACCTCTCTTTGGACCATCAATCATTCACATCTATGCATGAATTAATCAGTTAATTTTTACATGTTTCTTGCTACAGATTGGCAGATTTAATAAAAGAAGAACAGAATAAGTAAATTAGGTGAACTTTGGGGAAAGAAAGGCCTAAGTTGGGTCTCAGAGTAAGCAATTTGACAGCAGTAACCAATTTGAGGAGAAAATTGGGGAAATGCCAATACAGAATGAGAAAGAGAACCAGAAGAACTCTCAACACAAATCCAGCATCCTAGCAATGTTGACAATGGCAAATCTTGATGATGTCCCCAAGACCACACCTTAAAATCAACATCCTGTTTGTCCATCGTATACCCTATATACAACATTCTCCACTCTGCCTGAATTAGTCTTGTCAGCTAAGGAGTACTAGCTTTATTAAGTCAATATCTCTGTATAGAAATAGAGCCATTGAACTTTCTTTTCAGGGTACCTGTCTATTAGTAGTAAATAATGAGAGAGGTTGACTTTAATATAAATGCAGTTTAGGCTAGAGGAGATACTGTGTCTATAACTAAAACAAAATGTTGTGTACAATGAGAAAAGAAAAAATGAGAATAAATTAAAAAAAGTTCATGAAACTTACAAATATGATGACTGAAAAATAATTCAACTAGGAATTAGATGATAACATGGAGATTATCTCCCAGAAACCAGAACAATTAAAAAGAGGTGAAAATGTGAGAGGAAAGATAAAAAAATGAAAAAGACCAATTCATAACAGAAACATGTAATCACTAGAAATTCTAGAAAGAAACAATAAAGAAAAAAGGGAGAGGAAGTTATTACTTAAGCAATAAAATCAAATATTCCAGAGTGGAAGTAAGATAACAAAGGTGGACAGCACTGAAAGAAAAAACAAAACACGACATCTGATTATGAAACTGTAGCACACCAAGAATAAAAGATTCCTGAGGATTAAGTTGATCACTTGCGAAGTTGTGTATGAAAATTCTCATCACTAGAGCATGGTAGACATAGAGCAATCCCTTAAAAAAAACAAAAAAAAAGATCTAAGGAAACACTTTTTCATTCTAGGAGTCCAAAATTAGACAATTATCAATCCTTTTGACAACAAAATTGAGACATTTTCACAGACGCAGAAATCAAAAAAATTTACATCCACACACTTTTCTTTAGGACATAATTTAAGGCAATGTCCAATCAACAAAGATCTCAGCCACGAAAAAGTGCAGCAGACACATTTCAAAAGCCAATTTTTCTATTATTCCTGCTTTTGGCGGGGGTGGGGGTGGGGGAGTGATCAGAAGGCCATCTATCTCTCTTCCAGATGATCTTGGAATGGTGATCTTAGCTCCTACCTTGTGGGTAAATTTTGATTATTTAAACCATCATACCAATTCCATTTTCCTTGCCAGTAATTGGCTTAAGAGTGAGATGAGAGCAGAAGTCTGCACAATGGCTTCTAGGGAAGGTTTTGTTAATCCTGAAATAGAGAAATATAAAAAGAAACTCTGGATATGTCCACGGCCTATATGTGATGCTTAGAATTGTGGCAACCATGTTGCCCCACTGACAGCAAGAAGAGAGCTGGACAAAGATTTGCTGAAGATGGCAGAGCAGGAAGATGGAAAGTAAATTGTAATCTTATTTTCATTTCATTGCTGAAGTAGACAACCCTGGAATTACCAAATCTCAGGCCTTCTTTTGTGTGAAGTGATTATTTCTATAGTCACTTAAGTCACCTTGGTGTGGTTTCCTGTTACTTGTTCAAATTATTCTACTGATACAAGATAAAGGTATAGGATTGTGGAATAAAGGATGGAAAATAAAGAAATCTCAAAATAATAGTTATGCAATAGGTCTAGGTAGCAAACAAGGACAGCAAGCATTCAGAAGAGAGCCTCTAGGGAAAAGGGGAAGTTAATAGAATTCTTGACTGGTAGGGAGATCAAAAAATAAAAATACCAGAAACAGACTCTTACCTACAGAGAACAAACTGATGGTTACCAGAGGACAGTGTTAAATAGGTGATGGGGATTAAGGAGCACACTTGTGATGAGCATTGGATGATGCATGTACGTGTTGAATCACTCTATTGCACACCTGAAACTATTACACTGTGTGTTAACTAACTAGAATTTAAATAAATTTTAAAAACTAAAATAGAAGAAAAAAACACTTGGCAATGAAATAAAAAATAGGGGTGCCTGAGTGGAGCAGTCAGTTAAACATCCGACTCTTGGTTTCAGCTCAGGTCATGATCTCAGGGTCCTGGGATCAAACCCCAGGTCAGGCTCCACACTCAGCATGGAGTCTGCTTGAGACTCTCTCTCCCTCTCCTTCTGCCCATCCCACTCATGCTCTCTCTCTCTCTCAAATAAATAAATAAATAAAACATTTTTTTTAAAAAGGAAATAAATAAAATAAAATAAAAATATGAGAAACCAAATAGTATGAGGGAAAAAAGGAAAGAAAAACTAGCTAGAAAGCAAAAAACTGTACACCCAAGAAGAAAAAGCTCATGGAAAATGCCTGTTTCTGTAAAGAACAAGATCTTACTATTCACAGTAATGTAAGCACAGCTTTTCTTTTGAATTTTAGACTTAACTCATGGAAGAACTTAAAGACTTAATTTTGATTACAGAGCATACTATAGATATTATTAACATTAACAATTTAAAAGATTAGATGACAGACCCTAAAATGAAAAAGATGGAAAAGAAATTTGAAAACACTGAAATCCTCACCCTAGATATTGAGAAATGAAGATATGCTACCTCCAAATGGTACAAAAGCAACCATTTCAGTATAGAAATATACTAAAATTTATGGAATAGGTTATTATAATCTTGACAGAAAATTCCCACCATAGGGTCTTTGCCTTTGCTGTCCCCACAGTCTGCAGTGTGCTGCCCAGACTTCTGTAAGGGGAATCCCTCTCCACTCAGGTCCTGACCCAAGACCTTTTCCCAAGAAAGCCTTCCCTGACACGCCTATGTAAAGCTCTACTATGTTTTCAACCACTTTTTTCCCTGAACATTACCATGCTGTGTTGTCTTCATTTCACTCACTAATAACTGAATTTTCTCATTAATTCACTTACATGTTAATCTCTCTCCTCACTGGACCATACGCTCTTTGAGAGTAGGGACCCTATGTGTCTCATTAGTTGTTGTATCCCCACGACCTCATTCATAGTATGTCTCAGTGAATATTTCTTGAATAAATAAATGAAGGAGGGGGATGAAATGGTGTAAATAAGCCAATATAACAAGAAATGAGAATATCAGACATAAGATCGATAACATACAACATATCAATATGAGGATATTCCTTAGACATGTAAAAACAATCATAGAGGAAACAGTTAAAAGACTTAAAACTCATTATGTTGCCTTTTAACAAGGCATTTGGGGAGGCATTATTAATAGTCAGATACGGATTTTTTATACATAGTGTTTGAGACTATATTTACAATTTTCTGTGTTTTCTTTGTGATGACATTTACTAACCTCAATCCACTTTTTTAACCACTTAAACCTGTCTTCTTTAATGCTGAGATTAAAGATTGTAAATTGAGGAAGACGGTGCAACAACTTCATTTCTTACACAGTAAATACAATATCTGGATGAATCCTTATCCTCCAGGCAATGCCCTCACTGGTATTTTATGCCTTGAAAACTTTTTCCAAGGGGGCTTAAGAATACAAATCTGAAACAGATTCATCTACTGGAATGTTGACCTACTCTTTCACAGCCAACTAAGAGCTTGATCTGGACTTTAAATTTATTACAGAAAACAGGAAATTTATTTATTTATTTATTTATTTATTTATTTATTTATTTATTTTTAATGATTTTTATTTATTTATTTGACAGAGAGAGACACAGTGAGAGAGGGAACACAAGCAGGGGGAGTGGGAGAGGGAGAAGCAGGCTCTCCGTTGAGCAGGGAGCCCGATGCGGGGCTCGATTCCAGGACCCTGGAACCATGACCTGAGCCGAAGGCAGACGCTTAACGACTGAGCCACCCAGGTGCCCCAGAAAACAGGAAATTTAAAGAAAAAGACATTTATTTATAAGTATGCCAGTGTCCATTACTTATCCATAAAAAGGGTTTTTTTTTTTTTTGTAGATTTCATAATAAAAAGATGTTTTCATTTGAGTTTAATATTTCTGGGAGAAGTAACAAGGATTCACTTAGTGTTTAAAGATAAGGCCTGAAGGAAAAATATACTTTTAATTAAAAAATAACAGTAATTTTTGAAGGATACTGAAACCAAATTAAAATGCCCTGGGGTTCTAATTTAATCATAGGCCTAAAAGAAATATTACAGAAAGAATTTCCTTTTAATTCCATAACATAGGCAGACTTAAGACATTTCTCAGTGCCACTTGACTGTCTATTTACTCCCAATGTCTTTTATGCTCTGACACCTGCTGTTGTGTGCTCAGTGGAGTTTCCTATCGAATAATCTATGCCCTAACATTGAAGCATTTGGTGTAAATTCTCTGACTTGACTCTGATAAAGTAAATGACTTTGGAATAAAAATCCCTGATGAACTGTGTATACTCAGATTTGACATGCCTAATAATACCCTTTACTTCCACCATGAGTGTGAATCAACTTCTTCAGTAAAAGATGGAGAGCAGTGTAGAACATGACAGTAAATGAAGGAGAAACAAATGAGATCATTTCAAGCTTTAAAAAATGACAGCAAAATCTACACAGAGTAGTTCATTCCTTTTAGAACCTTGCTTTAGGAACTTTCATTTCCAGCAACATGATGGAATAAGTACTATTTCACCCTTCTTGTAAGTAACATCTTCTCAAGTGTATCTATGCATTGTCGTAATTGATGTATGCCAATTGATATATGAACTGGACTGATTTATACATTGGTTTCCTCTTCTTCATGAAGATTAGAGAACAGGAAACAAAACTAAGGGCATATCTAGGACAGAGAGCCATAAAATTGAAACAGTAAAATACTCACTCCTTTGGTCTATAGCATTCAAGTCCTCTGGGTCCTGATTGATCTGTCTGGATGTTCTGCCTGTTATTGAAAGTTGGGTATTGAAACCTTCTACTATTATTGTGTTGTTGTCTATTTCTCCCTTCAGCTCTGTCAATGTTTGCTTCATTTTTTGGGTGCTTTGATGTCAGGTGCATATGTATTTATAATGCTATATCTTCTAGGGCATTGACTCTTTATCATTATATAATGACCTTCTTTTTTTTTTTTTAATTTTATTTATTTATTTGACAGAGAGAGACACAGCGAGAGAGGGAACACAAGCACGGGGAGTGGGAGAGGGAGAATCAGGCTTCCCGCGGGGCAGGGAGCCCAATGCGGGGCTTGATCCCAGGACCCTGGGATCATGACCTGAGCCGAAGGCAGATGCTTAACGACTGAGCCACCCAGGCACCCCTATAATGACCTTCTTTATCCCCTTTGACAGTTTGGAGTCATTTTGTCTGATATACATATGTATATGTATACATACATGTACATATTCCCTTCTTTTTCAAGCTATATGTGTCCTTAAATCTAAAGTGAGTCTCTTATAGGGGCGCCTGGGTGGCTTAGTCAGTTAAGCGTCTGATTTCAGCTCAGGTCATGGTCCTGGGGTCCTGGGTTGAGCCCCGCATCGGGCGGGGTCCCTGCTCAGTGCAGAGTCTGCTTCTCCCTCTCCCTCTGCACCTCCCCATTTACATCTTTTTATATTGTGTAATTATTAACAAGTTTGTGTAGAGTTATTCTTAATACTTCTGTCTTCTAACTTTTATACTAGATTAAAAATAATTTATATACCACCTTTAGAGTTTTCCAGCACTATAGTATTCTGTATTTCTCTCTATTTACCTTTATCAGTGAGTTGTAGACTTTCATATGCATTTGTGTTGCTGTTAATCATCCACTGTTTCAACTTAAAGAGCTCTCTTTAGTATTTCTTGAATGGCAGGTCTGGTAGTAAAGAATTCTTTCAGCTTTTGTTTGTCTGGGTAAAACGTATCTCTCTTGTATGTTTGAAAGACAATTTTTCCAGATATAGTGTTCTTGTTTGCCAGTATTTTTTTTTTCTTATCACACTTTGAATATAGCATCCCACTGTCTTCTAGCCTGCAAGGTTTCTTCTGAAAATCCATTGAGTCTTATGGGGGCTCTCTTTTATGTAATAAATCACTTTTCGTTTGCTGCTTTCAAAACTCTTTGTCTTTGACTTGCAACAGTTTGATTATAATGTGTATCCAGGTATATTTATTTAAAATTATCCTGTTCAGGGTTCTTTTTGGGCTTCACAAATCTGGATGCCCATTTCCCTTCCAAGATTTGGGAAGTTTTCTGCCATTATTTCTTCAAATAAGCTTTCTGCCCCCTTTTCTGTCTCTCTTTTCTTTCTGAGACTTCTATAATGCATATATTGGTTCTTTGGATGGTGTCTCAAAGTCCTGTATGCTTCCTTCACCATTTTTCATTCTTTTTTTTTTTTTTTTTTTTTGCTTCCTGGCTGGATAATTTCAAAAGACTTTTGAGTTTACTAATTCTTTCTTCTAATGATCTAGTTTAATATTGAAGCCCTCTAGTTTACTTTTCAGTTCAGTTATTACATTTTTCAACTCCAGAATTTCTGTATGGTTCCTTTTTTTTATAGTTTCAATATTTGTTGATATTCTGCTTTTGTTCATGTATCATTTTCCTGATTTCATTTAGTTGCCTACTTGTTTTATAACTCACTGAGTTTCTTTAAGACAATTATTTTTAACTCTTTGTCAGGCAATGAATAGATCTCCAAATCTCCAGGGTCATTTACTGGAGATGTATTCTGTTCTTGTGATTGTGTTATGTTTTTCTCATTTTTTTCTATTCCCTGTAGCTTGGCATTGGTGCCTGTGTTTTGAAGAACAGTCACCTCTCCTGGTTTTTATGAACTAGTTTCTACAGAAAATTACTTTCACCAATCAGCCGACCCAGAGACTCTGGGATCCTCCTATCTTTTCTATAGATACTGTCTTCTCTGCTCTTTTGTGTATGTAGATTCCTAATTAAAGGGGATTTACTGGGTTCCTTTTTCTTTTCTTCTTTTTCCCCCCAGGAGCCCATAATCTCTTGCTCCCTCTAGTGTATGACCGCTCTGCTGGGATGGGATATGAGAGGCATACTCATTCCACTCCTCTCCTTCCTTCCCTGTGGAGAGAAGCCTCAAATTCTGTGCCTTCTCCCAATCTCACAGAGTTCTGCTGGGTGCAGCAAGTCACCTGGTCCTTTTCCTTTGTTCCTGCTGCCCCTACCAAACTGTGCAGTTTCTGTCCAGCTCTGGGTGAGACGAAACAGAAACCAGCCCCTCAGGCAAAGCACTGAAAAGTTAGAATTAGTGGAGGTGTGCTCCAGACCCTCTATCCTGGGAAAGACGCCCCAGGTTCTATGTCTTCTCTTAATCTCGCAGATCTATGCCAGCCACTCTAAACTACCTGCTCTTTTTTCTTTGTTCTTAACTGAATGGAGGCATCTGAACTATGTTAATTCCATCAGTTCTCCAGGTGAAATGAGGCGGAGACTTGGCTTTTGGAGACATGCTCCATTCTCTCTATCCCAAGTACCGAGATGTGCCATCTTGGGGAGAGGTTGATGCAGGAAAAGTGAGATCGCTCTTACCCATTTTAATGTAGTTGTTCTCAGTTTTGTACTCATCTGAACTATGGCAACTTTTTAAACTGGATTCTGGGCTTCTCATAAAGTTATTTGGTTCATACATATTTTTAAATTGTGTTTTTGTGGACGATGAAGCCTGGGACTTTGTATTCTGCCATTTTTGTGGGACCCTTTATTTCATGAACTCCTGTAAAGATACATTTTATAATTTTTAAAAGGTCTCTGACTTCAACTGTAAAGACAAATAGAATTATTTTAATATATGGTTAAAAGCTTAAAAACTGTAGTCAAATGCCCTATGATTTGTAGGGTACTCCCCCTAAGTTTCATTTAACTTAAATTTTGAGGCAAAATTTTAAATATGAATATTGCTTAAATAACATTTTTAATGTTACAATAAGAGCTACTTAAAATTGGGAGGGGACAATACTAAATTTTTGTTATTTAAATGCCTACTTTAAGTTTATCTAACATAGTTACTATTATAGTATTTA
Organism: Phoca vitulina; assembly: GCF_004348235.1. Taxonomy (NCBI): domain Eukaryota; kingdom Metazoa; phylum Chordata; class Mammalia; order Carnivora; family Phocidae; genus Phoca; species Phoca vitulina. The sequence goes on from NW_022589712.1 coordinate 39,813,958, forward strand.
CTTCTATGAGTTGTGATAATAAAATAGATTTACTGTTTTAAAGCTTAACTTACTGAACAGTAAACATCCAATGAGTGCCATCATCCAAACAATTCACTCTGAAAGGCTAAACACATATGCCAATTGTGCTGCAACCATTTTTGGAAATCCTCTTTTGAACTGTCCTTCCCAGAAACTTAGGAAACTATATTCACTGTCCTATAGTTTCATATTTTATTTGTAAATGAAAATTCTGCATTTTACCAAACACAAAATGAGATGCAGAAAACTATTGTCAGTGTCTTCAAGTGTGGAACAGAGAGCACAGATGCCATGGATAAATGTACAACTGACAGATGGAGAGCAGTAGGTGGTCACTGTACCTGGAACAGTTCAAGGAACAGATGGTATTTGTCTGTGTTTCTGAACAAGATTGAAGGGACACTTATTTGTTGTATTTGAAATGATGATCCAGAAAGATACGAAAGGACAGAAAACCACCTTAAGAATGACATGGTGAGCAAACAATGAAGATAAGTAAACGCTATGTGCTACAAAAAGAAAGAGCACATTTTCTTTCTATCAGTCTAAAGAAGGTTGACCCAAAGCCCAAGTCAAAATATTGGAAAAAAAATTTTGAGATGCTATAGATCCTAATCTTTTTACTACCCAATTACACAAACACACATTTATGTCAAAATTATGGTAGAACCTATGTTATTTCAGAATGCCTTTTGGTTAGTATTTGAAAGCTCTCTGTCCTTTCATTCTCTTTGGGTTGCTTAAGTAACAGAAATTAATATGATAAACTAATTGGCCTAAGTTGGTAATGATGAATAATAGGGTTGAGTTATTTCTTCTTAAAATCTTTCCTGGACTAATGGTAAGAAAATAAGATACCTTTCTGGGGTGCCTGGGTGGTTCAGTCGATTAAGCTTCAGACTCTTGATTTTGGCTCGTGATCTCGTGAGATTGAGCCCCGCTTTGGGCTCCATGCTGGGTGTGGAGCCTGCTTAAGATTCTCTCTCTCCCCTCCCTTTGCCCCTCCCCTCCCCACTCTCTCTCTCTCTAAAAAAAAATAATAGTAATAAGATACCTTTTTGAAACCAAAGAACTTGCACATATAATTGAAAGTTATCTTTTCAAGAAAACTTCACCTTGGAAAACTATAATATATATACTCATTCCAGGGAGGCTGTCCTGTTGAAATATATTTGAAATTTCTTTTGCAATTGCCTGTATACAAGATCTGAGACAAAAAAAAAAAAAAAAAAGGATAACTTTACATTTACATTGTGATTATTAGACATACCAATCTAATAAAATATCTTTCTTGTCACTTTTGGAGTCAAACAAGTTTTGGAAGCCTCCATTGAACCTAATTCTCCACCAGGCAGAAAAGCTGGAAATCTAACACCATTCAAGATTTCCATAAAAATTTGATGTAGATTCTGAGGATTCAGGCCTGAATATGAATCTGCATCTATATTTATAAACATGGGAACTTGGGTAAATATTACTTAAAATCTCCAAGTCTAAATTTCTCATCCATGAAATGATAGTGATAATATTGCTAATGTTTGAGCCAAAAATTGTGATGCCAGAAGATGGAGGGTAAGAAGTAAATTTTATGCATTCAGTTTATCCAGAGCCTAACAGAGTACACAATGTTAGGTATGGTATGCATTCAGTAAATGTTTACTGACTATATAAATGATAGTTTTATTTTTAAAAAGTGGTTACTTGGATAGAAGAGTTTGTACATTTTATTAAGATTATAGGGAGGTTTGGGAAAAACAATCTGAGACTACTAAGAATCGGAGGTACAATTTTAAATAGGGAGTCAAGAAAGAATCTCACTGGAAAGATGGAATGTGCAAAGACCCAAAAGAGTTGAGGAGATGGATCATGAGGCTACCTTAAGGGCAGACATTCTAATAACAAAGCCCTATGGTGGGAGCACTTTGGGCCTGTTCGTGGAACAGCAGAGAGGCCAACATGGCAGGTACAATACAAAGAAAAGATAGCAAGAAATGAAGTCAAAGATATAACAGGGTAGCATGTTGAATAGGGCCCTCTAGACCATTGTAAGGACTTTGGCATTTGCCCTGCATGAGATGGGAACTGTTGAAGTGTTTTCAACCAAGGAGTGGTTTGGAAATTCTTTCTAGTGAGATCCTCTGGCTATACTGTGTTGTATAAAAGGATGGGAAAGAATGAAGCCAATTAGGAGGTAATTCCATCAATCCAGAGGCAAGATGATGATGGTTTGTTACAGGGTTGTAGAAGCAGAAATTATGAGAAATGTGTAGATGCTTAGTATATTTTGTTGACGGACTGGGTGTGTATGCTATAGATTAAATGTTTGTGTCCCTCTCCCATGAAATTTATATGTTAAAATCCTAACCTTCAGTGTGATGGTATTTGAAGGTGGGGACTTTGGGAGATGATTAGGTCATAAGGGTAGAGCCATTTAACAATGCTATTGTTCATGTATGCTATATTTTCCAATTACAAAGTTTTAAAAAATAAAAAAGAAATCTCAAGCCCTCCCCCTAATACACACACACACACACACACACACACACACACACACACACACAGAGGCTTGAGTCCCCAAGTCTGAGGAATTTTCAGAGATGGGTTGTGAGGTTAGAGTTAGTTGAAGAAATAAAACCAGCATAGCCTGGCTTTTTTTTTTCGAAAAAGAATATAGGAGAAAGGAGGAAGGGCAAAGAATGAGCTATACCTTACCCTAGTATAAATATTCTTAGGTACTGTAGTCTTCAATGGTAATTTAATTCATTAGACATGAGTCATGGAATTCACTAAGTGACTTTGAAGCACCCTTCCCCCTCAACCAAAACATGCAAGTATAATTTAATTTCACTGTATCATTGTAATTGTCTCATTACCCGAGCTAAAATTTTACATAAACACTATCTCAAAACCAAGTGTGTAAAATGGGGTTCAGAAAGAAAATGAATAAAATAAAAGCCTAACGAAAACTTTCCACATCAGAAATACTAAAATTTTAGGTCTTAGCTGATGCCTGGATTCCATGTCCTTTTTATTTTTCAAATCCTACAGTCAACAATGTTCCCAATATCCTCTCAGTAAATTCATTTTCTGCTTAAATCTGTCAGAGTTGCTTTGTGATGCTTATAACTAATGGACCTTGACTGATAGAATTTAGTTTCATGTACTATTGTATGATTGAATGCATAGCCCTCCAAACTACTTCTTCTCACAGCACCCTGGGAACATCTGATGTAGAAACAAATGCTCTTCTATTAGAATCATAGGAAGAAGTTAGTCAATAGAAAACATACAAAATACTGTGTTGGTATTTATTCCTAGTGCTGCTGTAACAAGTTACCATTAACTTAGGGACTTAAAACCATTTAAATTTATTTTCTCATGTTCTGGAGGTCAGAAATCCAAAATAAGTCTTCCAAGGCTAAAATCAAGGTGTTGCAAGGGCTTGTTTCTTCTGGAAGTTCCAGGGGAGAATCTGTTTCTTGACTCTTCCAACTTCTAGAGGCTGCCTGTGTTCCTTTTCTCTTGGCCACACCACTTGGATCTCTTGCTTCCTTCCTTACATTTCCTAGTACTGGCTCTGATCTTTTGTATTCTTTTTATAAGGAAGAATTACATTTAGGGCCCACCAGGATGATCCAGAATAAGCTCCCAATCTCAAAATTCTTAATCATATTAGCAAAGTCCTTTTTGCCATCTAAAGTAACATTTACAAGTTCCAGGAATTAGGATGTGGATATTTCTCAGGGGCCAGTGTTTATCATAAACACCTAGACCACCTATTACTAAGTATAACCTAAATTAAGTAATCCCAGGTCCTTGAGGGACTTCTGATCTTTTTTATATTAGAAGTCTTCAGCATCCTCTAGCCTTCAGCCTACTTCTGGGAATTAAGAAGACCCAAGTGGTAGTAAACTTCTGGCTGCCAAATTCAAGGAATACCAGAAGGTGTTCTTGAGAAGAGACCTTAAGGAGAAAACAGTCATACGTATAGACGTACAGTGGTGTGATCGCATCATTGCCTGGCTAGCTCAGTTATGACTCAAAGAGTGTACATCACCAAAATATACTTGCCCACATGTTCTTGATAAAGAAGAAAACTATTCAATCTGCTGGCAGTCAGTGTGTGTATGTGTGTGTGTGTGTGTGTGTGTGTGTGTGTGTGTATTTGATAACCATGAATATCAATACAGGACATTATAGTCCTAATACAAATGCATTATATTTATTTATATAAGGACACTTTCTCATCCCATATGCCTGTTTTAAGAAGAGGAAGAAACACTTCCTGATGGTCTCACTAGGTAATCATATAGTTGCCTTGACCTGTGGGGAGCAATTACCATCACAGAACATCTCTTTTTTTTGGACAGATCTACCTTGCGTTATCAAAGCATCAGCTCGCCCTTTCTATGGTCACTCTATTCTAGTCACTAACCACCTAATTGATTCTGCTTTCCCTAGACATCCCAATTAGCTCTGCAGAGCTTCATTCAGCTTCACCTCCTAAAGGTCAAGTGTCATTCTGTGAACTTATGGACTCCCACATATTCTTTGGTTCCAATGCGTCAGGTTATCTCATGCCTTTGGTCTTGCTCTGAGTCTCATTCCTTTCCTTTCTTTGGTTCTGTCAATTTGTGCCTTTGTTTCCTTCCACCCACTAATATAAGGTAACTCCTTATTTCATTTCCTGATATTTCCTTTGCTTTATCTAGAAATGTGAGCTGTCTTCAAATATTTGAAGTGTGATCACATTACTGAGAAATTCAAATTATTTGACATAGCTCTAGGAGAATTTGCAGGAATTAATCATTAGGAATTATGATGAAATAGATCTAGGTTTATGTTAGAAAAGACTTTCAAACAGTGCTCTTTTGAGGGGAAATGAGGTGATTTACAAGAAAATTATTCATTAGAGGTATTCATATAGAGGTGAGGTGGTCATCCATCAAGAAAAGTATTGTAAGTAGAGGAAATTCTATCATTAAGTAAATGGTTGGGTCAAATAATCTCTCAGGATCTTTTCATCTCTAAGTTATAGTATTCCAAGTCATATGGTATGTGTATTAAAATGTGTTTTTGCCTGTATTTGAAACTTATTTCATGTTTATAATATCTCTTTTAGGTTGGTAATGGCTCTTATTTTGTGTAAAAGTAAATATAAGTATGAAATAAAAGTATATGTTCAAAATAAAAGTAAAATGATAAGAAGCAGGCAAAAAGAACTGTTGTTTTTACTCAGTGCGAGATTTTCTATGAGGATGCCTATGAAAAAGTAGAGTTGCATTAGTGAAAAGGATCATGATATATGTATGTCTAAAGTGTGCTAAGGTTTTTAAATTACCAATTATCTTGTATTACCAAGGACCTGAATAATATACATGTGATACTTGGGTGTTAACAAGTTTGCCCCTAAGAAAATATGAAGTATAGCAAGTTGAAAAATTAGCAGAAAAAAGGCAAATACAACTAGGGAATTGGAGGTTGAAGAAGCCAAAAGAGGCGCCTGGGTGGCTCAGTTGGTTAAGCAAGTGCCTTCGGCTCAGGTCATGATTCTGGAGTCCCGGAATCGAGTCCCGCATCGGGCTCCCTGCTCAGCGGGGAGTCTGCTTCTCCCTCTGACCCTCCCCCTCTCGTGCTCTCTGTCTCCCATTCTCTCTCTCAGATAAATAAATAAAATCTTTTAAAAAAAAAGAAGCCAAAAGAACAGATGGGCAGAAGAGACAGTGAGGTTAGTGACAATTTCTGTAATGGTGAGATTTCTGCCAGGGATGCCACCGTTAATGCTTGCCACCTAGAAAGACCCGTCATTAACCTATATTAAGGCTAATTCTTGAGGTTTTATCACTTCATCATAATAGACCTATTTCTACCATCATTCATTTTACTTGGAATGCTATTCTAGGAAATATGCCTGAATGTAACTTAAGAAAGTTAAGATTAGGAACTTTCTAAACCATGTACAATACTCAGGGAAGTGCTTTATTGAGTGAATTATTCACTTTTTCAGATATAACATGTTCCATCTGGGCCTGGTATGAAGCATAGAATTAGCTCTTTGCAGGAGACATTAAAGAGTTCAAAGTTTCTAGAAACTAAACTCCGTTGAAAATGCTTATTTTAAGAACAGAGCAAAGTTGGTGTTAGGTGTGGAGAATGGGGTGGTCTCCCTGATCACCCTTAAGGCATGCGGAGAGCTTTCTCTGAACTGGTGACGCACCCCAGGCAGTACCCTGCATTCTCTGAAAAACTCTCCCTGGTAAAATTAAAGGGTATCTATCACTTTCAGGAATTATTATATTCTTAGAGTTCTATAATTTTTTATTTTTTTTAGTTCTCTATTTTTAAAAGTTTTTTTCTAATTTTTCCTTATTTCCTTGATAATTTTTTAAAATTAGAATAGTCACTCAAATACCCACCTTTATACTTAGTCCTGACTTTCAATAACTTATAACCAAATACAACAAAGTTTTACAAATTCGTATCCATAATCCATTTAGTCTAAGAAAAGGACAAATATATATATGCTCTGAATATGAGGTGGGGCACCGCAAGCATCTTGATGGAGTTTACAATTCAAAGAAACCCCCTTACCAGCTCAAGTCATTGAAAGTAATTTAAAGAGAATCCGTATCTTAATTCATGGCAACACTTCTTAAAACAATCTTTGCCTGTCTCCTGTTCTTTAACCCTGAGTTTGTCTCCAAAACCTTTGCGCCTACTCCCTACCTGCTGCTATCATGAAGCCCTGCCACATTCGGGTAGCAAGTGGTTTTTGTCTGTTCTTCCATCTTCCTTTGCTTCTCTTGTCCTCTTTCTGCCCATATGCTTAATCCTGAATCACAAGATCTCAAAGATAACAATGGGAAAAAGAAAAAATTCTTAGATCTGGGGGAAAGTAAACAGCTGAGTTAATAAATATTACCTTTAGCATCGGGGTAACACTAGATGTATTAATAAACTTTGTCCATTACCTTTATTGATTTGACAAAGTGAGTATCTACATGTTCCAGGTACTACTTTATTGTAATACATCAGTGAACAAAACAATGATCCATGATTTTGTGCAGCTCGTAATATAGCAGAAGACTGACAATAAAATTCTACAGTGAAAAAAGGAAACATAGAGGTCTTCAAAGAAAATTGGGACTTAGGGTCAGAAGGGTAACACATGGAAGAAGGTGAACAAACCGTGAATGGTCTCACAGATACTTACAAGTACTTGACAGTTCCTGAGCAAAATGGGACTCCCTATCAAAGATTTGAACAGACTTTCCCTACTGCTGAAGTAGAATAAAGTTGATGAGAGAATTGAGTCATTGCATGACTCATAGTGGGACAGAATGGTCAAATTCAAAAGAACTTTCTTCACAGCAGCCCTTCCTCCTTCCCAATAAGAGTAGATATACTGTACAGACTCTGTTGTTATAAGTATTAACTTCTGATAGCCCATTAATATGTCAACTAATAATAGCTGATTACCCCTAAAACATAAAAATATTTTTCAGGGTTTTATTTTGAGATACACTATTAAGTGAATTGGCTCTTCAGAATAATGATTGAAGGTAAGAAAAAACAAAAAACAAAACACTAGTTCCTTTTGAAAAGGAAAACTAACAAAAATATAAATGACACAATTAATGGTCTCATCTTCAAAAATCTGAAGGATCTAGCTAATAAGTGAAATTAAAAAAATACATCAATAACATTTTTCTATTAATAAACCCAACATCAATTATTTAATTTCAGCCAAAGATCATACATTATATAATATTAATGTTATTTGAATTTTCTGGCTTTGTTTATATTTGATTTATAAGTGTTTCATGGTTATAATTTATAGTTGTATTAAAACCAATAAGTATAAAAAATTTATACCGGGTAATATGTTTATAGATTTTAAAAATAATATTGTGATAGTAATTATAAAGTCAACATGGGGAAAATCTACTTAAAAAAAAAAAAATCTGTGTTCTCCTTATGTGTGAGAAATCTGGATTTGTGCTTGCTGTTAATTATATACATCAGCTTGCTTTTGATTGAAAGTAGAGAGAATTGAGAGAATAATGCGTAGGTCACTTAGGGAATAGTACTTGGGAGAGCTTAGGGCTCATGTGAGTGTGGCACCCTAGAGGGAAGTCCAGGACAGCTCAGTATCCTGAGCAGAGAAGCCCAGGGGCCCAGCTGAATGAGGAAGAGACAGAAGGAAGTACAAGGAAACTTGGAATTTCCCATAGACCCAGCCCCAATGTTTCTGGTTTCCTCTACTCCCTCTTCTTAGAACAACAACAAAAGACTCACAACTCCAGAAACCAGAAAAAAATAGCAATATACTTTATTTAACTGCATGTAGTACTAAATATGTTCTCATAGAGTAAAAATGAAAAAGGAAATCAGCCAGCCAGTTATTTTCTATAGAAAAATGCTCTACTGGTTCCTAGACAACTAATTTACACCTAAGCTTTGGGAAAGTAATATATTTATGAGTTGGAGACTATCTATGTTTCATTTTTGTCCCTATGTTTCAGCTGTCTAAATATCTAGTATACACACATATACTAGGAAATATATAACAATGTAAAATTAATATACAGTAAATAATGTGTACAATCCTATAAGTGTCATTAGAAAGACAAAATTCTCCAAAATTTCTGCAAGGGTTCCTTTTTACATAAAAGCACAGCACCGTCTACCTCTTGCTAACTCATGTTCCTTGAGGGGCAGGCAGCATGTTATTCAGACAATGATTAAATGATTAAAAGACAATTCAGAAATGATTAAAAATTATTATCCAGGCAGATAATCCTGGGGGCCGGGGGCGGGGGCCACCTTTGTTTCATATTGTGAAAATTATCTAGATTATTGCTCCAATTTAGTATTTGGCTTTAGTAGTAAGGGTTTGGACTCAGAAGCCTCTAAGGCTACAGCGCCCTACCTTCAGACCCAGAAACCATGGTAACTTGACTGCCACAGTGAAGGGAACTTCCTGGGCTGCTGTGTCTTTTCTAGATCTTTACAGCTGAGTCTCAAAACACTGCTCTATCATCAGCCAATCCCACAGATCCTGCAGTGAGCTTATTGCCCTTTATTGATAAGGCTGGCATCATTAGTTTCTGGATGGAAGTGCACATAAGGCAACATTATGGAAAGAAGTGATTAAGTTTGTGCTGTTCTATTCTGCTCTCATCATTGTGTGACAAACTCTGGTAGCTCTCTCTATTTCATTATTTTAATTACATTCCCAGGAGGCAGAGAAAAGTGAGGAGGTGTAATGTCCTTAACATAAAAACACATGCTTTTTTCCCCCTAAATATGACATTTATATTTTTCTCATAAAGGAATATCCCGGAGATTATCTGTCTCCTGAACTATAAATAAAATAAGGAATAGGCTCCGGGGTATGGTGTGTGTGTGTGTGCGCGCGCGTGTGTATGTTGGGAAAGTTAGAAATTTATTAAATCAAATACCATTGAAATGTGGAAAGCAGCTTTATTATTTTGAGATTCTACATAGTTTTAATGTGTCATTAAATAAACTCCACTAATTAGCATGTAAATCCTCCATTTACAGCACCTAAAAAAATATTGAAAGATAGTATGTAATAGTTTAAAGAATAAATTCAGGAGTTAGATTACCTCAGTTAGTCTTCTACCACATACTGGCTGCAGGATCTTGAACAGGCTACTTACCAGCCCTACCAGGCTTCAACATCTCTAAAATGGGGGTAGTAATAGTTCCTATTTATTTAGACATTTATGAAGATGAAATACATTAATATGTAGAATTCAGAAATATTCCTAGAATTTAGTGTTTCATAAATGTTACCTGTTATCATCGTAATTATTACCATTACTTTACTATTACTGAACTATTAGAGAGACGCCTGGGTGGCTCAGTCATTAAGTGTCTGCCTTCGGCTCGGGTCATGATCCCAGGGTCCTGGGATCGAGCCCCGCATTGGGCTCCCTGCTCAGCGGGAAGCCTGCTTCTCCCTCTCCCACTCCCCCTGCTTGTATTCCCTCTAGCTGTGTCTCTCTCTGTCAAATAAATAAAATATTTTTTAAAAAAAACCTATTGCTGAACTATTAGATATAAAATTAGATTTCAAAAATAAAGCGAGTAATTGAAGACCAAAAGTTTAATAAGTACTAGAGAAAAGGAAATAGATACACAAGTGCTTCAAAAAATATAAATGAATGAATGAATGAATGAATGAATAAACTTACTGCCTTTTTAACTGGAAAGGGTCTTGGCAATCACCGGATGCAAACGCCACATTGTACAGCTGTGGACACCCGCTACCGCGGGAGTGGTTGCTTACCCAGGCTCCCGGAGCTGGTCTGTGGTAGGGAGACAGGCTGCCAGAAATCACTGACTCAACTTCTTAATTCCTAGTCCATTTCTACCTCATTACACTAAATCCCTTTTAATTCTTATACTACCTGTTAACTCTGCTAAACTCAGCATTCAGGAGCTCTAACTTTAATTGCAATATTCATAAATCTAGTAATTACAGTCTTCCTATGACTGGGTCTGTTTATGTGTATGCATGCCTAAATGTGAGTATGTGGTGTTTTTTAATAGCTGATAATGACCAAGTAAACTTCGTAACTTGCTGATGGTGTATTATATGTTTTGAAGTTATTGTAAGTACAGTTTGGTGGCTAAGAGCCTTGGCTTTATAATCAGACAGGACATTACTCGACTCTCAAACCCTTATTCTCCATTTTAATAGGTGTGCCTCAGGTTTCTGGCTTGTAAAATCAGGGTAATAATAATAACTCCCTCATGGCCTTCCTGCCCTGCCAACCTCACAATGCCGTGATGGGGATCAAATAAGTCAGGGCTTGGATAAGGACTTGGGAATCATTAATGTTCTAAAGGTAAGTAACCAGTTTTCATTAGGTGTTGTTCGTCTTGGCACAAGATAGGAGGTGGCCGAGGTGTGCAGATGAGCGAAGGCAGAAAAGAGAGAAAAAAGTTGGTGTTTGAAAGTAAATGAAGGCCGGGGTGCCTGGGTGGCTCAGTAGGTTAAGCTCCTGCCTTCCACTCAGGTCATGATCTCAGGATCCTGGGATCGAGCCCCGAATCGGGCTCTCTGTTCAGCAGGGAGCCTGCTTCTCCCTCTCCCTCTGCTGCTCCCCTTGTTTGTGCTCTCTCTCTCTCTCTGTCAAATAAATAAATAAATAAAATCTTAAAAAAAAAAACAAAAACGACTGCCTTCGGCTCAGGTCATGATCCTATAGTCCCAGGATTGAGTCCCGCGTCAGGCTCCCTGCTCAGCAGGGAGTCTGCTTCTCTCTCTGACCCTCCCCCATCACGTGCTCTCTCTCTCTCAAATAAATAAATAAAATCTTTAAAAAAAAAAAAAAGTAAGTAAATGAAGCCCTCCAAACCAAGCCTGATGCCAAAGCAAGCCGCCTTTCTATTGTTGCATACCTGGGCCAATTCAGAGCTCTCTCCCGTCTTGTAGAAAACTAAGCAAGTGTTCTTCCCTCAAAGTGGTTGCTCTAGTTCATTTTCCCTTCCTATTTTCCCTGTACTTCCCCTACCCCAAAACATAGCAACCAAGACTTCCAACTGCTCTTCACAACCCTTCTGGAGACAACCAAATGAAACCTGACACGAAACGTGAGCTCTAATCTCACCCTCTTTCTCTCACACTTTTTTTTTTTTTAAAGGTTTTATTTATTTATTTGACAGAGACAGCGAGAGAGGGAACATAAGCAGGGGGAGTGGGAGAGGGAGAAGCAGGCTCCCGCTGAACAGGGAGCCCGATGTGGGGCTCGATCCCAGGACCCTGAGATCACGACCTGAGCCGAAGGCAGTCGCTTAACCAACTGAGCCACCCAGGCGCCCCTCTCTCACACTTTTGATCTATCAGTAAATCCTGTTTATTTCTCATCCGTGATATTATGCCCTCCCCTGCTACAATGGCCCTCATCATTTCCCATGTGGAAACCTCCTGACAAACCTTCCAGCCGCCAAACCTTCCCCCCCAAACCAGCCCATCCCCTTTTTTCACTTCGGTGAAAAAAGCATGGAGTATTCTACAAGTAGTGTTGGCACAACAGCTCCCTTCTGATTTGTCTTTCCACTTCTTGGTGAACCAAAACTGTGAAAAAAAGACACTGAGCTCAGATTAACCTCACTTGCTCCTTCTCTCAGGCTGATATTTTTAAAATATAAATCTGCTCAAGTCACTCTATAACTTAATATCTTTACTTCAAGTTCCTGGAAAGCACCACTTGGTTTCGGCCTCTATGCCTTCTTGTGCATTGTTTCCTCTGTCCCCAGAATGCTCTTCCTATCCCTATACATATGGAGACATTTTTGGTAGAGAAAACAATTCTTTACCTTAACATTTGTCGGGGATGAAGGTCGATTACTTCTTATATTTTAAGAATTAAATTGATTGGCTGTTTGGTTAGTTTATTTTATTCAACATATTTGCTCTTTATTCAGTGTATCATGAAAGTCTTTCAAAAACTGCAATGCTGCTCTCAGAAATGAGGATGGAATATGGAATAAAGAGCTTCCAAACCAAGTATAAATCTTAAATTGGAATGTGGTAGACAGAATATTAAGATGGCCCCCAAATCCCCAAACCCGGGTATACACATACTTTTTCCAATTTTTCAATCAAACATTAATCTAGGTATTGATGTGAAGGGATTTTGTAGATGTAATTAAGATCCCAAGTCAGTCAACCTTAAGATAAGGAGATTATCAAATGGGCCTTCTCAAATCACGGGAGCCTTGTAAAAACAAAGCATTTTCTTTGACAAGTGGCAAAGGAAGAAGTCAAAAACTCAAAGCACAAGAGAGAATTGAGCAGTATACCATCACTGGCTTGAAAATTGAAGGGACCATATAGCAAGGAACGTAGGTGACATTTAGGAGATCAGAGCAGTCCCTGCTGACAGCCAGCATGGAAATGAGAATCTCAGTCTTTTTTTTTTTTTTTTTTTTAAGATTTTATTTATTTTTTGACAGAGAGAGAGACAGCAAGAGAGGGAACACAAGCAGGGGGAGTGGGAGAGGGAGAAGCAGGCTTCCCGCAGAGCAGTGAGCCCGACGCGGGACTTGATCCCAGGACCCTGGGATCATGACCTGAGCTGAAGGCAGATGCTTAACGACTGAGCCACCCAGGTGCCCCGAGAATCTCAGTCTTATAACTAAAAGGAACTGAATTTTACCAATGGTTAAGAATGACCTTGGGAGATTTTCCCCAGAGCCTTCAGATGAGAGAACTCTATGTAGTCAACGTCTTGATTTCGGCTTTGTGGTACCCTGAGCGGGGGATCCAGTCATGCCCTGCCAGATCTGACCTACAGAGCTGTGAGTTAACCAGTGGCTGCTTTAAGCCACTGATTTTGGTAATTCATTACAGGGCAGTAGAAAACCAATATAAGGGGCTTTTCAATATATTGAAAACAATCGTGCTCTATTAACCTTTCCTTAACTTTCTTCTCTTCCCTTGGTGCACGTGGCTTAGAGAACCCTTGTTTTATCATATTAATTGAAAGTAAATAATGTTTTTATCAGAAAATTTATTTTAAGGATGCCAGGAGTGACCACTAAAAAAAGCTATAGGACTTTTTTGTCCATGTACATATCTCCATGGTTTCTACCATGCCAGCGCCCACCACTTTGAACTCCAAACCCAGAGTACAAGTGGTAGGCATAGTGAGCCAGAGAACCATTAAGATACTTGCCCAAGGGGCGCCTGGGTGGCTCAGATGGTTAAGCGTTAACCCAAACTAATTTAATCTAAATATCTGGGGTTGTGCCCAGGCATTGGTAATTGTTAAAATTCCCAGGTGATTCCAATGTGCAACCAAGTGGGGAACTACTGGTCTATAAAAGAGAACTCAGACTACATGATATCAAAAGCCTCTTTCCACTGTAACATTTATGAGTTTATGTTTAGTAAACAGAAATGTAATTTAACAAGCAATATTTTAATGATGATGAGGAAAAGGTGGTCAATTACTATTTAAGGCTACAATGTTTCTGTCCCTGAGTTGGCATAATTTCAATTCAGAGGACATGACCATTTTACCATTTTAGCAGCCACCTTAATAGGACACTTTGATGTAAAAGCTAATCTTCTGTGGATATGACTTTGAAGAGGGTAGAATACAGAACAAAGGGAGAAGAGGTGTGTGTATTGGTATACAGGGCACAGGGTAGGGGAACAGGAAAAAGAAAAGCAAAGAGAGATAGAAGAGGTGAGAGACTGGAACTAGAGAAATAGACAATGACATATGCCTGAGAGTGAACTGAAGGACATTTCAATGCTGAGACATAAGAATAGCTGTCCAATTTGCAAAGCTTTCTGTCAACATGACTATTACATAAAAAGCATTGCGGGAATAGGAGTATTTTAGGGACATCAAGAAAAATTAAGAGTTGTTTTTCTTAGCTTAGTAGGCACAAGACAGAGAGCAGAAAACGGTCCTGTGAAAGGAAACACTATTGAAATTAAGAGTTTTCAAGAGACATAAAATTGGACCAAAAAATTACCATCAGAATTTCAATCCTTCGGAATTCCTAGAAGTCTTGCTGGGGACACTGACACTTCCACTGACTAGGGGTTGAGGGCTCTAGAATTTATGCCTCTCCTCTTGATGCTGCCGTTTCTTAATCTATAAAATGGATTCAATGATGGGACCCAATTCATAGCATTATTTGAAGATGAAATGACTTAATAGTTATAAATCACTAAAAGTAATTTTTGGCACATAGTGTTATATAAACGTTTATTAATAAAAAATAAACATGTTTAAATGAGTAACAAAGGGTAATTAAAACAGTGTGGTAGGGGCAGAGGAACAGACAGATAAATCACTGGAACAAATTCAAATCTACACATAGACCTAGATATGTGATCGGTCAGTATGTGATTAAGATCACATTTCACTTCGGTGAAAAAAGCATGGAGTATTCTACAAGTAGTGTTGGCACAACAGCTCCCTTCTGATTTGTCTTTCCACTTCTTGGTGAACCAAAACTGTGAAAAAAAGACACTGAGCTCAGATTAACCTCACTTGCTCCTTCTCTCAAGCATTGATCTAGCTAAATCATTTATACTTTTAACTCAGTATATGGACTGTGATCTCTAAGCCCCTAAATTGCATATTTCAACATTATTAAAGTCTTCAGCTCTTTCCACTGTATTGTATGGTTGCCTTTAACTCTGGTCTTAGAATTGGAAATCTGCTTTAGACACAATTCACATGTGACCGCATCAAGACACACAGTTCTATGTGATATATGTTTAGATGTCTTAGTATGAGCAGTAAACATTCTTCCTTACACAAATTTGCTTTTTCTTTTTTAAAGATTTTATTTATTTGAGAGAGAGAGAGGGAGAGAGAACACGAACAGGGGGAGAGAAAGAAGCAGACCCTCCGCTGAGCGTGGAGCCCTATGTTGGGCTTGATGTGGGGCTCAATCCCAGGACCCTGAGATCATGACCTGAGCCGAAGGCAGACGCTTAACCGACTGAGCCACCTAGGCACCACCAGCCTTGCTTTTTCTAGTGTGGGACAGATTAAGCTGGTAATTGAGCAGTTTACACTGGCCCCATCTTCCTGGAACTGAAAGCATTCAGTTAAAGCAGGGTTAGTAGTCCCCTGAGAGTACCTGCCCCAAGCCAAGAGGAACCTATATTTTTCTCAGCTGTGACCTTTAGTAGTCATGGGGGGTGGGGGGAGAGATGGCAGAAGGGAGGTCCAATCAGCGCATCAGCATGTCTATTAGTAATTCTTCAGGCTGCCGCATTGCATTTAGAAAATGGCCACATAATTCATTGCCAAAGACAACACTGTTATAGCCCCCTTTGGTCATAACCAGAGCCAGGAAGAATGACTGACTGTGTCACTTTTGAAATACTATCCTCATGTCCTTTCCTATAATGATGAGATAAAGCAAAAGCATGGCAATGTCCAACAGCTCTGGAAAACATCTGCCAATATGCAGCAGATTCATATTGTAAAGGATAAAATTACCCTAACTTGTTTTAGGAACAAAGCCTGTGATTCTTTGCAGGGTATTTTTCAATCTACCTACAGAGATTAAATGTTTAAATGGTATATCATTTAATAATTTTCCAGAAACCCCTGAATCTGTGACATTTGACCTGCTTGCTAACTCTCACCTTTTCCTATCCCAATATTCTCCTGTCCTCACCCAGGTAATTCTACTTTGAAAGTCACAATAAACTCAGTTAAATGTACTTTTCACTCAGTGATGTGTTTGCACTTTCCTGGTGCAGTTCCTTCCCTGGCCTCTTAGTGTGCCCTACTGGGCTCCCCTGGAAATGCCACCTGCTCTTAGACAAGCTTCTTACATACACTCACAGATGAAACATAGTCTCTAATACTATATGATCCTCAAAATAGTTTCCTCCTTTTCCTTGACTCGCAGATTAACTTAGCTAATAAATATTTAGATATCAACAGTTTATGCAAAAGTTTGTTCTTTCTCAGTGCAATGGATTGAATGTGTGCCCCCACCCCCCATTCGTATGTTGAAGCCCAATCCCTATTGTGGTTACATTTGGAAGTGAGGCCTTTGGGGAATAATTAGATGATGAGGGTGGACCCCTTGTGAATGTGAGTCATGCACTGTGAGCACACAGCAAGAAGGTGGCTGTCTACAAGGCAGGAAGTGGGCCCTCACCAGACTCCAGATCTGCTGGCCCTTTGATCTTGGACTTCCAGCTTCCAGAACTGTGAGAAATAACTGTTTGTTCTTTAAGACCCCCAGCCTATGATATTTTTGTGATAGCAGCCTGAGCTAAGACACTAGTTAACTTGAATAGGTATGAAGGGACTGAAAGCGATTTTCTGAATGTTGAAGTCATTCTTGTTAATCTTGCAGTGCATCAACAGGCATGCTTAAAATTGTGCCTGGGAAGGGTGCCTGGGTGGCTCAGTCGGTTAAGTGTCTGGCTTCAGCTCAGGTCATGATCCCAGGGTCCTGGGATCGAGCCCCACATCGGGCTCCCTGCTCCGCAGGGAAGCCTGCTTCTCCCTCTCCCACTCCCCCCTGCTTGTGTTCCCTCTCTCGCTGTGTCTCCCTCTGTCAAATACATAAATAAAATCTTAAAAAAAAAAAATTGTGCCCGGGAGGTAGCTGAGCAGCATTGCGATAGCAATAACAAGAATCACAACCCCATCAGGGAACGCCATAGTGACCGATGGTGGTGAGATACTACTCTTTATCTCCTCTAATCTAAGGGGTATGATACTCCCCTGCTTGCCCTTTCCACCTGAAATCCCAAAGTAATCTCTGTCTGATAGTCCGTCTCATAATCCAGCCATTCTTCACTTGCTGTTAAATTTGCTCTTTTGGTTATTTCTGCCTGTTTCTCTTGCCTCCTCTACCCTTAAACTCCCACCCAGTTTATGGTGATTTCCCTTTAGTTTATTAAATAGCTGCTTAGAGATCTTTCCTCCACATGGCTTGCTTATGTTAATGCTGCAATTTGGCTAATTTCCTAAAGATCCTCACTATCATTTAATATTGAAATTCGGCATAGAATCAATGAAGAGTTGCAAGACAAGAGTTTCCTAAGCACAGATGGTATGTCTTACCCTGTGCTAAGTTCTGCCAATACA
This sequence comes from Phoca vitulina, assembly GCF_004348235.1. NCBI lineage: Eukaryota > Metazoa > Chordata > Mammalia > Carnivora > Phocidae > Phoca > Phoca vitulina. Next base: position 39,831,606 of record NW_022589712.1, read on the forward strand.
ATTAAACATATGTCTATAATATAGGGCCTATTCTATCCTGGACACTGCAGAGGACTCATGCAAGTATATAGCAGTAGGTTCTCAAGAAGGTATAACTCCGGAGAAAGAGCAAAAGGAAACTAATTATTTAGCTCTTAACATTATCCTCACAATAAACCAAAGGAATGGTTATTATTACTCCCATTTTATAAGTGAAAAACATCCAGAAGTTCACAAAGATTAGGAAACTTGCCCAATATCCCAGAGTGAGAAGAAATAGACTCATGATTGAAAGTATTTAACACCATAATAATCCCCATATTATACTGGAGGAGGGAGAGAAGTACCCAATGCAGCATAACACGAGGCAAAATAGACATAGAACATGTAGCGACAAAATGACTTGTATATTTAATGAAGGAGAAATCACATCTGGTAAGGGAAACTGGAAAGGATTCAGGATTTCCGAGAGGCTTTGGAAAAAGGTCAAAATTTCAACAGGCGCATCTGGAGAAAAATGTAAAGGTCTGTAAAGATATCCGTAAAACAAGTGACTTTAGCATGATCACAAGATACAGAATAAACACACAAATATCCATGGCATTTCTACATACTAGCAATGTATGTTTGAAAACCGATTTCAAAAACAATACTATTTACAATAGCTCCCTCCAAAATGAAATAGGTATAAATCTAACAGAACATTTTCCAGGTCTATATGCTAAAACCTACAAAATGCTAATGAAACAAATCAAAGAAGACCTAAATAAATGGAGAGACATGCCATGTTCAAGGATCTGAAGACTCAAGATGGTAAAGATGGCAATTTTTCCCAAATTTTTCCCAAACTGAATGCATTCCAATAAAAATCCCAGCAGGGCTTTTTGTGTTTAGAGACAATATAATTCTAAAATTTATATGGAAGGACAGAGAAACTAGAATAGCAAAATAATTTTGAAAAAGAATAATTTGTTTCTCAGACTATGGACTCTGAGAAACAAACTGAAGGTTCTAGAGGGGAAGGGGGTGTGGGGATGGGTTAGCCCGGTGATGGGTATTAAAGAGGGCATGTATTGAATGGAGCACTGGGTGTTATACGCAAACAATGAATCATGGAACACTACATCAAAAACTAATGATGTAATGTATGGTGATTAACATAACATAATAAAATAAAATTTAAAAAAAAGAATAATAAATTTGAAGGAATCACTCTACCGGATTTTAAGACTTACTATAAAAGTATAGTAATCAAGATAGTGTGGTCTTAGCAGAGAGACAGACACATAGACCAGTGGAACAGAAAAGAGAGCCAAGAAATGGACCCAAAGAGGTATGGCCATTAGATTTTTGACAAAAGTGCCAAAGAAATTCAATGAAGGATATTCTTTTCAACAGTGAGAGAACAATTGGACATCCATATGCTAAAGAAAAAAAAGAACTTGACCTAAACCTCATGTCTTATACAAAAGTTAACTCAAAATGTATCATATCTAAGTATAATATATAAAAATATAAGTCTCTCAGAAGAATATAGAAAATCTCTATAACTTGGAGTTAGGCAAAGAATTTTTAACATGACACCAAAAACAAGATCTTTGAAAGGGAAAAACTTGATAAATTGGAGTTCATCAAAATAAAAAACTTTAAGTCTGCTAAAGACACTGTCAAGGAAGTGCAAAAGACAAGCTTCAAACTAGGAGAAAATATTTGCAAATTAAATACTCAATAAAGGACTTGGATTCAAATATATAGAAATATATAAAAACTCTCTAAATAGTAGACTAAAAGCAACTCCATTGGAAAACAAACCAAAGAATTGAACAGAACAGGGATATACGGAAAATAAAAGATCTTCAGCATTATTAACCATTAAGGGGATGCAAATTAAAACCACATTGAGGGCGCGCCTCAATGGCTCAGTCGGTTAAGTGTCTGCCTTCAGCTCAGGTCATGATCTCAGGGTCCTGGGATGAAGCCCCGCATCAGGCTCTCAGCTTAGCGGGGAGCCTGCTTCTCTCTCTCCCTCTGCCTCTCCCCTCTACTTGTTCTCTCTCTCAAATAAATAAATAAAAATTAAAAAAAAAAACACATTGAAGGGCACCTGGGTGGCTCAGTCGCTTAGGTGACCGACTTTTGATTTCATCTTGGGTCATGATCTCTGGGTCATGAGATTGAGCCTGCAGTCAGGCTCTGCACTCAGTGGGGAGTCTGCTTGAGATTTTCCCTCTCTCCTTCTCCCTCTGCCCCTCCCCCCACTTGTGCTCTCTTTCTCTCTAAAATAAATAAATAAAATCTTCAAAAAAAACCACACATTGAGGGGTGCCTGGGTGGCTCAGTCGTTAAGCATCTGCCTTCGGCTCGGGTCATGATCCCGGGGTCCTGGGATCGAGTCCCACATCGGGCTCCCTGCTCAGCGGGAGGCCTGCTTCTCCCTCTCCCACTCCCCCTGCTTGTGTTCCTGTTCTCGCTGTCTCTCTCTCTGTCAAATAAATAAATAAAATCTTTAAAAAAAAAAAAAAAAACCACACATTGAGATACCACTAAGTACTTCTCAGAGTGGCTAAAATTAAAACTATTAACAATACCTCACCTGCTGGTGAGGTTGCAGAGCAAGAGAGACTCATATATTGCTGGTGGAAATGCAAAATGATATAGCCACTCTGAAAAAATAGTTTGCCAGTGTTTTATAAAGACGAACACTTCCCATATGACACGGCAATCCAATTTATGGTTGTTATGGACTCAATATGTCCCTCCAAATTCATATGTTGAAATTTTTATCCCCAATGTGATCGTATGAGGAGGTGGTGCCTTTGGAAAATAATTAGATCATGAGGATGGAGCCCTAATGAATGCAATTAGAGCCCTTATTAAAAGAGCCCACATGGGTGCGTGGGTGGCTCAGTTGGTTAAGCATCTACCTCTTGATTTCAGCTCAGGTCATGATCTCAGGGTCATGAGATCAAGCCCCACATCAGGCTTTGCGCTGAGCATGGACCCTGCTTGAGATTCTCTCTCTCCCTCTCCCTCTACCCCTCCCTCTCTCTCTTTCTAAAATTAAAATTAGAATAAAATAAAATATCATAAATGAAAATAAAAGAGCTCACAGAGAGCTTCCTAACTCTCTTTCTGCCATGGGAGGATAGTGAGAAGTCAGAGTCTGCAGTACAGAAGAGGGTCTTTGCTAACGACTTATTTGAAATAGGTTAAGAAAGAGGGAGATGAGACTGAGTAATCAAAGATGTCACTTGTTATATGCTATAAATGATATTTTGGGGGAATTTTTGACAAAGGTCAGGAAGGAGTTCTTTCTCCCTGCCAAGTCCCAAACTGATGTATTTATACATCAGGAACAAAAGGTTCATAACACTAAGAGACAGATACGAGTCTAAAGCATTTTCCATCAATGTCCTTTTCTTTTCTTTTTTTTTCTTTTCTTTTCTTTTCTTTTCTTTTCTTTTCTTTTCTTTTCTTTTCTTTTCTTTTCTTTTTTAAGATTTTATTTATTTATTTGACCTAGAGAGAGAGAGAGAGAGGTGGGCAGAGGGAGAGGGAGAAGCAGGCTCCCTGATGAGCAGGGAGCTCGACATGGGGCTCCATCCCAGGACCCTGAGATCATGACCTAAGCTGAAGGCAGACACTTAACAAACTGAGCCACCCAGGCACCCCAATTTTCTACTCAGGATAACACTAGGTAATAATCAGAATTACCCAACTTGTTCCTCAGCTCCCCAAGGGTACAGCCTCTCCTTGACCTATTTTAAAGGTGGAGCACCCTGGGCATGTCCCACACCTAACCACCACCACCACCACGCACTGTCAAATACTTACTCTCTGTTTCACCTCCTAGAGAGGGGATTTGATTTCCTCATTTATATCCAAAATAACCAACACAGATGACATCTAGTTATACTTTTTTCCTTCTCATTTGAGGCACTAAGCAGCAGCCATCCTCTACTTTCTAATAGAGACAAGTTTGCATATGACACAGAGCCAGATGTAAGAGCTAAAGAATGCCTGCCTCTTTCCTTCCCTCTCCTCCTAGAAACCTCTAGAATAAGCCCCGCCTTGCTGTGCTTGCCTTTTTAAAAACAGCTTATCAAGCCTATCCATTCTCAAGTGAAGGAGGAAGCTTTGTCACCGAGCAGATTGCTCAAACGCACGCCCTGCATCCCAGCCAGCTTCATGGCACAAAGCATAGTGCGTGCCTGGTATTTCTGTATCAGTCGCAATTAGAGCTTCGAAAGGGCTTTATAATTTTTTATTGCATTTACATGTCTTACCTCAGTTGAGTAGCTTTATACTCATTTTAAAGATGGGAAAGCTAATTGGTTATGAGCTTAGTCATAGAACTAGGAAATGGCAGAGTCTGGGCTCAAACATTCTGATTTGTAATTTTTTTTTTTTTTTCTTTTTCCTGATATGACCAAGACACTCTTATTCTTTTTATTTATAGAAACCCCTGGTCTTTTCCTTATTTGAAATGAGGTTAAGGATCAATACTTTTAACCAGTACCAAAAAATTGGTCCACATTCACCATCTCATTATTGTCTCTTTAGCCCAGCAAGTGGGCTATTAATTGTCTCCACAGGTTAAATTAGAATATTCCAGGCTTTCCTTTTCATGTGCAAAATACAGTAGTGGATTATAAACAAGAACACTCTCCATAAAGAGATATCCAGTGCATTCTCTGTCGGATTCAGCCGCAGACTACCAGATTTATTGACCCCCTGGGTTTTTTTCTTTTTAGCTTGTAGAAATTTATAAAATGTAATCAGTGGTCTTATTTCAGCGAAACTATTCTCTGCCATATTATTAAGAAATAAATTACTTTCTGAGGAAAGCTAATAAAAATTTTTGCAGGTGTTTATTTTCGCCCAAGAATTTTTAGAATGGAGATTATAGAGGAGATAGAGGGAGGATCTAATATGAACTCTAATTGTGACATTTAGAAATTTCAGTCTTGACAGGTAAAGAAATGTTATGCTAACATAATGTTTTCATATGTATATTTTGGCTACTTGGTCTTTATATTTGGAATTGTGGAAATGTTTATATTAGCATTATAAGCATAACGATGTGAATGCATGGATAAGTGCCTTCAATGCAAACATATACATTCATTTGTAGAAATCCAATCTAGAGTTGTAGATGCCGTTTACTATCTGATGGTTTTATTAATTTTACGGGCTGAATCTTTCCACCATTGTCCATCCGGCAGGCTGGGCATCTGGAGTAGCCAATCGTTCATGCTGACAAGGAGCTCTTTCTGGCACTCAAACATCAGTGCTGACCAAACACCTGCAAGAACCAACTCCGGTGCCATCCTCACCCCTCTGCCCAGCTCCCTTTCGCAAATCTGTAGGGACGACCCTCCTTGTGAAGGGATTACCAAAATGAGGTCATAGACAGCCGGTATCGGGTTTTATGGTGCTCAGTTAAAATGTGAAGCATGCCCCCCACCCAAATACTCAATGACCCCACCTGCACTGGACTTTTCTCTCTCTAGCCCAAATAACTGATTATGTAACTTCTGGAGTGAACTGCCATCAGCTGGCTGTCAGATTTTAGGACAGGATCTGATAAACTCTTATACAGAAATGCCAATAGATATAATGTTTGTTATCCTTCTCAGGTTTATATTATGGAATGAAGATATTATATATATATATATATATATATATATTTATATATACACACACACATATATATAATATCTTAGGGTATTATAGGATTATATATATATATATATATCCTATTATGGAATGAAAATTGTCATGTTTTGTTCCTAAAGTATTATTTCGAGTAACAGAAGCTGGAGAAATAGATACGATCAGCATCTTTCCAGGGTCATCCTTAAGAACCTTCAAATTATAATAAATTTTATAAAAGGGGGGGGAAAATCCCTTGTGTGTTTTCTTGGACAGCTGTCCTAACTGGGCATGCTACAATAAAAGTTGTATCAGCAGCAAGCGGAATATTCAAATCCCAGAGGCAATAACTAGAAGAAGGTATGCCCAGGGACAAAGAATCATGTTCTTTGGGTAATACAAACAAAAGTTTAAGCATATTTTCTAAATTCAAAGATAACTTTTACACGTGAAAATTTCAACTATAGATAAAGCAGAATTGATTTTCTATGTCACCCTAATTTATTATACTTTATTTAATAAACATTTTAATTAAAGTTTAACACACATCAAGGATGCAAATCATAAGTCTATAGCTCGATGAATTTTCACAAAATAAATACATTCATGAAATAAGCACTGAGATTGAGACACAGAATACTCCCAGCACCTCAAAAGACCCCTCATACCCTTTTCAAGTGACTGACTATCTTCCAGGTATAATTGGAATAACCATTCTACCCTCTAACACCATAGAATAGCTGTGTCAATGCACTTTTAAATAGAAACAACTCTGCCATTTTATATTAGTCATATTATTACCTATATGGTAGTAAGTCAAAAACACAATAATTAGAGATATTGGTTCTCTTAAGGTATTCTTTGTTTTTCTGAGAGTGTAGCATCTTGAATTATCAAGATCTGAAAGTGCCAAGTTTGAAAAGATGACTTTTTACTACCAGATCCTAAGACAGAAGAGTAGTGATACTGAAGGAAGTCACTATATCAAGTGAGCAAGAGCATCATTACTGCAGCATGAAAAACAGCATGGCTTCGGCCATAAATTCAGAGTAAACTTCCTTTATGTGTAACACTTTATTATTTTATTATTATCAAGGAGAAATATAACTTTGCCTTTAGCCACGTTCAAGTCTTCTGAGGGAGAAATATTAAATATATAAACAAGTGAGGAATGAACTTCAGCATTGTAATACATTATGAATATATTTGAGGCATAAAATCTATAATAAATGGATGGAACCAGTACTAGTACATTTCATATTTAAAAAGTGGCTGGTAATACTTCATTGTGGCTGAGCAATTTATAGATCGGGTAGTTGTTTTCCTTACTCTTCACTCAAATAGTCCATCAATTTTCATGTTTTTTAGAAGTTGGATGATGATTTAATCAGAGCCTGAGTTTCAGGTTTTTTAAAAGTTGGATGATGAGTTAATCAGATTTCCCTACTACCGATTTTACTTTTTTTCAAGGCAGAAAGGAAGTGGAAGAAATAAAATGACCTATAAACCCTCATTATCCCTTGGTAGTTTCTTCCATGAACCATGGACCCTGATTAAGTATAGTATGAGAAAAGGGGGAAGAGAAATATTATTCCATGTTCATGAAGCAACTGGGTGGATATAGTTCTTTATTGGTAGCTGGTCGTGCAGTAAAATATAGCCCTACTTCCTATGAACTTAAAGTTCAAAATTAAGTTACATCAAGCTTTTTTTCCAAGGTAAACTCATAGGCAGTTGCATTTACATTTCTGTAAGAATGGAAGGAAACAGCCACATGGGTGGTTCTGAATGGTGAATGTTACTGAAGCTTTTATCATTGAACCTGCTTTGAGTAATAAGTCACAGCACTTCTAACAGAACAATGAAACAATCTTGTAAAGACCTAACGCATCAGGATGGGGAAAGTAACCACCACTTCTGTTGGATCCAATCTCAACTTCTCCCTAAATTCTACTTCAAGCTGATGGATGTAATCATGTCTCTGACTAATAAAAAAACATGCCGTTTTCCTCTCCTTTGAAGCTGTCACTCAAATAAGGAAAACAAAAGTTGTAGCTTCAAATTATTTATTTGATATGGTACAGGAATAGGGTAAATAGATACAGGAGTAAAGCAAAAGAAAAAATTATTGATTAAAATAGTTGCTAATTCTTAAAAAGAGCTGGATACCAAAATTGTAACATATTTCATAGGACAATAAGAAGACTCTCAGGTTTATTATTTTTTTTAAGTTTATTTTATTTATTTATTTATTTTTAGTAATCTCTACACCCAACATGGGGCTCAAACTCATGACCCCCAGATCAAGAGGCACATGGTTTTCTGACTGAGCCAGCCAGGCACCCTGAATTTATTTTTTTAAAAAAACAAGTTTCTTATCTCAAAGCCCTGGGAAGAGAGGGAGAGCAGAAAAAAAAAAAAAGCCCAAAGGATGAAAATGGAGTTTCATAAGAGTGATAGTCCAAGCTGAGGTAGAGACAGAACCTGAAACAATCCCTTGAACTTGTAGCTAAAGTAGTTTTTGCTTTGATCTAGTCATGGGTGTCCTGAGGGCTTAAATTTACTGCCAGAAGCAGTAGTTCTTAAAATGTGGTCCCCAGGGCGGCAGCATTAGCATCACCCGGAAACTTATAAGAAATGCAAATTCCCAGGCTGAATCCCCAACCCTACCCAAGTAGAAACTCGGCCATAGAGCCCAGCGCCCTCTGTTTTAAAAGCCTTCCCAGGGATTCCAATACAAGCTGAGCTTTGAGAACCACTGGTCTAAAGCAGGTCAGCAAATTTTTTCTGTAAAAGGCCAGAGAGTTTTAGATTTTGCTGTTTGTACTACGCTTGTCACAGCTCCTCAACTCTGCTGGGTAGTGAAAAAGCAGCCGTAGACAACGTGTAAACGGACGGGCATGGAACCTTTCCAATGAAATTTTGTTCAGAAAAACCGTTCGTGGGCCAATTTGGCCCAATGGTCATGGCTGACTGCTATATAGAAGAAACCTGATGGGAGAAGAGGAAGGAGGTAGATTGGCTCACCACTTCTCCCTTCCCGCCTTTACTCTTGTTGTTCCTGACACCTAGTGATGAGTCTAGAAGGCACCAAAGTACCTTCTAACGTGTGTGCACATCCCTGCTTCTAACTGTGCGCAGGAAGTACTCAAGCCATTTAGTAATTATGGGTAAGGCACAGAAAAGACAGCAGCAGAAAGGGATGAATATAAATCCACCAATTAGTCAATCAGTAGAAGTCCAGAGCTAAGAGGGGAAGAGTAGCCTTAAAACTGAAAATAAACCCCATAACCATCACTTATCCAAATTTTTGTGTCATTCTCCTAAAGGAAATGTTCCTTATGATTCTATCTTCTCTCTTAAGGAAATAAAGAGGGGGAATAAAAAGAAGCCCGACATCTTCATTCACCCCCCACCCCCAAATATATGGACATGGCTGACCACAATGAGATTGATAGCAGACTTGCCACTTGCATATCTCCACCTGAATATCTTTCTGGAACACTCAACAAATCTCAGAAATGATTACCTTATCTCAGAGGCTCTCAAACTCTATCAAGCATCGTAATCACCTAGAGATCTTGTTATAACACATTTCTGGGCCCTACTCCCAGAGTCCCTGATTCAATATGTTGGGTTAGGGCATCAGAATTTACATCTCTAACAAGTTTCCAGGTGACGCTGATGATGCTAATCTGGAAAACACACATTGAGAACCACTAACTATGTTCTTCCTTTGGTGTTCCCAATCTTAATTGGCAAAATCACCACTTCACATGGGTAACCAAATACATGAGTCATTTTTGACTCATCACTGTCTCCTACTGCCACGTTAAGTAAGCATCAAGTCAAATCAAGTTTATCCCTTCAGTATTTTGGAAATCCAGCCCCTCTTTACCATGCTTATTGTCTCTTACCCCCACGTTAAGTAAGCATCAAGTCAAATCAAGTTTGCCCCTTCAGTATTTTGGAAATCCAGCCCCTCTTTATCATGCTTATTGTCTCTTACCCCCACATTAAGTAAGCATCAAGTCAAATCAAGTTTGCCCCTTCAGTATTTTGGAAATCCAGCCCCTCTTTACCATGCTTATTGTCAATGAATTAGTTTAGGCCATTGTTCCCATACTTTTCACATATTTTACATATAAAAAATAACTATATCCATAGGCTGTAGAGGTAAGCAAATCTAACTGTAGGTTATTGGAGACACAGGCGGGGATTCCTCCAACCATCCTCAGGAATGAGGGGATCCATGTCTCTGCACAGCTCTTCCCCATTGATTCCATGAGGAAAGCTTATTTGAGGCATTTTTAATCACATGTCTTAAATACTATTGCAGCTAACTAGACATTCTACCTAATTCCAGATTTAGCACTTCAAACATGTGTTCTACTAGACAAAGTGATTTTTTAAAATTATAAGTTAACCAAATACTTTAAGACCAAATACTTATCTCTCCTTGTACCTTACAAAGTGAACATTGAGTTCAGTTAGCACACACTGTGTATCAGCCATAATTCCAACAGGATACAGATGTCACACTTAAAATAAGACCATTCAAGAGGGTTTATTGACAAAGGTGAGGGTGTAGAGCAACAATTCTCAAGCAGCAGTGATTTTACTCCTGGGGACATTGGGCAATATCTGTAAACATTATCAAGACTGAAGGGGGTGATTTGGTTGGGCAGAGGCCAGGGATGCTACTATACATCGTACAATGCATAGGATGGTGCTGCGTAACAAAGAATTAGACAACCCACCATGTCGATAATGCTAAGGTGGAGAAACCATGCCACAGAGCAAGTTCTAATTAAATGTTTGTCAAGCTGAACTAAACTTGAACTGCAAACACAATTCCCTTGTGCAACTAATTCTACTTGAGTCAACTGAAGAAGAATTATGAGAGGTGATCTGTGCAGAATGATGGAACCTCCTGGTTATGCTGGGCTCTGGCAGCTAGTTTAAGTTCACCTTTTTGAAGAAAACTGACCTGCCCCAGTTAGTAGCTTTTATGTGGCTGAGGTGTCCCCAGGTTTCCTGAGATGAGCCCAATGTGTCAATTTTGCTCCAAGGAAAATGCTAAACGTGGGCTGAAGTATCACAGTAATGGAAATAGGCTGTGGAAAAATCACATTAATGCATTCATGAAAAATACTCATTGAGAGCTTATTATATTCAAACACTATTCAAAACAAGCTTGAAAGGGACACTTGGGTGGCTCAGTGGGTTAAACATTTAACTCTTGATTTCAGCTCAGGTCATGATCTCAGTGTTGTGAGACTGAGCCCCACGTCGGGCTCCACATTGGGCCTTGAGCCTGCTTAAGATTTGTTCGCTCCCACTGCCCCTACCCCACCTCTCTCTCTCTCTCTCAAAAAAAAAAGAAAAAGAAAAAAAAGCTTGAATATACATCTTAGGATAATCTAAAGAAGGTTTAGCTCTGATGTTACAGGTAAATCTTAACTCTTAGGTTACAGAATGACGTTTGTCCTTTTAGATTGCTCCTGCTACAGGAAAGACAGTGAGGTCCTAGTGATGAGTCCAGCAAGACAGAATGGAGAGAAGGGAGGTTTCTTTAGCCTGTTGGCACCATCCTCCATTATGTCAAATGAAACTACCTATGGTCTGCATAAGAAAATGTTCTGTTTTCCAACCACTAGGGAAGATGAAACAGGCATTTGTGTTCTTGACTAATTTGGGATTGGAAGGATATACTAATGAATTATTCCTCAGAAATAATTAATTAATATCTCTATCAATGAAAGCAGAATAGTTGATAGTCTATATTGTGTCATTTACATGTCATGTGGCCCAAATATATCCATTTATTATGTTATGGTAAGACAGGTGAGGTAAACACACAGGATTCTCTCTCCCACTGCCACAACAGAAATTAGTAATCAATCATGGCACTCTCTCCTCCTGAGCCTGGGCATGGCCTCGGATTCCTTCTATACATAACCTTCAGGAGGCTACTATTAATAGACAGGAATTGGCACTTCAGGTAAAATCTATTTGTGCTTTCTTGGCAAAGATATTGACCCAGGGTGGGCCTTATCAACATAGAAATATGTACCAGGAAAGAGTAACTCAATGACACTCTATCATCTTATTTTATTTAGTTTGTCTCTTTCTTAGTTGAGACCTGATAGGATAGAATGTGGAACAATTTAGTTCTGATAAGGGGACTGGAGCCAAAGATGGGAGGAAATTATCCGAGGCAAGAGGTGATAAATTTATATTATAAATGTTTATCTCCACTTTGGATCCCCTAAATTCCAATCGTGTATATCTAATCACCTTCCCTTGCATGTTCAACAGACATATCTAGCATTGTAGCCCTAGAGATTTCTGATTCGTGCTCAGATGAAACAACAGGGATTGGATTGAACCACTGCCACCAAGCAGCCCTACATAATAAGACTAGCAAACCAGAAAAAAATATATGAAATGAATTTTTAGACACTGGACAACAGGACGTGTGAACAGTGATCCCCAAGAGAAGGGCGACAAACCAGGTGAGCCCACGCTTGCCATAGTTAACTGCCTGAAGAGAGGTTCCAGGCTGTAGAGCAATGAGAAGGAAACTAGACAGAGCCCAATGGAGTTGAGAAGACAGAGATTTGAGTTCAGAGAGTCTAACGCAGTTAGGATTTGTAAGACAGATCCCAGAGAAGAGGGAGCTACACAGAGACAATTCAAGTCTTGTTGGAGTCCTGATGCGAATGTAGGTGAAAGGAAACTAACTGAGATTGGAGAAGGAATCTTCCAAAAGCAATAGGCAGAACAATTTTAATAGAAAAGGATACACAGGGTTGAGAAAACTTAATATTTTCACCAGTCAAAGGAGAAAGACCTTGTATTACGTGGAGCATTGGGTAATATCCTCAGAAGAGTATCACCTTAATGTTGGGGACAAATAAGACCCGGACTGAAGGGTGCTCTGGACTCACCTTAACAAAGCTTAAGGCAGATCCTAAGTAACTCAACTGCGTGCCAGAACAGTGTCCAGCACTATTAAAATGAGTACAACACAGTGTAGCACCCAACAACATAAAATTCATAATATCTGTCCTCAGTTTTCAAAAAAAGGCAACAAATAAGCAGGATATATGATCTATCACCAGGAGAAAAGTCAATCAGTAGCAACAGAACTAGAATTTACAGAGATGGTGAAATTAGCAGACAATGAATTTCAAACACTGTTATACTCCACATACTCAAGAAGGTGGAAGAAAACATGAAAATTATGAGGGAAGAATCAAATGTAATTTGTAGAGATAGAAGTATAACATCAGAAATGAACAATATGGAAGAAATTAACCACAGGTTAGACCCTACAAAAGAAAAGATCAGTCAACTTAAAGGTGTTGAAGTGAACTTAAAGCAATAGAAAATACCCACACTGAAGCACAGAGAGAAGAAAACTTCAAAAAAAAAAAAAAAAAATGAACAATACAGCAACGACCTATGAAGCAATATCAAGCAATCTAACACAGTGTAACTGGAGACCCAGAAAGGAGAAGTGATAGAAAAAGTCCTTGAAGAAATAATAACCAAAAATGTTCTAAATTTGATGAAAACTATAAACCACATCTCCAAGAAGCTCAAAGAACCCCAAAGAAAAAGAAACCACACCAACACACATCAAAATCAAATTGCTGCAAACTGGTGATAAAGAAGATTTAAAAGCAGCTGGGGAAAAAGGCGTAATAAATTCAGAGCATGAAGGCCAGGCTGACAATAGAATTGTCAGAAACTATGAAAGCCAGAAGACAACAAGGCGACTGAATGTATTGGAAGGAAAGGTGAGGACTGTCAACCTAGAATTCTATATCCAATGAAAATAACTTTCAACAATGAAACTGAAATAAAGATCGTTTCAGACCAAGAAAAAGTGAAGGGATTAATCACCAACAGAAGTGCCCTAAAAGAAAGATTAAAGGAAGTTCTTTTGATAGAGGGAAAATTACACCAGACAGTTGCTAATTTGGATCTATGTAAGTGAATGAAGAGTACCATAAGTGGTAAATATGAGGATAAATATAAAAATGAAAATATCCCAAACTGAGCTTCTGAATTTTTCCTCAAAATCTGCTTCTTGCTCAGCCTTTCCATATCACATTTTAATGACAGCTCCATCCTTCCATATTAAGGTCAAAAATTTTGTAATGGACATTGACTTGTCTTTTTCGCACACATCCTACATCAAATCATGGCTCTAACTTCAGAACATGTCCAAAATCTTCCTTCCATAGCTCTCTCCATGGTGCTCACCTCCATCACTCTGCCTCAGCCTTCTAATTGGCTTCTCGGCTCCTAACACCACAGTGTATTCACAACTCAGAGGTCACGGGAATCCTGTAAAAACATAGGGCGCTTCACGTCCCACTTCTATTCACAAAGCCTGATTGGTTCCCCATCTCTTCAAGAGAAAAGCCCAATTCTTGCTCCAGCCCACAGGCTTTGTAGGGCCCTCCTCTCCCCAATCTTTGCCCTGCTCTGTCCTGTCCCCTGCACCCTCCCTGTCACTCAGCTCAGGGTGCACTGGCCTTCTCAGACACAGGAAGGACTCTCTCCCCTCAACATTTTCGCATTTCCTCTTCCTAGGTCATTTTCCCCAGACACGATCATGATTTTTTCCCTCGTTTCCTTCAAACCTTTTCACAAATGTCATATTCACTGAAGCCTTCCCTGAACACACTATTAATAAAGTCGCAACTTTCTGCCCACACACTCCTACCTGCTTCCCGGATGTATTGCTGTTCACAGTCCTCATGTATTGTATCATGTGGGTACTGTCTTTCTCTCTGCACTTGGACATAAGCTCCACGAGGGGAGGAACATTGTATTTTGTTTTTACTGCTGAAACTCCAGTGCATAGAGCAATGGCAGGCAGTTAGTAGACCTCAATAAATGTTTGTTGAATGAAAGAGTAAAGGAACGGGCTTGACCTAGTCCTGTAGCTGTAGTACATGTTCCTTGTCACCAGATGGCAGCACAATAGCATTAAGGTTTTAAAGAAGGAGGAAAACCGAAACCCAGGTCCACACACAGAAGATGGGGAGAGGTTTTTCCAAACCCAGGTGGTGTGGTGGGATCTGCGTAGAAAAGAAATCAGAGGTAGTTGAATCAACCTCTGTTTTTCGTTGTGTGACTTTGAGCTTCACTTCACTCTCTGAGTCTCAGTTTCTTCACATTTTAATTCAAGGGCTAGCACTAGATTTGTTTACCTCTGCTTCACTTTTGGCCCTAATATTCCATGATTCTAAATTAAATGGGACCCCTGATCACCCACCCTCCTCTTTTAAAATTCATAGGCCAGCTAGAAGGTAGAGCAATGTCTATCCCATAAAGTTGTATTCGAGCTACTGGGAATTCATTAATTCCCCACAATTTCAATAGAAAGACCCTTTTGTGTGAAGACTATATGAAGGAGGGAGCTTCGTTCGATTTACTTATTCCCACCTCTATATTCTTTTAATGAGACAGAGCAATACTTCTGGAAAGGGAAGAAAGTTAGGACCAATCTAGAGATTCCCAGGGCTCTGAGATAGTGTTAATTAAATGCTGTGGTTTCTTTCCTTGTTATTAATTTTGGGGAGAAGCTAATATGTACAGCAATTTGAGGCATGGGAGACACTGTCTCCCAGAAAAGAGGCCATTTAAATTCACCCATCAGAGGAAATGACCGAATTTATTTTCCTAATGATGGAGGAGTTTAATTTTCTCTGAAAGAGGCAGCCTTTCTAAAATTGATCAGGGGAGGGCAGTAAAGAGTTACATACAGCTACTAGTCAATAAAGTATTCACACAAGAGAGAATTCTCTTTTAAGCTACTTTATTGTAAGTTTTCCTGCCCCCCCTAATAAAATTCACTCACCATTTTGTTGGTTTGAAAAAATTAAAGTGTCATCAAAAGGTATGGATAATATTTTAGTCACTTAGCATAGCACTTCAGAATAAAAACTCCCAAATCCCATGTTACCATTGTGAAATGAAGCCTACTATCATAGGCAAGAGAAATCCTTTTTTCATGATCAGATATTTAAGTGACTTTAATGAGATCCTTTTTATGGGATTAAACGCATTAATTTCTACTCTAGAGTATTTTTTTCTTAGTCCTGGCATTTGACTTATTTCAGAATGTTTAATCAACATTCATGTCTCACAGAACTTTATTTTTGGAAAAGGGGAACATGAATAGACACACAGGTTGGCTTCTTAGTGCTGGCTATTATTATCTTAAAGTAAAATCAACCTAGGAGCTTGTTTTTTTTTTTGGCCTAACTCCACTGATGTATGTGTGTGTCTCTGGTTGGAAATATATGTGGCTGCTTAAGAAACAAGGAGAGAAAAGGTATCTATGTCATGTATCCAAAGAGCACTAAATAAACACATCTGATTTTCTCATTTTCTGGCAGAATAGCAGGTCAGGGTATCTGGAATGCATAAAATCATCCAAGCTCAATCCTGGCTATGTTCTCATAATCCATAGTTATTTGCTTTGTACCACTTACCAAAACTGTAATTATCTAATTATTTGTGTTTTTTATTCTCTATCTTTATCACCTAGAACTGTACCACCGCGCACACTTGCCAAATCTCTCCTCATTCAGGGCAATATCCCTGGCAATGTACACAATGCCTGTTCGGATATCAGGGGCCCAATACGTATTTGTGCTGGAATAAATAAATTCTTCTAGCTTATCAGCCCCAAGGACAGGGAGGGTCTCATAGTCTTCTTCAAATTCCTAGTATTTAGCACAAAACATGGTAGGGCATGTAAATCTAGTCAATGTTTCTCAGATGAAGTGTAGTCTAATTTATTTCTTCTCTCTACAGGATACCACAGTGAACAAAATGAGTTTCATGTTCTCATGAAAACATTCTAGTAAAAGCTAGAGGAACAGAAGTAACAGACATATGCATGAAAAATAATTAAAATATTCAACAGTGATAAACTTTGTCCTGGTACAAACAGTACATACAACAGATACAAACAGTACATACAACAGATACAACAGTACATAAACTCCAACAGCATGTCAAGAAAGCCTGCTTTGGGTAACTGACAGTCAAGCTCAGAGCTGAAGGCACCGTCCTCTGAAGAGCACAGAAGAATCTCCCAGGCAAGGGAATAGCTTGTGCAAAGGCCCTGTGCAGGAGTTTGGCAGGCTTGAAAAATCAGTAAAGCCAGAAGGATTTGCTGAAGAAAGGCGCAGCCATCCATCCATGCCATTCTTGGCAATGGAAACCAAAGAAAAGGAGCTTTAAAGGGATGATACAAGGAATGCAATAACAGGACAGTCATCTAATAACAAACACAAAGGAATCTTGTACTAAGCACTCAAAAGCATAATGTTCAATACCCTTAGCATTTGATTTTGCAGCATTATATAAAGAATCCCCTATAAAAGCCTAGGGAAATATTATGCTTATAATGCTGCTTTAAATACCAGGATGCAAAATTGCTAAACAGGATAAGTTCAGGGCGCCTGGGTGGTTCAGTCAGTTAAGCATCTGCATTAAGCATCTGCCTTCAGCTCAGGTCATGATCCCAGGGTCCTGGGATCGAGCCCAGCATCGGGCTCTCTGCTCGGCGAGGAGCCAGTTTCTCCCTCCCCCTCTGCCTGCCGCTCTGCCTACTTATGCTCTCTCTCTCTGTTAAATGAATAAATAAAATCTTAAAAAAAACCAAAAAAAACAGGATAGGTTGTGCATGGGTGGCTCAGTTGGTGAAGCATCCGCCTTCAGCTCAGGTCATGAACCCAGGGTCCTGGAATCGAGCCCCGCATCCGAGTCTCTGCTCCGCGGGAAGCCTGCTTCTCCCTTCCCACTCCCCCTGCTTGTGTTCCCTCTCTCACTGTCTCTCTCTCTCTGTCAAATAAATAAATAAAATCTTTAAAAAAATTAAAAAAAAAAAAACAGGATAAGTTCAATGAGGCACATTCTTGGTTCTGGAAATACAACAGTGGACAAAACAGAAAAGGCACCTGTCCTCGTGGAGCTTATATATATATTAGTGAGGGACAGATAGACCCTCCAAAAAAAATTCACACAAAAGAATGAAATTATTTCATCTGTGACAAGTGTTACAAAGGAAAAGTGCCAGGATCAACTTGGCAGGTTGGATGCCTTCCAGGTCCCCTTCCCAAATATTCTATCAACCAACAAATAAGGCGATCATTAAGAGAGGTTTCCTTTAAGTAGTGGAATGATGGGATAGTTTTCTCCTTTATGTTTTCTGCATTTTCTAATTTTTTTGCAATGAGAATGTTATTTGACTTATGTAATCAAATTAGCAGAATGTATTAAATAATACGTAAAGATATTCTCATTAACATTTCAGTGGTTAACGATAAAGTTAGGAGTCTCCCCTCCCCAGGGAGAGGAGACTCGAATAAAGGAATATTATAAATGAGCTTTATTAAAAGTGACAAAAAGATTTGAGGTCTGTGATTTGGTGCCTCTGCTTCATAACTGTAACAAGTGTTCTCTGCAAGAGTAATCTCTCTCTCAGAAGTATAAGAAAGCATACTTTAATACTTTTAACACGGTTGCTTTCTTCTTTAATTTATGAAAAGTACTATGGGCAAGGATACCATTATTAGCTCCATGTGATCAAAAAGAGATTTCTGCAATTCTGTCTTAGATAAGCAGTGAGAAGTGCTCTCAGGAGTTTGGTCTACATGTTATGGAGACGTTAGTGGACCTCAGCAGAAGGAAGCTCCTTATTTTAAAAACTTTCTTGATCAAATGTTCAAACTCAGAGTCCAAGTACTGTTGAAATGGGCCATCTGTATTGACTATAGTTGTTTCAGTAGGACATGGGGCATATTATTGCTTCGTTTATCTGGGAAAGAAGGTGGTCAGTGTGATAGTCCTCAGGTGGTAGCAACAGGGAAACCAGGGTGTCACATGCAATACACCTCCCCAGACCAGTTTGTGCCCTTGATGAGGAATGACACAAGAGAGGCAAGGGGTACCAGCTACCTTTTATTTAAATCATGCAATCTACCTTAAGCAATGTAATAGGAGATCTGAAGAGAGATTATCCAGAATGTTAAGAAAACAGGAAGAAACATTCTACTTCTTTGATCAAAACCCAAACAAACAGAAGTGTTATTTTCTTTGTCTCTGCTCTGCTAATGCACAAATACTTTTCTAGATAAAAGTTAATATAACCACGGGAAAAATGGGGAGGAAGTTGTGAGGGGGAGGGGCCAATAAAGTCCCAACACAGGCAAGGCTGATATCGTGGACCCATTTCTCACCACACCATAAATTTTTCTTCATCTTCTGTCTCCCTTTACTTCCCCCTCCCATTTTAGAACCTCAGTGAAAAATATGTATATATATGTGTGTGTGTGTGTGTGTGTGTGTGTGTATATATATATATATATATATATATATATATATATATATAGTGTCGTCATTATAGTGAATTCAGCGATTCTCATGGAAAAGCAAGCATGTCTTGCTCTTTTTCCCAGGCTTTCTTGTCTTTTTTTGAAAGACCAAAAAAAGGAAAAAAAAAAACGAAAGAAAAAGAAAAAGCAGCAAGGGGAGACTGTTGGGCGCTGCCCAGCTCCCCATCATGCGATGCTGATGTAACGGGCTGGGGACGCGCGGACTGGCTGCCCGCGAACTGGTCATGCTCTCTTCACACATGGAGCGGCAATCAGCTTACAACTAAATCACATCTGAACACAATCTGTCTCCACAAAGGCAACCAAAGAGGCGGCATTCAAGAGCTGACAAAGCATCTCAAAAGCCAGAAAGAAAAGGAGATCCTGAAGCTGCTGAAGGGGAAGGCTTCCAACAGCAATACTCACTCTGTGTGGGCATTGTGCAGCCTACAGAGGGAGAATGACGGATGGAATACCGTCTGAGGTTCACACTTGGAAAACACTTCATGTTTAACACCAGGACTTAGAAGAAAGTGCCAAGATACAGAATAAACAAATAAATAAGAGGAAAAGGAAGGTGTCGTGTGGTAACAGCAGAACTGATGGTGTTTGTTACATCTTAGGCTTCCAGTGAACTCAGCTAATTATTCACAAGCAGGAATTTTGTGAATTGCATATAATTTGCATGTCATTTATTTTCTAATGTAAGCATTAGGAAGAGTCATTTCTTGAAAGTTCAAATGCTTTTGTTGGAAGCACTTTAAAAAAAATTTAACACTGACCAAAGACCATCAAATGATATCTAAAATAGCATTTAGTAAATCTGTTCTTCCTGGGCAGAGATTGTTAGTTAATACGCTATAAATTATTTACAGTCACATCATTGTTCATCTCAGAAATGGGTTGTACTAGAAGAAATGTAGCAGCTCTGACTTAATCTGGCCCTGAGATCTGAACCAATTCTCCTCACAGGATAGTGCAAGATATTTTATAGGATACCTGCCTTTGTTATCCACACACTTGTCTGCCTATTCCTATCTATGCATCCTTCTATGCATCCAATACTCACCAAGTAGGTCACATATTGCTTGGCTGTATTTACCTTTTTGTCATCACCTTCCTCTTCTGAAAGCCTTCGGCAATACGAAGTTACAGATTTTTATCATAGATTCTTTCAAAGAGATATTTGGTAAGATCCATATATGGAAACTTGCTTCATTCCAGGTTGAAAATATACAAATGTCAATTTCCTTCCAATTGAGCTAAACAGAATAATCAAAACGAAACATTGAGCTTACTAAAAGAATGTGAAAAAATTGGATGTTAGAGATATAAGGTTTGAGAATGAGATGTGGAGTGAAAGAGGAAACTAAGAGATTAGTTTGCATGTGTACACAATTTACAGCATTTATTTACTCATACTAACTTATAGTTATGTAGTGCTTACCTTTTGCCAGGCGCTTTTCAAAGCACTCAATAAATATTCATTCCTTTAATACATAACAATAATTTTGTGATATAAATTGTATTGTTAATCATATTTTATTGATTAGGAAAACCAAAGCTCACAAACTTACCAAGGTCATACAGCTAATAAGTAGCAGAAATGAGATTTGAACCCCAGCTGTCCAGATCTAAAAGCTGAGTTCTTAAAATCTCTGATACACATCCTTTGTGTTAAAGCATGTTTAAGATCTTTTTTTTTATCAGCCCTTTCAAGGAACTTTGACACCTATTTTTTAAAATTAAAAATAAATGTCAGTGGATTGACTTGCAAAAATAAATGTGAGCATTAAGCAGATCAAACTATTTATCAGCTTAGCCAGCAAGAATTCCAGCTACCTGGGAAGTCAAACCATAAGAAAGATGCTGGATAAGAAAGGGATTAGAACAAGAGGATTTTGCTATGTGTCTTAATTTGGACTGCCATGACAAAGCAAAAAACAAAAAACAAAAAAACTATAGACTGTGTTGTGTGGCTTAAGCAACAATTCATTTCTCACCATTCTGGAGGCTGGGAACTCCAAGATCAAGGTGCCAGGAGATCCAGTGTCTGGTGAGAGCACTCTTCTTGGTTTGCAGATGGTCATCTCCTCCTTGTATCCTCACATAGTTGGAGAATAAGAGAGCAAACTGTCCTGTCTCTTCTTATAAAGGCACTAATTCCATTCTTGGGGCTCCACCCTCCTGACCCAATTATCTCCCACAGTACTCACTTCCTAATACCACCACGTGGGGAGTTGGAATTCCAACAGAAGAATTTTGAGGGGATACCAACATTCAGTCCATAATGCTAGCAATTTAAATGTGGAAGAGTATCAGGTCCTAACATCCCGATGCCGGCATCTCCATCGGAGGTGCAACCAAGCCTTGTGCGGAGCTGATTCCAGAGCCTTTCTTTTTTTTTTAAGATTTTATTTATTTATTTGACAGAGAGAAAAATTATTTATTTTATTTATTTATTTGACATAGCGAGAGAGGGAACACAAGCAGGGGGAGTGGGAGAGGGAGAAGCAGGCTTTCCGCCGAGCAGGGAGCCCCATGTGGGGCTCGATCCCAGGACCCTGGAATCATGACCCGAGCCGAAGGCAGACGCTTGATGACTGAACCACCCAGGTGCCCCCAGAGCCTTTCTAAAAGTTGGCCTTCAAGAATCAAAATTACCCTCTGATTTGGCATTGGGATATTTCATGTACTACCCTTTTGGAAGATATGCACACATCTTCACATGCGCCATATTTTCATTTGGAAGCTATGATATAACCAAGGAAGGCGGGATGCATATTTGGGTCTAGAATGTCAAAAAGAGGATTTTGAGGGGAAAACAAATTAAGAACATAACAGAATACAGTTTCAAACAATATGGGCTTGAATTTTAAATGTTGTCAAAGTGTAAGAGTAATTTCAAAATTGATTATATATTAATCAAGACTAGGTTATTTTAAAAGCCTATGGCTATTGCTGAAATCCCGAGAAAAATAACAATGATCATAACAATGCTGTATTACTGAGAAGGAGAAGCTGAGTTTACACAGTGATCAACTCTGTTCCGGAGGGTGGTGTTTACAGTACTGCAGTTGGACTGAATGTGTAATAATGAGGAATGCCTTTGAGGAATGGAACGTGGGGGAAGAAGGTGGCTCAGGATTTAGAATCTACAATCCTTCTAGCACATAATCTAATCATCAGGTGCAGCCAGTTTTTTTAGTTTGTGTATGAAATGGAGATGGAGAGACACTTCAGAAAACATACTCTAGTTCAGTCCAGAGTAGTCCTGCTTCTTACTTTTTTTCAGAAGTTACTACTCAACATCAAAAATGATTTGTTCAAAGAAATGCACAATAAAATCGCACCGTCATCGATCACACGGTTGAAAGTCTTTTGAAATGATAATAATCATTGTTTGGTAAAGTGCGTACTCTGCTTTACTAGTGAAGGTATAAATTGGAATATAAAATCTTATATGGAGAAAATTGGTATCAACAAAATTTTTCACATGATTTGATCCAGTAATTCCATTTCTAGAAACTAATGCTAGGAAAGTAATAAAAAATCTACTTGAAGATTAATGTATAAGAATATCCCTTATAGCATTATTTGTTATGGTAAAGCATTGGAAACAGCCTAGATTGCTAGTACTAAGTAAATGGTTATATTATTGGTTATATTATTTGTTTTAACTGCTATGTCAATGATTACCCATGTTTTAAAGAACGTTAACTACCAAACTCCCTCAAGAGATTGTGGCAAGAGATTGTGGCCCCCGGCTCCACGCTAAGAGGGCTGCACTCAGCTTTCTGCTCTGGCTTCATCCTCTAATCCTTGTCTCAGGCTGCTGCCTATCCCCTTCTTTTCTAGTTTTCCACAGGGACTCAGCTTTGCATCTCTCTCCTCAAAATGCCATGCTATAAAACTGGTTCCAATCCCCAATCTCTCAGCTGCCTTCCCCTCCTCCACACAACTCAGGAGGGAGCAAGGTGGCACATTTTCAGTCCTGAATTGGAAAGTTATTGGTACTTAGGAACCCAATTAAGGAAGAGGGTCACGTCATTAGGAATCCATGCAGTATCTGGCTATTCCAGAGCCAGACATACAACAGGGACTCACTTTCTGGGAAATCTATTTGCTTGGGGCAGAACCCACACTAAGGAGGTAAGGAACAAGGCTGGGTCCAAAGGAATTCAAAGCAGCTGCTTAAGGCTCTGTTTATTTTAATAATCTATCTCTGTTATTTTTAAAAATCTATCCATATATTGAAAGTAACTATCTCACTTACAACAGGATTTGTTATTCAGTCATTAAAGGGTATTCACTTTTTCAATATTGCAGTACTTCTAAGTGACCCTTTATTTTGGACCTGGGAAATTTTGACACAGTGGGGGTTGTGAGCCATAGAAAGATCCTGGATAGATGAGAATACTGTCTTTTTTTGTAAAATGGGAGAAGGTGGTTATGAATGAGACAATGGAAAAGGACTGTCTTGAGGCTATATCATAGGTGCTTTCTTAGGTAGATAAATTTTAGAAAGAGTGACCTTGGAAAATGTTTGTCAGCATTATCTGGCATTAACTATACTCTCTTCAAGCTCTAATGTTGCTATGATTACATAATTCCAGGGATAGAGTAGGTACTGGGAATTTCAAGTCCTTCCATCTATATTCAGACAAACAAAAACTAATGCTAAACATGCAAAAAAAGAAAAAAGAAAAGAAAAGAACCATTTCTTGGACTTTCGGGCAAGGCCCCAACTTCTTATTACAAATTACAAAGACGTTTTTTCATAATTACCTCCACACCAAAGAACTTCTTCATTTGCAACAAAAGCCAGATTTTCAAACCTTTCCTCCTGCAAATATTAGTGTTTAATTATAAATTCCAGATGCTTCAAAGAGAAATACAATCTAAGGGAAACATGTCTGCAGTGACTTTGACAGTAAAAGAGACACGGTAGAGCTGATTAAGTCTGCCTTAAAACTCTGCAGTGGAAAACCGGTACCACAAAAATCCCCTGTTGCTAAATCCCTGTTGTTCTTTCAGCGATAATGACGTAATAGCGGGAAGCACCAGGAAATGAGGAAGATCCCAGGTCACTGATACTATGAAAATATTCTTTAAAGTAGTGCTGGGTAAGTTCTCTCATTATAACCTGCCAGTTTTTATCACTAAAAACTTAAAATTTTGAAAATATAAATTAGTGTATTTGATTTTGCGTAAGACATTAGGTCATGATAACCGAAAACACAAAAGAAAGCTTTACATTTTCCTTCTCCTCTAAGCTTTAAAGGGAAATGTGAGAAAAGCAGTTCCTTTCCCCCAGGAAAATGTAGCTCCCAGTCACATGGCTTCTGGCTACTCAATTGCTGCATTAATATAGGAAAGAAAGAAAGCATTTTTTCAGGATCATTTAAATAGAGGGATGAAAATGCCTTAAAGAGATGTTGAAAATGGAAAGAAGCCACGGTAGAAAGGTTATCAATTTTAAAGGCTCAGAAAGACACTGAAAATGGCTGTGGGAAAGTAAGAAGCATAGTTCCTACAGATCTTGAACTTGGCCTTTTGGGAGAACAGATAGATTCCACCCAATGCTTACAGCATCTAATCCTTATCACCTCCAGGAGAAGAAGCCTGTAGTGAAAGCCGATTCCCTCACAACATGCCCCTAGAAAGAATGAACCATCTACTTTCCACTGCTTACTGAGTTACAGGGTTACCATGGTTCAGGCAGCCTCATTACAAGCAATGCTAAACATGCCCTGTGTGAATGGAGATGACATAAAGGCCCCGGGGATAGTGCTGTGTGAAATCCCATGGTCCCTTGTTGTAGAGCCACAGAACCATCTGCCTGAATGGTGAGTAGAGCAAGAGAGAAAGAAGTTCAAGAAAGCGTAATTAAGTTTCCTTCCATGCAAAATTTCATAAGCTACCTAAAGCAATTAAGAAATAGTTTATGACACCAAAGCAAAAAAAAAAAAAAAAAGTGGACCTTTTAGAGAGTAAGAAGAGTGTAAATAAAACAAATCTGACAGTTTTGTCCCTAATCTTTATCACTTGGTTTAAAGTATTCCGTTATTTCTCAGGCCACAGACTGCAGGGAATAACAACCATTGTTGTTTCAATAAGTTTCACTTTTGTTTCGGTTTTTAGCTTGGAAGTCTTTCATATTTTATTTTATTTTTTAACATTTTATTTTATGCTTATATATTTGAATGTGTGTGTGTGTGTGTGTGTGTGTGTGTGTGTGTGTGCTAGGCTTTTTTTTTTTCCTGACCTATTTGACAGTTGCAAACACCATGCTCTTTACCCTTCAATACTTACTTCAGTGTGTATTCCAAGAACAAGGACATTTCTTACCTAACTACAGATAATTATCAAATGTAGAGCTTTACATGAATGCAATATTATACAATTTACATCTTATTTTCAATCTTCACTAATTATCCCAATCAAGTTCTTTTTGGAAATTTCTGTCCCAGTCCAGGACTTTGCACTGCATTTACCTGTCAGGTCTCCTTAGTCTCCTTTCATCTAAAATAATTCCTTAGTCTTTTGTTTGCTTTCATGACATTAATCTTTTTGAAGATTATGGACCAGCTGTTTCACAGAATGTCTCTCAATGTGGATTTGTCTGATGTTTCCTTAAGTGTACATTCATTTACACTACACATCTTAGGCAGGGGTAGCGTGTCATTAATGAATCACAACAGGATGCTCAGCTGTTTGTTAGTGACTTTAAAGATTAAGACTTGGTTAAGGTGGCATCGGCCGGGTTTCTCTATGAGAAAGTTACTCTTAATTTTTATAATTAACTTGTAATCTGTTGGGAGATACTTTGAGATCATAGTTTTAGCATTTTAACATACATCAGTGATGCTTGCTGGAAATAATTATTACATGATGGTTGAAAAATAATTTCAGTAGCTTTTAAAAAAAACTATATTGGTAAAAACTGAGAAAAGAGATTTGGATTTTGTCATTTCTCATTTTTATGTCTTTGGATCTATGAAGAGATGCTTGTGCAATTTGATTAAACACACAATTTAACCAACTTCTAAAACAATACAGAAATGTTTCTTTCCAGCTCACATTATCTTTGAATAGGAAGCCTTTTCTCTCATGAGGGTACCTTAATGTGTGTGTAAGTGCATGTGTGTGTAGCAATTATATTATTTATTGCTTCTTAAGAAAGATCGGTGGCATAATATGTATTGGAGATATATACACATAGAGTGTGTGTGTGTGTGTGTGTGTGCGTGTGTGTGTGTTTTCCAGTATAATCCTTATTTCTTCATGCAGCTGTAGGACTTTTCCCCTGTGAACAAAAGGATTGGTGCATGGATGTCCAAATGATGGGTCCTTTTTAAATATCAGATGCTCTGGGGGCCCAGAAGCAGTGCAGAAACTTGAAGATCATTCCATAAACTGGAATAATCAGGTATATAGGAACTAATTTTGTAGCTTGCATAAAATGGTTGTTCAATAGACTATGTTAAATGGATAATTGACTGAGCCCCATTAAATACATAATGAGCTGTTAAAAAAAGATAAAAGAAAGTTTTCTAGCAACATATTAAAGGTAACGATGCATTTAATACGTAAAAGTCAAGATTGAACAAAACTCTCTTATACTTGAAAGGTTACATTTTACCTACTCTGAGGCAATAGAAAAAGGATAAACTCTTTCTTGCTTGATTCCTAAATTATATCTTGGTGAGGAGAAAAAGCAAACCAAGATATATACAATAGAAGTGTTAATTTAACAGAAGCAGGTCAAGACAACATCCTGCAGCTTTAGTGTTGGTTGTGTTTTCAACTCAGCAATAACCATGGAGTATTTCTTTATAAGAAGGCATGTAGCATCTGAGGAGTGCTGATTCTGAGCTCTCAGAACAGGCAGAATCTAATATGACAGACACAAGAGGCTTCCTGAATAAACACAATATTTTGAAATACCGACAGGCAATTTTCAAAAAAATCCATCGTCTGACTCAGTTGTGAAATATATAACTAAAATTGTTTTGGTGGAAGAGTTTATTATTGGTTGTCCTGTGAACCTGATGAATCATGCATCACTGTGGAAAGTCCTGGAAACTACAAACTTGCCTAGTATAATGGAAATAGTACTGAACTTGGAAGCCAGAAGGCTTGGGTTTGAGTTTCAGCTTCTTTACTTAATTGGGTATATCCCCTGGGGAGGTTACTCAATCTTTCTGAGTCAACTCTACCTATAAGTAATGTGGCAGATAGGTTAAAATGTTTTTGAAATATTAAAGTGCTAAAAAAGTACATTATTTTGAAAGTCCATGGAGGAAATAAGTGAAATGCTATACAGTTTTACTTAAAATGTTTAATCTCATTAAGGGGTAACTTATGGATATTAGAATCGATTAAACTGATAATGACCCTAAATATTGAAGTTCACTAGATATGCCTAAAATGTTTGGGGTTGGACTTCAAATGACATCTGTCTAGCAGTTCATCATACTGCTGCCCCATGAATTCTTATTCAGAATAAAATCAAAAGGCACAACAATAATTTAAGCTCCGTAAAGATGGGGATATTTTTTCCTGTATCTCTAGTGCCTAAAACAGCACCTAGCATGAAGGAGGAATTTCATAAACACTTGATGAAAGGCTAAATTAGTTAACTAGGACTAGGTGTCATCTTATTGCGAGAATCTGGGAAGTATTTGAACTGATAACCAGTTGGGAAGAAAAATTACCCATCTCTGTAAAATATACAATCAAGCAATGCAAACTGCTGGCTTGAAAGAAGAAAAGAAATTTTGTCCCTACCCCATTGTCTGCCACTGGCTCAGAAGCACAAGGTATTTACCAACCAGAAATCAAGGTGTGTGCCTTTCTCCAGCTAGAGTGCAGAAACCTGAGTATTAGTTTCCTTCATCCTCAATCGATCTATCTCTTTCTGTAAAAAAATTAGACTAAGACCCCCAGAAAATAAGTAGGCAAGAAATAGGGAGGAGAAATGTTTGTAGAACTATGGGAGATGTAGTCTTCATAAAAAAAAAATTATACGTACACGGGGGCACCTGGGTGGCTCAATCAGTTAAGCATCTGACTTCGACTCAGGTCATGATCTCAGGGTCTTGGCTGGGATCGAGCCCCGTGTGGACTCCCTGCTCAGTGGACTGTCTGCTTGTCCCCCTTCCTATGCCCTACCTCCCTCACTGTCTCTCAAATAAATAAAATCTTTTAAAAAAAATATGTGGGGGTTCCTGGGTGGCTCAGTTGGTTAAGCGTCTGCCTTCAGTTCAGGTCATGATTGCAGAGTCCTGGGATCCAGCCCAGCATCAGGCTCCCTGTTCAGTGGGGAGCCTGCTTCTCCCTCTCCCTCTGCAGCTCCCCCTGCCTCTCTCTCTCTCTCTCTCTCTCTCTCTGACAAATAAATAAATAAAATCTTTTAAAAAATTATATGTATGGATGTAGGATGAGCCCAAATACTACAGAAAAATTATGCCTTGTCCCATAATAATGGTGTTTTAGCATCTCAGACAACCAAATAGTAGAGACAAAATAAGATATCAGCTTAAGTCAACAGAACCCCATTCTCTATATGTTTGGCATATATTTAAATTAGCCTAGGAGGTAAGCAGCAATGTGCTGTCCAACTTTAGATCAAATAATATATTGACTAAAATTCAGTGTTGCACTGTGACTTACTTTAAAATACCCCATCGAAGACATAGTGTTATGTATGTGTCACTTAGTTTAAGCTTCAGCTCTAGGGGCAGTCCATTTGTAATCGAAAAGTTCACATGCTTGAAGGATCAATGAACTTTCCATCAAGAATACAGGCCTGGAAGTGGTCAGTGTGGGTCCTAATCAGAAAGCTATTGCTCTGCTAATTTTCACACAATTGCAAAAATGGGTTTTTATTGGTCGAAACAATGGCCTGTGGACTGGCATGATGAATGTTGGAAATGAACTCTCAAAAGTTAAATTAATGATATTCAAAGTATTTCAATTAGCTAAAACAGCATGGCTAGAAAGATGGATGGATGGATAGATAGATGATAGATCATAGACATAGACATATATGCATGTATTTTTGAAGAGACACTCACTCCTACCACATAAACAAGGTAGAAGAGCCCAGAAAGGTCAGCAGCCTTTAGGGATGATGCCTTGGACTAAAACTCTACCCTCTTTGCCTTCAAAAATGAATCTTGAGGGCTTTGAGTGGTGCCCTGTCCAGCCATATTGGAGCCTGAGCTTGGTAACAAAACAAGTGTGCCCTTTTATGCACTAGCCAAAATGTTCTCCCATATTTTGAACCAAGTGGAAAAAGTTAATGGAATCTCTATAATCAAAAATACGACCATATATAAAACCCTGCATTGGCATAATGGGATCGGATGCCATTGTTAACCTTCATAATTGTTATGGAAGGCCAGTAACCACTGGCTACTCAGAACTGACTTTTTTATTGCACAATAATGCAGAAATTTAAACAGTCTGTTTTTATTTAAAATTTTGACGTTTTGCTCATAATAAATTATTTTGCATTCATTTTGAGTTTTTAAAATATTGACTTTAAATATTTCTCTTGATTACTAAGTTTTTTGGCACCTCTTCAAATTTTGCACCAGATGCTAATGACTCACATCCCCGATTTTGAGTGTCAGAGAATGCTACAAGACTGAAATATCTTGTTTCTAGAATTTTGGCACTTGGCTCCAGCAAACCTTTTATTCCAGGTAGTACTCAAAGCACCTCAGTGGATGATAGACTGTATCTTCTAGAGACTATAAAATGAGTAGTGTAAAATTTTTGTTTTGTTTTTATTTTCTATTTTTTTATGTTATCTTACTAATAAATATTTAGTTTATAAATGTCTTTATGTGTGGTATAACTTAGCTGAAACCAGCTTTCATTTTAACCTGCCACCCAACAATTTCAGGATGGCTACCAATATTTGCCAAAAAGAAGCCAAGAGCAAGCTGACTTATGTTAGTTCATAACACTCAAGGACACAAAGAATGAAATCAAGGGTAATGCAAAGTCAGTTTCATTTACCTACATTTTTGTAGCACTTACTATGTGCCAGACATTATTTTACATGCTCTACAAAAATTGACTCACAACAACCTTCTATGTGAAATACTATTGGCATCTCTGTTTATAGATGAGAAAACTTTCTTCTCTCTCGGTAAAATGCAGAATCAGGTTTACTTCAGTTGAAACTGCATGATGGAAAAAGTCCACATGGATATTATATAAAACTAACACAGCAAAAGGAAAACAAAAACAAAAACACTGAAACTTAGGACTCAGAGGGGGACTATATTTTTAAAATAATTAATCAAAAGAACAAAAAAAATTAGAAACCTTGTTAAAATCCTCCATGTAATGCAAAAACAATTCATAATTATGAAAAATCAGGCAAAACGAGACAGCAAATCAATTAGAGTTAGCTACTCTAACAATTTTTGGGAGAGCAGAGTAAGTTCTATTGTTAAGTTAAATGTAAATCCTCGTAAAGCCTTCATTAAAAATATTTCTGCTCCACTCTCGGTTTAAATATACTTTAAAACTCAATTGCAGGGGTGCCTGGGTGGCTCAGTCGTTAAGCGTCTGCCTTCGGCTCAGGTCATGATCCCAGCGTCCTGGGATCGAGCCCCGCATTGGGCTCCTTGCTCAGCAGGAAGCCTGCTTCTCCCTCCCCCACTCCCCCTGCTTGTGATCCCTCTCTCACTGTGTCTCTCTCTGTCAAATAAATAAATAAAATCTTTAAAAATAAATAAATAAATAAAACTCAATTGCAGCACTGATTAACACAAAAATATTTTGGTTCAGAAAAATGTCTCAAAGACTGGCATTTAATGCTATCCATTCTCAGAGTGTGTCATGTGAATTCTAAGGGTGGATATAGTTTCTGAATTTAGAACTTCTCAGCCTAATAGCCCTTTTTTCCTCCAGCTTTATTGAGATGTAATTGATATACAGCATAGCTAAAGTTTGAAGTGTACATGTTGATTTGATACATTTATATATTGCAGTAGTACTACAACCTTAGCATTAACGAGCACCTCCATCACATTATATAATTACCACTTCTTTTTTTGTGGTAAGTATAATAATTTTTAATTATTTACTTATGTGTGTGTCTTCCCTTTGTTCCATGATTCAATTACTTTTGTATACTCATACCTAGCATAGGCCCTGCACACAAGAGGCATTAAAAAATGTTTAATGAATAAATGTAGGAATCCACTCCTCCCTTTTCCATAAAATAGGTGTGGAACATATGAGTAACTTAATAAACACATTACCACAATTTAATATTCTGTGGCCTATCATTCTCAACTAAAGAAGATGGATAGTACTCTTATTGAAAAGATCCTCTTTTGCTTCTAAAGTATAAAGATTCCATATGAAAGATTTTGGCTCTTTCTGATATAGCAAACATATCCATAAAATATAACAATAAGTAGGGGCGACTGGGTGGCTCAGTTGGTTAAGTGTCCAACTCTTGATTTCAGCTCAGGTCATGATCTCATGGTCGTGAGATAGAGCCCCGCATCCAGCTCTGTGCTGAGCATAGAGCCTGTTTAAGATGCTCTCTTTCCCTCCGCACTGCCTCACATCCCCCAACCCCCGGTTAGAGCATGCATGCACACTCTCTCTCTCTCTCTAAAAAGATCTCGAATGCCTCTAACTAGAAGCCTTACCTCATCACCTTATCATATCATTCCCCATGACCTCTTACTCACTACACCTCCTCGGTAACACAATGGTAAGAGGACATGCTACCCTTCTTTTCTTATGTCTCAAAACCTCCACCTCCTTTCTCAGTTCCTTTTCCTCAACCTGCCAATGCCAGAATCCATCCTCTCTGCCTCAACTAGAATGGGGATGCTTCAATTATGTAGGATGGCTGACTAATCAACTCATTACCCTTTTGGGTAAATAAGTTTCAGTCGATGTACTGCCTAAGCCAAAGACTTCCATCTTAAACCTTTGATCTCTGCTCAATGGGAAGTTTCATCTATTCATCTATGAATTCAGGCACCAGCAAAAAATTGAAAAAAAATCTCCAAAGGTATATACAATTTCATTCATTCAACACTCTTCATTATAAAGCTTATTTGTCTATTTTTCAAGCATTGTGCTAGGCATTGGGGATATGAAGTTGAGTAAAGCAGAGCCCTCATCCTCTCAGAACTAATGGAAGAGGAAATGAGAGAAAAAGGAGTCATGATAATAGCATTAATGTTTTTAAATAAGGTGCAATGGTGGTGCCGAGAGGAAGATTCAATCTACATGAAGAGGTTAGGTAAGTTTTGACAACAAAGGCAATTTTTATGTTGGGTCTTTTAGAAAAAACAGTATTGGAGAGAGAAATAAATGGGGGGGAGTAGACTGAGAAAAGGAACAATGTGAGCAAAGGTGAAGAAAATGGGTAATTGGCATTTGCGTTTAGAAACTGATTGTCTATTTTAATTAGAATACATCCCTGGCCGTCTTTCTAAATTACCAGTTTGAGGACACAGACTTTTCAAAAGGGAATGTATTATATATAGAACAGAATGCAAAAGAGCTGAAGTTTTACAACATAAGAGAAAAAAGTTTTATACTGATTTAATTTTTAAAATTAAAGAAGAGATATATATTGTAGAAAGGAATTCATTTTATTAAAAAGTAAGGATGCTGAGGGCTGCTAAAATTTAATGAGGACAATTTTGCAAAACAGGAACTTTAGTTATGTCTTAAAAAACTAAAGTTATAAGATAGGTATGATCCTTATATTTTCATTATTTCTTTCAATGTTTCATGGAGTGGTTGCCTACATTAATGCATATGCATATAATTACTCCAAGAAGAAGCAACCCAAGTAAGGGATTCTGTAGCAAGAGAAAATCCATTCTCCACCAAAAGAATAGATAGCTCATCAATAATTCAATCAATACTATTTTTCTTTTCCATAACTGTCCTCAACATTTGTCTAGAATGGTTTAGGTAATACCAGTAGGGAGGCAGGCAGATGATAAACTTTCATAAGTCAGTCATATTTATTCCTAACAAATTTTAAATGTTGTAGAAATAGTCATACTAGTAGTGTCTAAGTTGGTTTGGCTTCTTTCTTAGGATACTAATTTATTTTTAAAAAGAAACCCTAACATCCTAAAGAGATGATTAGAATAGCAAAATGTTTAATGAACTAGATGAATTCTTCAGTAGCCTGCATTAGCTATAAGACACAATGATACCCTCAATCTGTTACTCTATCCCCCCCACATACTCCCCACCAGCCTTCTCCTCGCCTAGTAATCCCAACTCCCTCATGACACCACCATCTACCAGTTTTCCAGCCACAAATCTAGGAATCATCCTTTATTTCTCTCCGTACTTCATCTCTTACATCCATGTCATCAACAAATCCTGCTGCTTCTACTTCCAAAATATATCACAAAATGGGCTACTTTTCTCCACTGCCTTGGCCTCCATCCACCTACAATCCCCTCAATGTGACTATTCAAACCCTCCCAGTGTCTCCATGCTTTCATTTTGAAGCATTCTCCAAGAAGAGTTAAAACAAATCAATTTTAAATGCTGGGTTTCTAATTCCCCTTACAAAAAGTGAGTATATGATATTTAACATATAAAAAATGTGTATGTATAACATATAAAAAACCTATCTCTCCTCAATCAACTTTCTCATTCACTAACCTCCAGCGTTCCTGTATTTGATGTTTATTTTACCAGCATACCTCTTTTTGGTGTGCTACATACATATCTCTAAGCAATGCTATTTCTTCATTTTTAAAGTTTGATATAAATGGTACGATATTGTATTTATCCCTTGGCAACTTGTTTTTTCACTCATTGTTATGTTTGTGACATTATGAATGTTAATTTTCAGTTCTGCATAATACTCCTCTTTCTGAATAAATAATATTTCATCCATCCATTCTCCTGTTGAGGTATATTTAAGTGGTTTTTAGGTTTTTTTATTGTTACTACAAACAATGCTCCCATAGATATTTTTATACTCTTATTGTGTATTTTTGAGAGCTTAATCTTAGGTATACTCCTCAGACTAAATTGCTAAGCAGCAGAGAATTTCATCTTCAAATTTATATTATAGAACCGACCCACTGTAGTTATTTTCAGTGATTCAGTTCTTTTGGAAGATAAAATAGCTCCAGTAGTTAGAGGAAGGTGAATACTATGCTCACCTGCCAAGAGTCTAGAGTAATAGAACTCTCTCAGGAGTCTGAATGCAAGATCAGATGATGTCCCAGGACAAGGCAACACGCGGAGGGCTGCTGAATCCACTAAGCAAATTCTTCAACTGCATTCATGCAAGATGGAAGATGTCTGCTCAGTTTAGCCAACCCACTCATAATATGCAAAGATATTACTATTATAAATGGGAAGAATTCATTCAAATAGATATTTCTAGTATTGCATACATAAGCAGGTACATTTTGCCCTTAAATCTCTCTACCCACCGAAATCAGTGGCCCTTATTAAGACCTATCTGCCATTTTCCTCACTTTTGCACCCCTCCTTCCTATCAACAAAACTGGTTTCAAAGTAGCAATTTTAAAAATCTAAGTAGGATGTAGTATATGAATTTGTCAAAGCACTATCCATAACCAGAGACAAATCAAGACAAGTTTTAGTGTGGGCATTATAACATTTATTACATATTTGAACATAATGTTACTGAATCCCAAATTTGACTGCCTGTTGCAGGAAAGATCAACACTCAGGAGACAAGTGTTGACTGGGAAGGAACAGAGCTTTATTCAGGAGCCTGACCACCTGGAAGACTGCAGGCAATGAACAGGTCAGGGCTAGATGGTCTCCGGGAGGGAATCTGAGAGATCTGTCCCTGCAGGTGCGGAGGCTTCTTTTGTCTCGGGGAAACTGCCTGTTGATTCCCAACCAACATTAACTGCCAGTTTCACTTTTGACTTGAAGGGAAAGGAAAAGAACATTTGGAACAAGGTGACTGCTATGTGAGTTTGTCAGAAGGTGAGTGGACCAGGTGAGTTTGTCAGAAGTGCATAGCGACGTAGTTTTTTGTGACGTGCCAGGTGATTTTGTTGTTGTCTGAGCTCTTCTGTTCTGGGAGAGGCACAACATTGAGAGAAACTAAGAACTTGAATAACAGCCAATTTCTTCAAGATTCAGGGCAGATCTGGTGTGTGTGTGTGTGTGTGTGTGTGTGTGTGTATGTTTATAGTCTCTTGTGTAATGGGAAGTTCTACCTCTATCCCACTAATTACCCCTGTTTGGTTGGATTTTGAATAAATGGAAAGAATACAGCCAGGAATCTATGACTCAGAAAAGATGGTTTTCTATTTTTTTTTAAGGTTATATTTATTTATTTGACAGAGAACACTAGAGAGAGCAAGCACAAGTGGGGGGCAGAGGGAGAGGGAGAAGCAGGCTCCCCGCTGATCAGGGAGCCCAACATGGGGCTTGATTCCAGGACCCTGGGATTATGACCTGAGCTGAAGGCAGACACTTAACCGACTGAGCCACCCAGGTGGCTCAATTTTCTATTTTAATACTGCCTGGCCAATATGCCATCTAGAATCAGATGACAGATGGTCCTTAAATGGATCTTTAAAATATTACACTATTTTACAGTTAGAGTTTTTTTGTCAAAGGGCAGGAAAGGATGATGAGATACCCTATGTTCAAGCCTTCATGTCTTTACATCATAAAGATGCTGCTCAGGAAACCAGTAACTTAATGGCACAGAGACTAAAAGAAAGACCAAAAGTGTGTCTTGATAATGTGAATGAAAAACAAAGAGAGAAGGAGGAGGAAGAATATACGGTAAATCTAGCTCTACTGTTTCCTCTGCCAGAGTTCTTACCTACACCTTCTTCTCTTCCTGTTGGGGCTTTAATCCCACCATCCTATGGGATGGGACAAGGGAATCCTGGAATAGTCTCTCCCTTTAAGACCTGACAGGGCATCCAGTTTGGACAGGGAGCACCTACTATGGTGCCTAGGCAATATCCTTTGAGACAATACCCATTAGAGAGCATTGATGCTCAAGGATAGCCACTCAGATATTATTGGACATAAACACCTTTTTCAATTTCAGACTTAATGAATTGAAAAAAATGACAATCTCTCTTATAGGGATGACCCCCAAAAGGTGGTGGAACTCTTTTTAAGCATTTTTGTGACCCATCAACCAACTTGGGCAGACATATAAGCTTTAATGAATATGATATTAACTGCCAACAAAAGACATCTAGTACTAGCTAAAGCAGATGAGAAAATCCAGCCCAGACCCCAGACCCAGGAACTGCCGTCTTATTGGTTGAGCCCAATTGGGACCCAAACGGTTTGAGCATTATCAGTGGTGTATGACGGCAGGTTTAAGTAAAGAGGTTCCTAGGAGCAGTACAGTTTGGGTAAGATTCAAGAATCAAGGAAAGAAATAACTGAAAACCCAGCAGCCTGGTTAGAAAGAACTTATCAAGCCTGTTGGAAATACACATATTGACCCAGGGGCCCCAGAAACATGACCTTCATCGGACAGAGCACCCCTGATAGACAGAAAAAACTCCAAAAGGAGAAAGGAGCAATAGGAATGAATGAAGAAGCCCTGGGTCTCCCTATACCTCACTGATCATTTCCCCACAGGAGCCCCAGGTAAAATTGACAGTAGGCAATGAACCGATGGACTTTTGAGTAGATACAGGGGTCACACACAGTATCTTGAATACTAAATTGACACGGAATGCCCAGAAGACTGTCTCCGTGGTTGGGATCTCAGGTCAAGCACAACAAAGCCTAGCAAAGGGCCATATCTATGGAAAATGGCCCATATAATCACCCAGAGATGCCCTATATGTGCAAAGAATAATCAAAAAATGAGAGACACCCACCAAGCCAAGGGATATAATATAAAGGGGAATTGGCAAATAGCCTTTATCCGATACCTAGGACTACTGGGAATTTTAAATATTTACTAGTGTTTGTAGATACCTTTTTGGGATGGGTTGACTTTTTGGGATGGGTTGAAGATTTCCCCACCCAAAAGGAAAAATCTTCAAACATTGTAAGACTCTTGCTAAAGGAAATTTTCCTAGGTTTGGTTTACCCTACACTATTCAGAATGATAATGGACCTGCCTTTGGATTTAATGTGGTACAGAAAGGAAATACTGCTTTACAGATCAACTAGAAATCATATGCTTCATGGAAACCTCAAGGAAAAATAGCAAAAATGAATCATACACTGAAAAAGACTTTGGCCAAAATCTGTCAAGAAACAAACTTGAAATGGGATAAAATTCTATTGCCCTGCTCTGCATTAGGGTTGCCCCCAGAAGCAGGCTAAAATCAAGCCCTTTTGAGATTATAAATGGAAGACTCTTTCAGAACTCGGCTCTGGGGACATCACCTTTAGACTAAGAAAGTGAAAATAGGAGTAAACAACATGTAAAACTTTTGAGTCAAATATGAACTGTTTTGCACAAGTTTGTCCCCTCTAGGTCTATGTATCCGTCAGATGAGCCACTACATCCTTTCAGGCCTGGAGACACAGTACTATTAAAGACCTGGAAAAATTAAGGACCCAATCAGCAGTTGGCTGAGAAATGGTTGGGGCCTTGTGAAGTCTTATTAACCACTCATACATCTCTAAAACTTGCAGACGTAAAGTCATGGATGCACCACACCAGGGTGAAGAGGGCTCCACCTACTGACAACAAGAGGCCACTAAAACCCCCCAGCTGGGGAAGCCATCCTATTCAGGATTTAAAATACCCCTTTAGGAAAGGAAATCCATGACAACTGTGTTCACTCTGTGATCCAAATTAACCATGTCTTCTCTCGCCCTAGATTGGAAAGACAGGACACTAGGATGGGTAATTCAGACTTTGGCTACAGCCACATGTGCTATTGATTGTTGGACATGTCATCCGAAAGCCCGGTCAGTGCTCGACCATGGAGACCCCTTGGTCCACTCCATTTATAACATCTCAGAAATCCCCAAAGGCAATTGGTTTCCAATCCCTAAGGCCAGGATAAAAATGTATAGGGTTAGAGGGCACCTGGCTGGCTCAGTCAGTAGAACATGTGACTCTTGATCGCAGGGTCATGAGTTCATATCCCACATTGGGCATAAAGCTTACTTAATTAAAAAAAAAAAAAGACTATTTAAAAAATCTATAGTGTTAGAATAGGCTAGATTCTCTCAAAATGATCATGAGGCACCCCAGTGTCTCATAGTCCCTCTAAGTACTGTACTAAAAGAGGTTATTTTCAAAGGACAGAAAATAGGCATGTATTCCCCAGTTAGATAGCACATGAAACCATCTCACAAAAGGGACCAGCTCCCTATGTGTGAACAAGAGTCTTGTTTTCTTTCTGGCTACAGATGATAGCCATAGCCAGGTTCAGGCGAGCAGAGATTGGATGGACTGAGCTGCCCTGTTGGTAAGCTGATTCTCACGAAGACTTGAGAAGGACTCCACCTTTCATCATTGTGCTCTGGCTGGGTTTGTCTTTACTTGCAAATCAGATGGAGTCCCCTGGGTCACAGACTGTATTATAAATTCTTCTACCCTTTCTGGACACCCCAGGAATCCCCTTGTCCCTCTACTTGGCTAATGAGACTAAACACTGGGCTAGTTCCCTGAAATTATCTACTAGACTTACTGTGACCACACAGGCAATATCCCTGACGGGGATGAATATTTCTTTGGTTACACGGTGTTGCCATAATGGGAAGCTGCCGCTCAGCAACATGTGCTTTGCAACTTGTCCCAAACTCTAACCATCACGAAACCACCAAATCTTTGGCTAACTTGAGCAAATATCATTAGATTCCCTAAAGGCCTGCATAAGCATATGGCTCTAGACTATATCCTAGCTTATCAAGGGGGAGTTGATGTTGCTGCAAATTCATCTTGCTGTGCTTATATCAATACCTCTTCAGAAGTGGAAACCAGTATTGATAAAATCAGAAAGCAAGCCACTTGGTTGCAGCAAACTCTAGATTGCCATATACCCCTGTTCCAGAAAGGATGGAATTGGTTCACAAACATCTTGTCCTGGATACCATCAGGACTTAGGTCCATATGAGAAGGCATTCTAAGGCATTCTAAAATTAGGACTCACCCTCATGCTAGTAGTATGATGTGTATACATAGGAATTAAGCTCATTACAATGTGTGGACAAAACTGTGCAAGCAAGTCACATCAGTTGTGCATAAAGGAATGCTTCAAACCCACATTAACATGTTCCATTCGAAGGTCCTGACTATGCCCTATATCAGCATGGAGAAGCTACGGAAAATGGACCTCGGTCCTTAATCCCATAGATATGGAATGGTAAATTGACAGTGGGGAATTGAGGTCGCCTTGATCTTCATAACTAGCAAGATGGTCTTTAATAGGTGTTCTTAAGTTCATATGATTGATTTACTAACCCTCCTTGTGAATCTATAAATCTTACCTTCCTTTCT
This sequence comes from Phoca vitulina, assembly GCF_004348235.1. Classification (NCBI taxonomy): domain Eukaryota; kingdom Metazoa; phylum Chordata; class Mammalia; order Carnivora; family Phocidae; genus Phoca; species Phoca vitulina. The sequence continues at coordinate 39,871,119 of NW_022589712.1, forward strand.
AGAAGGAGTATTCTCACACATCCCGGAACGGGAATTAGGCCTCTTGCACTAGCCTCAAGCACTGAAAGTTGTAAATAGGCACCACGAAATCTACAGAGAATTAGGAAATGATACAGGCCACTGCACCCCTCACTGATTAATAAGACCTCCTGTCCTTCTAAAACCCTCTTGGCGAGACAGAAGCCTCAGAGTTGGCTTTTGGACAAGTGTCTGCCTTCTCTCCAGGTGGCTGGCCTTCTGAATAGAGCTCATATTCCTTTCCAATCAACACTTATCTCTTGAGTATTGACCTTTCAAGCAATGGGCAGCTGAATTTGAGATTTGGTAATAATAACCTGAAAAGAAAGCCACGATAAATAATTGTAACATGCTCTGATTTTAGAATGGTAAAATTCATTTAATTACTGATAACATCCCTGAATATTACTTGAAATGTGAGACCATTTATTTCTATTTTAAGGTAAAAGTAATCTGAACACAAAAAGATAGCATTAAAAATTTTAAGCCGTAGAATAACGTAGAAAGGACCCTGCCGGTTCACTGCCCCAAATCTTAGCCAATGCAGGAATTTCCTCCACCGTAATCCTGCAAACCCAAACTTCTTCACTCCCACCGCAGGGACTCGTTTGGAGTCAGTGCGCATCATCTTTGGTTTTCGCCATTTAAAATTCTTTTTCTTATATGGTACAAACCTGTTTTCTTAAAACTTCTGTCCATGAGTATAAAAATATATAAATATATAATGTAGGCATTTGACAATACCAACTTTGAATATAAAATTGAAGACAGGATGAATTCTAAATAATGAGATTATTTTATAACATTGAATTTTTGCTTTGTTTCCAGATCCTCACTTCTTTTTCTTTTTAATTAAGAAAATGTTTCCTTAATGAATATCGATAGTCTCTTAGATGTTATATTTTTATTTTGCAATATTTGTGTTCTCAGCCCTTTGGAAATCAGAATAATTTAGTGTCATTATGGTGAGATCTTACATGTATAAGTTTTTTTTGTTTTTGTTTTTGTTTTTGTTTTTGTTTTTACACAAAGTCAAACCAGTCACAGGATAATGAGTTTCACTCTTCTTGTTGATTGACCTCAGGATTGACCTCAGGTTGATTGTATTCAGTGAGCCAAAGTATTGAGGTTTCCTAAATCTCCAGGCCTCCTCCTCTGCTTTTCTACTCGAATTCTCCTACTTAGCCTGGAAGCAAACAACAGCTTGAGGGAAGCTGCTGAGAGGCAAGCAACCATGGGAGAACCCAAAAAACAATCCCACAAAATAAAAGCTCATTTTTATCCTCTTTTGAGGTATCGTGACAAAGAAAACACCACTGCTGCATCCTCACAAATTTCTTTGAGAAATACTCATACCTTTCAATTCCTTTCGGCAATTATTTACTAAGTGCCAGGCACTGGGCCAGGATCTAGGCCTTATGCCAGTACTGCAGTTACAAGAAGCACAACTTGTGACATTCTCTTCCTTAAAAGTTAGTGGTACTAAAGAGGACTCCCCTTCATTCACAGAGTAAAGACAGCTAAGCAACTCAGGTCCTGTGGTGTTTCCAGGCTCCATGATGGCCTCGATAAGACCTTGGTGTTTTCCCAACAGTAGACAGTGCATGGAAGCTATGCTAGCCTCAGTTTACACATGAGATTTAAACAGTTTGAACCTCAGTTTACACATAAATTTTTAAGAGTGAATTAAAAGAAAATTTTCCTATTAAAAATAATTCATCATGGAAAAAATAAAACAAGACGAAATCAGAGAGGGAGACAAAATATAAGAGACTCTTAATCATCGAAAACAAACTGAGGGATGCTGGAGGGGAGGGGGTGGGGGGATGGGGTAAATGGGTGATGGACATTAAGGAGGGCATATGATGTAACGAGCACTGGGTGTTATGTAAGACTGATGAAACAGTGACCTCTACCTCTGAAACCAATAATACATTATACGTTAATTGCATTTAAATAAAAATAAATATATTAAAAAAATAAAAATAATTCATCATACTTGAGGAGAAATCATTTGCTTTATTGCATAAATGACAATTTCAAGAATGTACAAGAGTTTGCATTAGATCTATAAACTGGAAGATAGGGTATTCACGTCCAGACATCCTTCTAGAAATGGGCAGTTCAAATATATTCGATATAATAAGATTTAGAATGTTACAAATATCTACATTTGAGGATTATAAAAAAGAAAGCAAAGATAGGAATTCTGCTTGCCCACTCAGTAACTCACAAAGATTTATGTAACAATTTCCACAAACTGATCTCAGAAACAGAACAGTGTTACATTTTCTATGAACACAAACCATGAAATACTAGGGATGGTACTTTATATAATGTTGTTTGAGGCAATCTACATAGGAACTATGATCAAGACTCAAAAATGCACAAATTTGATAGGTCTTACACTTCCCATCGCAAATTACACTGCTGTCGTAACTCACAAAGAAGTAATTGTAGTATTTTGTAAACTGCTCACTGCCTAGGACTGCAAATTGTTTAGCTAATCCATACAAACTTTTTGGCTGCAAATCTTCAATGCTGTAGGTCTGAGTCAGCACATACTCCAGCTTCCAATTGGATTCTCCCTTTAGATTTGCATCTGTCAGGTTCAAATAATACTGCAACATATCCTATGTCAAAAACAAAGCTTGGTTCATTCTTTGGCATATAAAGTACTGCACAGCAAGAAGAGTCCTTATTAGGATTTGTGTGACATTCTTCATTTAAAGTTGTAGTCATTTAAAAACAGTGAGAAAAAAAAAAGTCCCAATAGAAAAATCTATATTACTTCTTTCTATGGGAAATAATGAAGGAACATAACAGAAAATAATCTCAACTATACAGAGAGATGTACAAAATAAAAAGCTTTTGATTCACACGCCTCAAAAGTAACCACTGCTAATAAAATCACTGCATGTAAATCAGTGGTGTGCTGAGGCCGCTGCATCAGCTCGCAGAGCCGACCGTCCAATTTTCAGCAGTCTTGCAAGTTAATTGACATCACTTGGGCAGCTTAAAATTGGCCGTGATGGGAGTATCTATATCATGGAAATCGGCACTGTAAATTAAAGTGGGTTTTTTCTCCCCAATGAACAACTTGTTAAAACAATGTATGTGTGTTGTTCTAGACTTTATGTACAAAACAAATATAAATATTTAGAATATACATACCTATTTACTATCTTTTTGGCTTTTTCAAAAAATGAAGTTATACAATACACTGTTTTGCACTTTTAAAAATAATTCAGTGCTATATCATGGCATCTTTCCATGTCAGTATGTGTGTGTATATATACACACACATGTATATGTACATGTATACACATATATAATATATGTAACATATATGTATATATACGTGTATGTGTATCTGATGTTCAGATCCCAAAATAGGAAACTAATAGTTGTAAAAATAATTCAGTCAACTGTTTTATTTAATCTAATGTTTACAAATTAAATCATACTTTCCCTGCCCTTCTTCCTTCATAAAAACATGTTCTACAGAATAAGAGAGCTACCTCCTATTAAATTTATCCAGAAAAAAAATGCATTTACATCAATAGAGCTTTAATTGAAAATTTCTTTTCAAATTATATTAATTAAAAGGGGCAGTACTCATAAGCAAAACACCCAGCCTTTCGAGGCTAAATTGATCTAAAACATAGTCGGGTGTAAGCTCCAGAGAACATGTGTCTCAAAAATAAATGTCCAGCTCAATTTATTTTCTTTACAAAAAAAAATTTGCCAACATGTATTGAGTGCTTACTATAAGCCAAGCATTTTTCTAAGTGTTTTACACATATCTGTTCACGTAATCTTGACAGCAACTCTGTGAGGTCAGTAATGCTTAGTTTAATCCTCATTTCACAGATGAATAGACTGGGGCAAGAAGTTAGGTAAAACAACTCTTGAAAGAGTACGGCTTCAGAGTCTACAATGATCTGCACAACTATGTTTTAGGGAAGAGTAATTAGTAATAAATAGGGCTTAGTGAAAAGTTTCAGTATGTATACAAGTCCACAAATCAGGCCCTGACCAATGTGCTAAACAAACGTGAAGTCCTTAGAAGGACAGAAACAACCTCCCCAAAGCTGACCTCCTATACCCATACTTAGCAAATGCTGATACGCCAAATATAAAAAAGAAGAAAGACATCATGAGATTTCAACATAGAAACAACTTACCTAGTTAAGCTGAAAACATTCGACTAAACTAATGAAAACTGTGCAAAGACATGCATAATTCTAAAATTGTGCCAACTTACCAATAATTTATAATCATGAGGATCATACTGAAATAGCCTGACGCCGGGATTGTTGGTCTGTTTTTGCAAAACACTCTTCACTGGGGTAACAGCAGGAGCCACAAACAAAGAATTTATTGGACTTCCTGGATAAAACATATGTACATAAACATATTTTTTTAATTGAGTTTAACTTTATTAAAAATGTGAACAAATTCAAATTAAGAGATTAACAGACATCACAGCCAAATGACATATGATCCTTGATGAATCCTGACTTGAAACAACTATAAAGAGACACTTTTGAGAAAATAGAGGAATTTTATTATGATTTGCTATTAGATGATACCAAAGAATTTTTGTTGATCTTGTTAGGTAAGTCAATCATATTAAGATTATGTAAGCTAGTCATATATTTAGCAATGCATACAGAAGCACGTAGGCCTAAAATAGATCTAATGTTTGAGACTCACTTTCAAATACTTGAGGAAAAGAAAAAAGAATAAAAAAATGAACAGATAAAGCAAATGTGGCAAAATCTTGATAGGTGTCAAATATCAGTGATGGTACATGGGGGGTTGTTTTATTATTCTCTGCTTTGGGGCATATTTGAAAATTTTCATAATAACAAAATCCAAGTTATTACAAGTACACACACACACAAATACAAAACTAGTTTGTTCTATGCATCTACCTAGAACATGCCAATAATGACACATAAGAATCTGATTAGTGTCACCATGTTTTTATACATAGCTACTATAGGACTAAATTTCTGAGTAAAAAAAGCTATCACATGCTGAAAAATGGTCATTTTTTTACCAAGCGTATTCATTGTAGATGAAAGAGGTAATGCATTTTGAAAACATTCCCCAATTGCTGAAAAAAATACATAGTTTTTTTTCCCTAGCTGACTACTCTAAAATCAGAACTCTTATTTTGTTAACTCCCAATTTCCTGTCCTTGTGAGGTCATCCTTAAAAATAGGTAATCATTGTTTGTTTGATGCTCGAGCTTCTTCTATTTTTTTTTTTCTTCTAATTCTGAGTAAATGACAATGTTGATTTGCACTTAAAATTAAGTGCTTGATATATTTTAAACTAATGGTAAATTGTGCTTTGCTAATCAAATTCTGAGAAGTAAAACAAATCATATCACAAGAAATTTGAGTCTAGGAGGTAAATAACGAACAGCAGTATTTCTCTAAACGTGAGGATCTGAAAGAAAAGTTGAGTGAGCTGAGGGTTTCAGAGGGTTTTTTTGTTGACAGCTATCAAATGATGGTGGCCCCGTGGAACAAATAGGGAGAAACCCAACTGCAGGCCTAAATATGAATTAGACACTTGACTTACAAGTATAGAAGATAATTCAGAAAAATCTGGGGCTGGCAGGTTGATTTAGTGAAACTTTTAATTTGCTGGCTCAATAAAAATTACCGGATATCCACTGCTCTGCTCTAGCATCTTGGATTGGGGAGATGCAAACAGAATATCATATTACCTTTTTTATCAGAAAGAACCATCATGCTATCTCTGTGAGTGTGTCCATAAAATTGTCCTGCAATGACACTGCTGTATTTTCTGAAAATATCTATCAATTTCTCATTATGGACTTCCCTCATTGCTGTGGTGCTGCCGGAATAGGGCAGATACCCCACCGGAATATGTGCTATGATGTACACCTGGAAAAAGAAACACAAGGAAGACTGATGAGAATCTTTTTGCACACTTACCACAACCAAATGACATTTAGATACCCGAGATTGAAAGTATATTAATTAAAATTTAGAAAGCTAATATCCCATCTCTCCTATGCCCCCAAAAAGATGAAATTCTAAAACTATTAATATCACTACATTTGCATTTGACTCATTTAAACGACACTGTTGATGATATTTGGTAACTGTGACCTTGGTCACAATTTTTTTTTTGATAAAAAAACAGATATCAATCAGTCCTCAAAGCATTAAAAGCAAAGAAAATCAAACAAACACAACAGAGTTAATTAAACCATAAGGTGTTTCGTGTGAAAACATCTTCAAATTTTAATACTTTTATTAATACCTGACCCCACTCGAGTTAATAAATGCACACATTTAGCCCCTGTTTATCCCCTGATAGATTTTGGTCTCTGGGATCTACCTTCTCCTTATTTTGCTGAGAGGTGTTCAGTGTATTCTCCAGCCATTCAAACTGATTTGCTGGGTCAGTCTCATTCAGAGTCACGATATTTGGGCCGTAGTACAAGTTTGTGTTTAGACTGATGATCCTAAGGTTCAGATTAGGTGATACTTTCTGTGAATAAAAGCCCCCTATAAAAAGAAATTTAAGACACACTCTAGAAAAACACACGTAGAAATTCACAGTGACTATGAAAGCAAATTCTTAATTATGGCTCACAAGCCAGTCAGGAAGGTTGTACTTATTTCTCATTATTTAGTTTGTATGTACACAGGTTTAACACTGAAAACCTACTGTGTGCCAGGTCCAGCGGCAGCCTTCCCACACACCGAGCTAATCATAACAGTTATATCCAATATTCAGATGAAACATGAATTGTTTGGGCACTAGGCCATGAGGTATCGAATTTTAGAAAAGAAATATTAGCGCATCAACTTCTACCTCTGCATGTTTGGGTAGTTAAGATGAGAGATAGCATGAAATATAAAATGCAAAGAATGGGAACACAGCTGGACCTTGCCAGAGACTGCCTTGGAAGAGACGTCAGGTAAACCAGAGCTGCTACAGTCTCCGGGGGGGATGAGGCTTAAAGGTAGAACCCCACTCACACCCGCGAGCCGGTGATGACAACACCCAAGGAGCTGCTGCAGTGGTACTTTTAGAGCTAGTCCCTGACCTTGGACCTGCTCGCTTTGCCCTGGGTCCGCTCGCCACCCCTACCTCTCCTCAGCTTTCAAATATGACTTATGGCCTCCAGAAAAACTGGACACATCCAGAATGAATACACCCAAGCAAACATTAAAGATCTTAGTTTAAACAACATGAATAAAAATAGAGACAAATTAAGGATGAATAAATCTTTCACTTACCTTTCCGTAAAGTACGAATAGCTTCTTCATCTAACCAGGGTTTCCAGAGATCTGCTACTGCATTGTATACCTTGCTGGTGACTACAGGCAGTTGATCCTGGCCACAAACAATATAACCCACCATTGAAACTTTAAAGACACGTGGATTAACTAATTTAAACATTACTTGAGCACATACTACTATGTTAGACATCTGGAGATGCAAGGATGAATACTAGATAGACGTAACCTTCAAGGAATTTATAACTCAAGGAGACAAAAAAAAAAATATAATCAATCACCTATAAGACAATGTGCAAGGTGATACCACAAAGGTTCTAGGAGGATAGAGGCGTGAATAATTGAGTCTGGCCCACAGCATCAGGGGGGAAAGTAAGAGAACATACAAACCAGGCCTTGAATAATGATTTCATCAAGTTGACAAGAAAGGGCATCAAAGCAAAGACAATGATCCAGACGCCAACATGCACAGTGTAATTTACAGAGAAAAGCACTTTTGCTGGTTGGCCAGGATATAGGATAGATGTGGGAGTGAGCTCATTAAACAGACACAGAGGCAGGTTTGAGCCTGAACATGCATGCTGGTATAGCACGCTGAGGGAATGAAGAAAACTTCATGGTTTTAGAACTAAACAATGTCCTCTGAAATGCTCACCCCAGTATAAAACTTCTGAACTTCTTGAATGAAAATTTACAACCACATGATTTTGATTTGAAGATGTCTCTTTACATCAACAGGTTTTGATTTTTTTTTTTTTAAAGATTTTATTTATTTATTTGACAGACAGAGAGAGACAGCGAGAGAGGGAACACAAGCAGGGGGAGTGGGAGAGGGAGAAGCAGGCTCACCGCTGAGCAGGGAGCTCGATGCGGAGCTCGATCCCAGGACCCTGGGATCATGACCTGAGCCAAAGGCAGATGCTTAACGACTGAGCCACCCAGGCGCCCCACAGGTTTTGATTTTTTTAAACAATATGTGTATAAAACATTTTTATTGTCATAAAGTATTTTTTATCATCCTATTTTATCATATTATAATAGTCTTTATGGTGACATAAGCTTCAAGGAAGGAAAAATACCCCAAATTTTAAGAAAATACATACTGAATAAAAATGCACGAATCATGTGTGAAATTTGGTAATTATTCCTATTTTTTGTTTTAAAAAATTGTATTAATAAACTGAAGCCATTTTCTTCACTCTCCTTATATTCTTCTGTATATTGGTAATATGGACCTATCTCTTAAAGGAGTTTTCCTGTCAGCATTAGTTAAAATGCTTAGTTATTTTTCAAGATGACACCCAAGTCACATTCATTCCTAATACATATCTCTAATACAGGATGAAAATATAAGTACATTCAGGGAATGTAATAACCAAACGACTTGTTCTAACTAGAACTAACTATCCTAAGTATATTTTCAATTTATGTAAGATATCAGAATCATCTGTCTGAAAATCATACAATGACTTATAAATCAATCCAGATTCTGATTAAAAATTGGTTGTCATCAACATCAAAAACTTAAAAGTGTTAGCCATCCCAACATACTGGTATGGTCATGTATAATCTTAAAATTACATAAAATTACTCTAGACTCTTCTCTCAACTTTAGATATGAGAAATATGAGCACCAGAGAAGTTAGGTGATTCATCCAGAGACAGCTGATCAGTTCCAGAGCTCAGTCTAAATCCCAGGTCTTTCGACCATCACTCCTATGTCCAAGTATCTGGTGTACCCACGCCATCATCTCAATCCTCTTTGGCTGTGACATGAGCACTGCCGAGAAATGAGGTACAATGAGAAGTGACTCACTCATAAGCTTGTTAGCACCAGTCTGGCCAGTGTAGGAGTAAATGAGGACCCTGGCCCAGACTGCTTCCTTGGGTGGCGACTGGAAGGAATCCCCGGGCAGCCCACGCTAATATCTACTTCTGATGTAATGGGTGGGGATGTGCATCTGTATATGTATGCTTATGTAACTAGGTTTATGTGCATGTTTATGAGATTATAATGGAGAAAAAGTAGTTAACAAATTATTTGCTCAATTTGTTACTAACATATCTGTTACTAACATTCACCAGAATTCGACCTCGGCTATCCGTCTGTCGGAGAGTTTGTTGTGGGGCTTTCATGTTACATTTGACATTTCCGAAACTGGGGTGGAAGGGTGGAAATAGAATAATAGAAAGAAGATTTTCAGATATAAAGTCATAAGCTAGAAAGAGAAAAAAAATTAACTCTTTAAGGTATACAGGCTGCTTAATATACCCCAGCTATACATATAATAGGATGTATTTTAGAATTTAGATATCATCTATATCTTTGAATTATTATAAGGTTTGACTTCACAAAAAGAAGACAGAAATAAAAGTAAAATGAAACAAATCCCCAGAGGAGTTAGGAAAAATGTACCCCATGTTACCGCTCACTGCTGCAACGACTGCCACTTTCCACTTACTGAGGGCCTACTATGTGCCAGGCAAGAAGCCGTGGCCTTTTCGTGTAGTATCACTAATTCTCACAAAAACTTCCCAGGACAGCTATTTATTCCTCCTATTTATAAATGAGTGACTTATGGGTCAAGGACAGTAAGTGAATTATCCAAGTTGGTCAAGCTGTTAGTAGTAGAGCAGGATGGGGTTTTACATTCTAGTGAATACAACCCTAAACCCCATGTGTTCTCCACGACACCATTCTGCATGTCACCTAAAGCACATAAAAACAATGTGCACAGGGCACCCGGGTGGCTCCGTCAGTTAGGCGGCTGACTCTTGTTTTTGGCTCAGGTCATGATCTCAGGGTCCTGTGATTGAGCCCCTCGTTGGGCTCCATGCTCAGTGGGGAGTCTGCTTCAAGATTCTCTCTCTCCCTCTGTCCCTTCCCCCTCTCACTCTCTCTCTCTCTCAAATAAATAAATAAATCTTTAAAAAACAAAACAAAACACCAACGTGGCTAACCTCTGGCTTCTAGAGATTGTTCGTCCCCAAGCCTTTGCCCTGTGTGGTCTACCATCTTAGCAGTAACAAAGTTGACCACCGGCTTACAGGATGACTTGGCGAAGACTAACATATTGTTCATTTCAAGCCTGGAGGCCAGTGCCAAGAAATTACTTGAAACTTAAGCTCATCCTAGAGTACAACTTTTCAAAATCACTCTACTTAAGTGATCAAACCCCTCATGAAGCATTCTTTTGACATGAGATGGAAAAGACCTTCTAAGCAAGGAGATAAATCTCGACAAAGAGAGGTAGGAAAGTAAATGCCATGTTCAGGAATACTGAGCATGTGAATCTGGCAATAACAAGGGATAAATGAGCAGATGTTAGTCTAATTGAACACCAAAGATCCAGGATGTGGGCTCTACCACTAAGCAATTGTGAGCACGTGAACAAACAACGTGACGTTTCTGGGCCTCAGTTTTCCCATCTATAAAATGAAGACCAAGGATCAGCAAATTTTTCCTATAAAGGGCCAAATAATAAGTATTTTAAGCTTATGGGCCATACAGTCTCTGTGGCCACAATTCTACTCTGCTGTTCTAGCGCAAAATCAGAAATCAGCCACAAGCAATACAGAAAGAAGAGCCACGGCTGTGTTCTGATAAAACTCTATTAACAAAAACAAGTGGCAGGCCCAATTTGGACCACAGATCACAGTTTGTCAAGCCCTGAACTAAAAAATGATCTCTGAGATCTCTTGAATCTGTACAAGTCTAAGATTCTACATTACTCTAACAGGACCCTATAGGCAAGGCCCAGCATCCAACTGTTATGTGCTGGCTGCTTAACAGATGGCCACTCTAATAGGTTGAGACCTGGGCTTATCAGCCACTAAATATTCTGAACACAATCTCTGTCTTGAATCACATCTTAATTAGATAAACTAGACTTGAACAGGAACCTCCCTCTTTGGTTCTTATGATAGTTTGCTATGTTTTGGGTTTTTTTTTTTTTTTTATTTTTTATTTATATATTTGAGAGAAACAGAGATAGCGAGACAGAGCATGAGCAGGGAGGAGAGGGAGAAGCAGGCTCCCCGCTGAGCAGGGAGCCTGATGCGGGGCTCGATCCGGGGACCTGAGCCGAAGGCAGACACTTAACCAACTGAACCACACAGCCGTCCCTATGTTTTTGTTTTTAATCATAATCTAGCATAGGTCAGACTGTGGAGAACTTTGTATGTCTGATAGAAATTCTGCAAGATGTGAACATTTGTCAATATTAAACTTCTTTGCTAACCTTATCATGGAAATGTGAATGAACAACAAAATTATTCAAAAGAATGTAGAAATTGAGGAAGAATATGAAGGGAAACAAGAACCAATAATCCACAAACTAGGCAATTTGCTTCCATAACTCACTATGAACATAACTTTTTTTATGGATTATTAAGAGTCACTTTAAAGTCTCCAAAGCACTTGTCTTACCTTCTTCAATAGTTATTAAGAGCACACTCCCCTACCGCCACGAGCCCCGCTCCCACTCCCTACCATCAGCTAGTTATTGTCATAGTTTTGACAGTCCTGATGGGAAAAATCCTTTAAACACTTTTGGAAGTTGAAATCAAATTCACCTGTGGCCAATAGTCATGATTACCCAGCGCAGGGAAAACCTGGAGATTTGGAAAGACACTCCGGATGGTGGTTGTCATATTAGCAATTACATCTATGACTTTGTCTGTTGAGAGTTCATGCACTGGAACATGAGGTGGGCTATCCCTGAAAAGGAGACAGAATCACAGAGAACAAAATCAATTTCTAAACTTCTTTTTTTTTAAGATTTATTTGTTTATTTTAGAGAGAGAGTGCAGGCAGGGGGAGGGGCAGAAGGAGAGGGTGCAAGCAGGGGGAGGGGTTGAGGGAGGGGGAGAAAGAATCCTCAAGCAGACTCCCTGCCAAGTGTGGAGGCTGGAGTGGAGTTCGATCCCAGGACCCTGAGATCATGACCTGAGCTGAAATCAACCGAGTCACCCAGGCGCCCCGAGAACAAAATCAATTTCTATAATAAGTCACTAGATTTATGCATGATGTCTTGTTACCCTGAGGGTAAATTGCACACTTCCACAACAAAACAACAGATGATTTTTAAGAGTTGATAAACTACTCTTCATTTACCTTTCTCCCATAGAAAGTCCTATTTTAAAAAATTGGCGTAATACAAATACAAGCCTATTACACCGCTTGACTGAAGATTTATGAGAAGCAAATATTTTAGCAACTAAAAGCACAGATTCCAGAGCTAAAATGCCCAGCTTTGCCATTTACTAGCTATGTGCCCTTGAGCAAGTTACTTAGATGCTCAGCCTTCATCTCTTCATCTGTAAAATGGGAATAATAATAATATCAATTGCAAAGATTAAATGAGTTATAATGTATAAATTAGTTAAATAGCACCATGGTCATTAGAGCTGGCACAGGAAATCTAGACCTCGTCACTCTGTCATGGCAGACAGAATTAGTTAATTATACCACCAGGAGACGATATGTACAAAATTGCTATCACAGGTTAACTCCCATTGTAGCCTTTTATTTTTCATTATCTAATCAAGACCTATTATCACATTAATAAACACCTCAAAACACTGATGTAAGTGTTCTGTTTGTGGAGTCATCTCTTAGCTAACATCGACATTTTTCTAGAGCCTGTATTCTAAAAAAAATTAAAATTCTGAGACTTCTAAAGTCTTCCTTATCTCTAATAATCTAATGATTAATTTGACATAGTATTTTTAAAACCCAAATAATTCTTAACCTAAAACCTAATTAATCTTCATAGGAATTCAGCATTCTAATGAAGCTTAGGACACCATAGATAAATATTGAGTAACTAATGGTATTTATATAGTCACTTACCCTGTCCATATCATGAAAGATGCTTCTTGTCCTGAACTTTTAATAAAATCAAATGCTGACAAAATAAGGTGATATGGAGAATCACACAGAACATCTCCAAAAGGGCCAGGATTGGAGGCATTGGCGCCTTTAGATGAAGCACACACTTTTGTGTGGTCATCTGTGATGTGGTAAGTAGGGTCTAAGTGCAAGTCAGTCACATGCCAAAACTGTCCTGTTGATTAGAAAAGAAATGGTGTTAAATCTACTTCCCTTTAGCAATTCCCATAAAAATATTCACAGTAAAACTAGAGATAGTCCTCCCTGTGATGGAGGAAAGCCTTAATGATTGAAATGTTCATTTGCCCTGAAGGTAAATACAATACTTCTCTGTCAGAAGATGAGGATTCCAAAGATAGTAAGAAGAATTTACTAAAATTTACTACTTACATGTGTCAGAACTCATGAGCTCAGGGACGGCATGACTACCTAACAAAGATTACATAACAAACATAAGTTGCATAATGAAATATAGGGAGATATCCTTCTGGGAGGTCACTAATAATATATATTGTGTCTTAGTATGTTTCCTTCCTTGTAGAATTTAAGGTTTTAGAGTTTATTTATGTTCTTCTTGTGGAAAAATTGACACAGAAACATGATGTGGTCTGTTAGGGTTTCACAGTGAATAGATTGCAGAACCAGGAACTAAATCTCACTCCTGCTTTCTTGAAAATCCTTGCCTCTCAACATTAATGGAAAAATAATATAAATTTTTAATACTAGCTTTAAGCCAAAAGTAGGGATTGCCAGAAGCTCTTAAAAGGTACTAAGTACAGGAAAATCTCCTAGTGTACACTTGTATCAAATGTTACTAATATTAAGGAAAGCATTTGTTAAAGAGGATGAAACCTCAGGGAGAAACCAAGAACCCATTTGAGAACATGGGAAAAATTCTTTAATTGAAGGAAATACAAGTACAAATAATCATAGTAGTACCTCTCTTTATTAAGCATTCGTGCCGGGCATTATAATAAGGAAACTAAATATACTATGTCATTTCATTCTCAAAACTTGAAGTAGGAATCACTGTTCTCATTTTAGAGTTGAAAAATGAATGCTGGGTCAATTAGGAAATTTGCTCAGGTATACACAACTAATAAATGGCAGAGTCAAAATCTGAACCCCATTTTGAAAGGTCCTCCAGTTTGTTTATACCTAATTTACATATATCATCTATGATTTTGCTGCCTTCTTATTTGCAATTAATAAATTATTTTAATATTGAGGCTTTTTCACACTTTGAATTTTGAGTTCACTCTGAAGATGTCTAATTTATATCAGAAACACATCGGAAGTGACACAGCAGCTGGTCCTACACCAGAAACGTGGAGCAAACAAGTAGAAGGCGAACTTGTATCTGTCTGTACAAAGATGACGAAGGCTGAGTATGGATGTGAGCAAACACCTGAAAAGAACCCAAAGCTGGGATAATAAAGCAAAAAACTGAAAACTGTTAACTTGTTAAGGTGAAAAAAGTATGTTATATCTGGGTTATTTTTTCTCCACAACATTGTTACAATTTTATAACTTATTTAAGTTGACAGCTAAGAAGTGGTAGACAAAAGATCCAGGAGAAAGTAGACATAAAGCAGGCTTTAGGGGTGTCTGGGTGGCTCAGTTGGTTAAGCAACTGCCTTCGGCTCAGGTCATGATCCTGGAGTCCCGGGATCGAGTCCCGCATCGGGCTCCCTGCTCCGCAGGGAGTCTGCTTCTCCCTCTGACCCTCCCCCCTCTCATGTGCTCTCTCTCTCTCTCTCACTCTCTCAAATAAATGAATAAATAAAATCTTTAAAAAAAAAAAAGCAGGCTTTATGATCAGTTACTTGGTATTCCGTCCCCATTTGAAAACATTTGTCAAGAGAGATTTATTTTATTCTTTAACGTAGAAAAATACTCTAGCTTTTATTTTTAGCTTAGACATACTTTAGCCAGAACACAAAGTAAGGTTGGCAAGCAGCTCAGAATCATCCTGGAGGCTGTCCTTCTTGGCGTATAAATATATAGTACATCTTATTTTTATGCAAACATGTTTTTTTAATTACTTGTAGAATGTTAAGGTACAATAAACTGCAAACAGAACAACATAGTGTTGTGATTAAGAGTGGGGACTCCAGAATGAAACTACCATGACTTTCAATCCTGAGTGATGCTTGTTTGAGCTTGGTTGAGCTACCAACTCTTGGTTTCGGCTCAGGTCGTGATCTCAGGGTCATGGATCCAGCCCCGCATGGGGCTCCACGCTCAGCACAAAGTCTACTTAAGACTCTCTCCCTCTCCCTCTGCCCCTCCCCACCCCCCTCTTTCTCTCTCTCTCTCAAATAAATAATCTTTAAAAATCAATCAATCAATCAATCAATCCAAGTTCCACTTACTAATCTAATGGTGTGATCTTGGCTTGTTTTATATGCAGAATGGGAATATCACTGCCTCCTATATGAGAGTTAAGTGATTTAGTAGAATAAAGCTCTTAGGAGATACCTGGCATCTAGTAAACTCAATGTTAGTTATACTATTATTATTTTGACCCCAAGCTTGAATTTGAGATTGAACCTCCTCATCTCCAAGTAAGAGTTAGAATTTATCAAGTACTTACTCTAAGTTTCGTACTGTTTTTTTATGCTTTACATGCATTAACTCATCATTATTTTCAATTTACAGGTAAGGAATTGCAGCACACAGAGATTAATTCAAATCACATGTGTCATATACAACAGAGTCGAGCTAGGGATTCAGGAAATCTAACACCAGGTTCCATGCTGCTCTTAACCACTGAACTGCTTGCCTCTCTGTGTGTGCTCATCTTCAAATGTCCTTCCGTCCCACTTGCCTCATGTAAAATAGATGACAACACTTGCATGAGATACTGTGATGATTAAGGAACATGAGAAAATAAATATACTAAAATTTTATAAACCCAAACTGGAAACACATTAAGAACACATCTCTAGTACCTAGATTTATGTATCCTCAGCATCTAGAAGATGTCTGACCTATAGTGGGCCCTCAATAAACATTCTTTAATTAGGCACAGACAGATTTCAGGATTTCCTCCAGATCACACGGTGACTCAGTAATGAAAGCTGAACCAGAACCAGTCTCTCCAAACTTCCAGTAGAGTGCTCTTTCCACTACATTGCATTGCCAGATCCAGATAAGTGAGGGGGTAATTACTGAGATGCACTGAAGGAAGTCTTTAAATAGAAGCCAAGAGGAGCTCAGCCAGGTCCTTAGCCTGGGATTTATGAATAATGAACCTCTGGAGGCCTCACCTCCCACCTCTAGTGAAATTATAAAGTACGGTGTGTGTGTGTGTGTGTCTGTGTGTGTGTGTGTGTGTGTGTCTAAGGCCACAAACCTGGCCTGTGGCAGAGCCCACACTCTGCTACAGATTCTCTGGTTTGCAGTCCCAAGTTCTTTTCACTACACGATGATTTCTCTCTTGTTCTGCAGATAATATTCACCAAGATTTCCACAAATGGATATGCATGTGCATGTGTGTTTTGTCAACATAGCTAGATATATGCTCAACACTATACCAAAAAAAAAACCCTTATAATTTATCTAAAAACATTAAAATTTATCCTAAAGAACATAGTAAACCATAATTCAGATGTCTAGACACATGATTGTTTCAAATAGGTATTTTTGTTTGTTTGCTTATGTCAGTTCCTACCAAATACTCCTGCAGGCCCTGACCTACTAATTCTTTTTTTTTTTTTTTAAGATTTTATTTATTTATTTGAGAGAGAGCACGCACAAGCAGGGGGAGTGGCAGGCAGAGGAAGAGGGAGAAGGAAGCTCCCCACAGAGCAGGGAGCCTGATGCGGGACTTGATCCCAGGACCCTGGGAGCATGACCTGAGCCACAGGCAGATGCTGAACTGACTGAGCCACCCAGGCGCCCTTAATTCTAAAGAGCTGTAGACAAACACACCCACATAAGATCTCCCTGGGTTGTTGTCCTCTGACCCCTGGGACTTGACAGGACTGGGAATTTACATACACACACACACACCAAGGAAGCAGAAGCCAGTCAAGGTGGGTATTGTAAAGGAAGCAATTTGGGATGGGGTCAGGAGGAAAGAGAAGGTCACATCAAGTGGAAAACATATAAAATAATATATCCAGTGAAACTGCTGAGTCGACACATCAGCAGGTCTTTAAACCCCAGTTACTGCATCCCTACCCCCTCCCTAAGTGACTCAGCCTTGTAGCTTCCCTATCAAAATGGGGAAGCGTAAGTGAAGATTCCCTACACATCAGAAAGTTGTCATTTGAGGCATTCTGCAATCAAATCCTTAAAGCCAAACAGCAAATTCGCCATTGGGTGGTCCCATGCAAGCCGGGACATTTTATCTCAAAATCCTAAACAGTCCCATAATTAAAGAAAAACAACACTAGCTTTAATAAAAGCAGAAACCAGCATGCATAAGTATTTTGGGACAATTTCTTGTTATGACTGACAGTTGGGAAACCAGATTCACAGTTCTTGCTTTCAACTGCCTGACAGCTGAGTCATGAGAACTTGGCTCGCAGACAAAGAGGAGGGATTTTTTTCAGAGCATTTCCAAAGTCGTGTGAGAGAGCAAGGGCGTCAGAGAAGAGAGGAGGTTTCAGCACCGAGCACTGTGCTGAGTTTCAGAGACCGCTTTGCCCAAAACACAGAACAGAGCTCCACCTATCAACATTTTCCGCCTCTAATTAACAAAGCAATTATTTTCAAAGGGAGTCAGGGAGGCGGGGGTACCTTGATCTTTGAAACTGAAGGCTCAAAGGGCATTCAAAAATCTTAAAATTCGTTAAACAGGTTGTTGGGCCCCCATTCTCAGAGTTTCGTACTCCATAGGTCTGGGGTGGGTTGGAAACCTGCCTTTCTAACAAATTTAGGTGATGCTGATGCTGCTGGTCCCGTACCACATTTTGAGAACCACTACTGCAACAGCTACTGAATTAAAGCGTTAAGAATGAATAAAATTGGTCCCACCCACAGAGAACCCCGTGGCATCCAGGTCCCACGAGTTCTAACATAGACTAAGAGGTGGGTAGCATCGAGACTGTGATGGTCCTCTGCTGGAGGAGTGGGAAGAAAAGGCCACCACACCCCGGCGAGCAGGACAGAAGACACCCCGAGTCCCACTGAAATGTACACCCCTGTGGGGAAGAGAAAACTCCGCAGCTCCCCTACGCTCTGGGCAGATCGAGCCCTCTGGGAAGGCGGGACATCCAGCTTCTAGCTTCGGTTTTCCTTGGGACAAGCAGAGATCTCCTTCCTTCCTCCGGGGACAAACACCCGGAGAAATCTGGTCTCCGCAGCCCCCTGCAGCGCCCCCCACTGGCAAGGATACTTCCCCAGCCCGACCTCCCGCCGGTCGCTAGGCGCTCTCGTCCCGCAGTCGCCCTCCTCCTCCCAGCGCTCCGCGCGTCTGGGGCTCCACTCCCCCGAGCCCCGGTGGGGGCGCACTTCTGCCCCCAAGCACTTCTCCTGACTGCGCGGGCGCTTTAACCCGGCGCTCTCCGGCAGCTCCCGGCGGGGAAAGGGTCGCAGACTCACCCATGGCCGGAGCGGGACCCGGGCTGCCACCGGGCGCCAGGGGCAGCCCGAGCCCGGGACGGCCATGCCAGGCGACCAACAGGCAGCAGACGAGCGCACCCAGCAGCGCCATCGCGGGTCAAGGCCAAGAGCCGGGGAGCCTGGGGCTGTCTAGCCCGGGGGTGGAGAGAAGGCAGAAGGCTGAGGGTGTAGACGCCCAGCGGTCACGTGCGAGGGCAGATTCCGCAAAGAGTGGGTTCGTTTGACCTTCTGCAACTGTCTGGCGATTATCTGCCCTCTTATGTCTTCGCGTCAGTGACTGGCCTAGGAAGGAATGTGCTTGGGCAAACCCCAAGCAGATCATCTTTCCTATACGCCACTGGCACCAAACGGATGGGGCACCTCTGCGGAACACACGCAGAGAACCTTGAAGTATCATAATTTGGAGTAGGTCATCAGAAGTTTTGGATAGCACAGTGGATCTCAAAGGGCGGTCCCTAGACTAACAGCATCGGAACCACCTGGGAATTTTAGTTAGAAATGAAAATTCCCGGGTCCCATCCCAGGTCAATGACTTCGGAAACTCAGGAGGGAGGGTAGGAGTAGTCCAGTAATTTGTGTTTTTAATAGCCCTCCAGGTGATGCTAAAGTGATGGTGATGTTTGAGAACACTGCTCAAAGACACTAGGTTTTAGTTTTTTGGTTGTTTGGGGGTTTTTGTTTGCTCAACTGAGTTAGAACAATGTCTCAGAACTGTGCTTTAGGCGGTCCAGAGATACATGAAAAGCATAGAGCTAGTTGATTTTACTCTTCTAAGGAATTTTTGAAGATACTCAGTCTGACAATAGAACCAAGATCACCAAACTGCTTTGGGTTCTGTGCTCCTTCTTTTACCATTTAAAAGGGGGATATGGGGATGCTGGTCTCTTTAAGATAAAAACCATATAGCTTAAATTTGTAGGGCATGGAATTCCTTTGGAGAAGAAAATATCCTGCAGAATGACTAACCTCATAAAAGAGGTTGTTAAATGTATTTGTTTCTCATCAGAGGAAACCTTATATTGTGTCCTGTGTAATTTAATGGGAAAGTGCCACATGAAAGGGGCTTTGAAATGGGAATCGAGGTGCCTCCATCTAGTTTCATGTATTGCCAGAGTGCTTAAGTCCTGCCTCAGTTTTAGGATAATTCAAAAGCCTTTCTAGAACCAAAATGCTTTCCAGTGGTGGACAGAACGGTCTTTGGAATTTTTCAGTCCACAACCTCAAAAGTCTGGAGGAAAATGGGCAGGGGAAAAAATGGTGGACAGATGAGAGAGTAACTTTAAGGACAGCAAAATAACTTGTGTGTTTCTAGCCCAAACATTTTCAAAGATAGGAAAAGGATTTTTTTTTTAAGTGTAAAAATAGCATTTTTCGGTCTTCTCCATCCCCCCATCTCCCCAGTTTTCATTAAGCTTTAGTGGAAGTGAATTGATTGTGAAACAATTCTTCAGTAAGTAAGCATAAAATACCACCTGCATATTTTGAAACCTAAGAAATGCTTGAAATCCTAAAAAGACAATGGGTAGAAACATCATTCTGCCTTCTACTCCCTCTGCTTTCTTTTGTTTTCCTTTATACCTACTCTCTAAGAAGCACAAAGCTACGGTGCCTCAACATCTCTGGGTTTTCACCTTAGCTTTGGAAATGTATTGATAGGTCCCCATGTTCCAGAGGGAGGAATGGTTTGTTGTGAAGGTGTACATTTGGGTGAGAGAGAACACATGTGACTGAGTGGAAACCACTGCTTACTCATCATCAGTGGTCCAAGTGTGGATTTCCCAAGACAGCCTTTACTCAAGTTTGCAGACCTTGGGATTTCACAAACGTTTTCCCAGGGCCTGTTGGTCAAATTGCCTGTGGGCTTGGTAATTTTCCCTTTTCTATTAGCTATGTTAAAAACAAAAACAAAAAGGACAAACCAGAAAAGTTAGTACACTGGCAGATTACTGTAAGAGCTGGAATACTGCTTGAAGAAAAAATGATTTGCAACTACCCTGTAAACATTTAGGAAGCAAAAACATTTGTTAATTACTTTCCCAGAAAAATACATTTGGTCCATCACTGCCACCCTTGATCTCAGTAATTATAATTTTAATTTTGTTCTCATTTAGGCCACCCAAAACCCTTCCCATTCTTCACTCTGCGAGACAATTGTTATGGAAATAAACGGCAGCAGGATGTTATTTGGCCTAATTATACTGAGCCAAAGCTGCCAAATCCCCATCCTAGGCCTTGTATCCTTAAGAATAGAGAGGCCAGAATCCATGCTTCTACTGGAGCTTAGGCTGGAATCACCAAGAGAAATCAGTCCTCCAACAGAAGCAAAGATGAAGGGTGTCTGAACAATTTGGAGCAAACACTGTCTTGATGTTCTGTTTCATGTTTTTAAAGACAAAGGTATGGGGTGCCTAGGTGGCTCAGTTGGTTTAGCAGCAGGACCTTTATCTCAGGGTTGTGAGTTTAAGCCCTGCATTGGGCTCCACTCTGGATTTGGATCCTACTAAAAAAAACAGGGGAGTGGGGCGATAGATCCTGTGGTTTTAGGAATTTTCATCTAAGCCTGTCTTATCTTGGCATTTGGTAATAAGTGTATTCAAATGTTAAATCCTATAGCTACACTTTAGTTTTTTCTACTCTTCATTATAGTAATTAAAGTAATCCAATAGTCAGATAATAGTATCATTATGGTGAATTTTGTAAGTTAAAGTAAGTTTCCTCATGCTTATATCTGTAAGTTAATTGGGCCTTGAATTAATTTATAGAAATTTACTGAAATTGGCTGGCTGATTAAATGAATATTGCATATTTTTCCTGAAAAAATATTTACCCTATTTTCCTACCAGAGGCTAACAGAGAAAAGATTTCCTAAGGAGTGATCAGGGAAACTAAAACTCTTGCTTTTTTCTTTTTTCTTTTTTTTTTTTTTTTCCCCAGAAGAGATGTTAAATGAAATGTCAATTTTTGAGAAGAAATGAAGGGGAAAATCACAAGGTTTACAGTTCTCAGTATTATTCATTAATCATGAGAATGTGGACATGTAAACCTAATATTCAATTTCCTCTTCAGTAAACTAAAAATAATAGTATCTGCCTTACCTGCTTCACATTGTTGGTTTGGGGAATTGGCTAAAAAGTATTTTATAAACGATGAAATACAAAATAACATTTGTTTGTTTCTACTTACAAAGGCAAATCCTAGCCAGTTACAAATAGATATTTACTTTCCCTTGGTCAACTCAGTTTGGACAACTCCCACACCCTCTACCCCCCAAAAGAAGGGAATTTGAATGCCTTAATGCACATTCTATGCACACTCCATTTTAGCACTCTTATTGACTTAGTTGAGCTCAATGTACTTGTCTGGAGACACATCTTTATAATCCAGGATAAAATTCACTTTCTTTTCCTATATACCTTTCAAAAAAAAGCCAGTTACATGACATTTTGATTATGTGATATTTTGACTATATTTACCTTTAAATATAAATAAGACATTTTCATGTATATCATTTTGTTTCATCAGACTACCTGTTGCTAATAGCAGCCCAACCCACCATCACAAGGCTACTTTGGGTTCTGGCCAAATGAATTTAATTGTCACAAATTCTCTATGGCAGTCTCAACCAAAACTGTGGCCTTTCCACTTTTCCCCAGGCTTCTGCTTATTTCTTTTTAATTCATATTTTAAACAAAGTGCTAACTTTTCCAGCTTTACCTTATACAATAAGAAAGGCTATTTTGTCTAAAACCTCCTAATGTCTAATTCCCCACCAGATTACTGATATTAAAAACAACGACAAAATTTCTCATGGGTGTAAGATTTTTATTCCAATTTGATTTGCATTCCAATGGAAATTATAAAATGTATTCACTTCTTTATTTTAAAAATGTGGCTTAAAATTTTTAACGTGAATTATAAAACATGATATATCTGCAGTTCAAAATTGGGCTAGTTGCAGTAAAAAGTTTTTAAAACAAGTGTTTAAAGCACCGTTTTCTACCTCCACATCAGAGATAACCTTTAATTAGTGATCACCCATGCTGTAAGAGCAGGATAACACTGAGACTTGAGTAAACAGAAAAATTGTAGAGCTTTTCCAACCCCAGATCAGGAACCTTTCTATGCCTTCTCATAGTGGCGAACAGCAACCACATCACCAAAAGTAAGAGTCTGAAAGATGCAAAAGATAATCAAATCTTTTTACACAAGAATATCAGCAGCTGAAATTTCTAAAGATTATCATATATATAATTTATGTGTTATGCAAAAGAATAATGTCATTTACAAACATTAAATGCTGCATCAGCTCTTCACTTCTTAAAATAAAAAGAAAAGAAACTTTTTTATTTATGGAGTGAATAACACGTATACATAGTTCATGTCTCTAAAAGGAAAATGAACTCAAACACCGAGATTAACTATGTAGATTTCAGGTCAAAAGAATTCCTTTTGCCTTAAATTATCAGGGTAATTGGAGCAAAATAGCTATCTGCTTTGAAAGTGAATCTGTTTTCATAACATAAATTTTGAAGAATTTTTAGAAAATCCAAATAATTTGGACAAATGGTATTTGGAATGACTGGTTTCAAAGTCATCAGGAAAAAGTAAAGTTACAAACGTTCTCATTACTTTGGTCATCATACTTTAGCCGATGTGGACCTAGGTGGCTAGGTGGGTATGATATGGAACATGGGCTTTTATGTCAAATTGACTGGAACAATTGCTCTAAAATCTCTACAAAACCTAGGGGTTTTTTTTTTTTTTTTTTTTTTTAAATTTTTTTTTTTTTTTAATATTGTATTTATTTGCGAGAGAGAGAATGAGAGACAGAGAGCATGAGAGTGAGGAGCAGACTCCCTGCTGAGCAGGGAGCCTGATGTGGGACTCGATCCTGGGACTCCAGGATCATGACCTGAGCCGAAGGCAGTTGCTTAACCAACTGAGCCACCCAGGCGCCCCAAAACCTAGGGGGTTTTTTAATGTTCATTATTTTCATGTGTTGACATGACTTTCAAGAATATAGCATGCCTTCATCATCCATTGTTTTAATATTTTTTGAAATCAGTCTTGACTGATCAGTCATACATGCCAAAGCTGAGCTATCCACTGTCCTGTATCCAGGGGAAAAAATGGAGATAAAAGCATAAAGGAGAATCTCAGATTGGATCTTTTATAAATCAGTCCTTTTTTTCGACGATCAGTGCAGAAATAAGTGGGCAAATATTCGTTCACGTAAAAGGAAAACTGACCCTCTGTTCTCCATCCCATTTCCACCCGTGAAAAGAAGTATGAATAATGTAAGCCCTGTGTCTTAATCTAGAACAGCCCTGATAGCAGCAATTATGGAGAAGAGAAAAAAACAACAATTTCCTTAAATCACAAAAACGAGAAACCCCTTTCGTCCACTTAGAAGGAATATGTACAGCAATACCCAGCCCCCCCCAAAAAACCCCAAATGATATATTTACTATTTTAATGTTATCAAAATACCATTACTCAGTTCACAAAATAGTGCCTGGATGTTAGATTAAGGCATTACATTTTCCCCAGGTTATGATGTTACTCCATTATTAGAGAAGTTTTACTTTATTTTATATCTTATAGGTTTTTACATGACCACCAGTATTGAACAGGCATGTTTACAAGACACCTTATGCCTCAAAAGAAAGACTGGAAGGAAGTAACACCAAAATGGTTCCCTCTAAAGAGATACTACACTTTTCTGTTACATCCTAAATTATCTGCACTGAACATATGGAATTTTATAAACTAAAATATAAAGTGCTTAAAGATCTCTTATTTATTACAGTAGCTGTAATTTCTCTGATATTCAGGAAACTTGATATTTTTATAGTAATATCACTCCTTTTATATATTTCCATGAATATTTTTTAAAGATTTTATTTTTGTTTGTTTGTTTGTTTGTTTGTTTTAGAGTGAGAAAGAGAGAGAGAGAGCTTGAGCGGGGTGAGGGGGTGGGGGAGGAACAGAGGGAAAGGGAGAGAATCTCCAGCAGACTCCGCACTGAGCAGAGCCCTACATGAGGCTTGATCTCATGACCCTGAGATTATGTCCTGGTCGTAACCAAAAGTCAGATGCTTAACAGACTGAGCCACACAGATGTCCCCATGAATATTTTTTATATTCATTTTTCATTTGAGGTTTAGACACTCACGGTAATCCCACACATTCTTTTGGCATAGTTGTAGCTAAATCAGTGGCAACTTTTTAAAAATACGCTGCATAGAATTTTTCTTTTTTTCTATAATTAAAGAAGCAGAGCTGAGGATACAGTTAGCTAGGACATTTGTATTTCCTCTGTTGTACGCATGGTCAAAGAACCTTGCTGGAGACTTAACGTTATCAACGAAGGGAGGGAGGGAGAAGGAGCTGGGGAACAGGAGTGAGCTGTGCCAAGCTAGAAGGAACCAAGGGAGAATTGCCATTACTTACCATAGCCATTTTGCCATCCTTAATTTCTCTTACAAAATTTGTTTCTTTGCCATCCCATTTCTGTACATGAACAAGTTTGTCCCCATCCAGGCTAACAACAGACTGAGACCGACAACAAAATGCAGAACATAGCAAAGGTTCCGATTAGATTCTCATATAAAAATCAAGTGAAGTGGTTTTTGAAGGAGCTACATAATTGAATAAATGGTGGGCAACTAATTATCATATTAGTACCATATCCTCTGTTGCTTCTGGAGTCATTATAGAAACTAATAATTCATAATTTGATTGAAATGTGTACATCTAAATGCAAAAACTTCATCTATCAGAAATGAAAATCCTGAACAAGTACTCTCAGACCGGTCACTCTACTCTTTTAAACAAAGCTTTAAGATGAGGCAAACTATTTAGTCAAACTGAGGCAATCAGAGAGATTAAGCAAAATGCAATCTTTATTTTAAATGAACACTGTTACTTTTTGAAATACAGATATGAGAAGAAAAATGTAGAGTAAGAAATAGACTTGAGATTCGAGCTACATACAGTCAGCAGCCACTGTTCAGAACATCACATGTGTGCGCTACAATGCGAAAGTAATCCTCATGTCCTCTCTGAATTGAAATACAGAGAACATTCTCTACTTCTCATCATCTAAAAAAGAGAACCATGCGGACTCTCTCTTTTATTCCCTGCTCCCCACCCCCTTCCAGCGAAGGCGCGGCTCCTTACCTTACAGTTTCTGTCGTCTGCAGTGGTTTCGTCAAACTCTTCTCCCAGATGGAAACTAATCTCTGTGTTCTTAAATGTGCTTTGAGTCCTGATCACCACTTTGTCCCCGTCCTGACTGATGATCACTGTTGGTTTAGTCACATTTCCCACCTGCCTAGTGGCAAAGCCCACACCTAAAGAAAGAAGCAATACAGTTAGCTGCAACTTCCCAAATAACTCACATAACAAGAATCCACTTTCCTATTCTGGAATCCAGACCCTCAAGTGTAAGTTTCATCAGCCCCCTAATCAGCCAATACAACTACTGAGCTATAATCATATATATGGATGCTTAATTGGATGCACAAATGATAAGTGGATGCTGAAGAGAAAACAAAAAGGCACAGAAGCTTCACATTCTCCACAGACTACTAAATGCCCTGTTATTTAGCCCCAGGCAAGAAAGCAGACACATGCCACATTAAAAATCCTTTCTGTGGGAAATGCATAGCCTAGCATTCGATTACGACAATACACTCTGTCTTTGTCACTCGCCAATCTCATGGGTGAAGAAAGGAATGGGCGTACTATGGAAGCTGCAGGTTAAGAGGAGAGCAGCACATCTTATTTTTACCTACCTAGAGCCTTCATGTACTCATCAAAGTTCTGGCTGTCCGTCAGCTTCCAGGTAGCACAGAAAGCCTCCACCATCCTTGCCCTTTCTGTTAGCTTTGAAAACAGGTAAGAGACAGGAGGGAGGATCTCTGGATCTTACTGCCAGTGCAACTCAGAAGACCCCTTTGCACCTCACCGCAGCTCCTGCCTTCTTATTTGGAAAAGAGGCAGGCAGAAAGCCAAGGATTTGAATTGCAAACACACCCTTCCAGTGTCCCCCTTTCCAGAAGGCTGTTGCCGGGGGAGGGGGGGAGGGGGAGCTCAAGTGAGGTTCCAATCTGCTTTGTGATTGGCTCAGGCCACTGGGTTAGCGGAGTAGGGCAAGTGCCTCCCTAACCTCACTCTGTAGCCTTTCTGCTGAGAAAGCTCTGCAAGGATTCAATGGGGCTGGAGGCAGGGAATGGGGGAAATGAGAGAGGGTCTTTCAGGTTCAGCTCGAAAACTTGGCAAAGGCAATTTTAGACTGTGCGGGAAGAAAAAGATGCACAATAGGACATTCAGATTGATTTCCGTTAATGGCAAAGCTGATTACAAATGAGGACCCCCTTTAAAGAAAACCACTGAAATGTCAGACTTTTCAGACAAAAGAGGCTGAATAGTCTCTTTTATTTTCTCTCATATTTACAGGGAGAGCAAAACACAAGCTACAATATGCCAAACTAGGAGAAGAAGAGGGGGAGGGGGTATAAATGCCTTCCCTAGATTGTACAACGAGAAGGCTACTCCGTCTGAGTATCAATGGGGCACTAACTAACTTTGGCCTCTTCCCAGCACAAACTGAGTGAATTTAAAGATCCATTGTCCTTTCTAAGAATCTGAGAGCCAGACTGAAATGGAAAAGGGACCTAAGGAAGAGTATGGTTAGGACTCACTAATGAGGTACAAAATAAAAGAATGTTCTTTTTTCTCTCCTTCAACAGATTATAAAATCTATGTGGAAAAATTGAACATAAGATCATTTAATAAGATTTTGAATACATTATATGTTGAAAAAAAAGAAGAAGAAGAAGATAGCAGGAACGGAAAAATGAAAGGGGGGGAATCGGAGGGGGAGGCGAACCATGAGAGACTATGGACTCTGAGAAACAAACTGAGGGTTCTCGAGGGGAGGGGGTTGGGGGGATGGGTTAGGCTGGTGATGGGTATTAAAGAGGGCACGTTCTGCAGGGAGCACTGGGTGTTATGCACAAACAATGAATCATGGAACACTACATCAGAAACTAATGATGTAATGTATGGTGATTAACATAACATAATAAAATAAAAATATATATATAATATCATAGAACATCCTATATGTCCCAAATCATCAAAATCAAATAATTTTGGCAGTGAGATTACTATCCATATGGCTGAGAAATAAATCATGTTTATTAAAGACTAAAAAAAAAAATAAGATTTTGAATGACTTGCACCATAGGACCTTTTGATTTCCTGAGGCCACATCTATGTAAATACCATCTGTATATAAGTTGGGTGTTAACAATGGGGGTAGGAATTGGAAAAATTGTGAGAATCAGAGGAGCTTTGGCTTTCCTTGTTCTGATTCAGGGTACCCCCCAAATAGCAAAATACCTCAAGAGTTCTAAGTAGAGTATTTAATGGAGGTCTCAGAAACTCCCTTCCCCAGAGGTTCTTCGTGCTTTACTTAGTATAGACCACAGATGAAAAGTAGGCTCCCTGGCTTTCATGGGGATGGAACAAGGGCATCTGATTCGGCAATTCCTGCTCTCCTCTATCTGCTAGCATTTAAGCCTCAGCCCACTGCCTTTTAGCTTCTGCCCACACTGCAGACGAGACACAAGCCTCAGAACGTGTCTCATTCCCCTGCCAGCTCCAAGATTCTACTGTGATGTCTCAAAGATACCTCAAAAGTGTTCCTTTAACATAAATTTAATCTTTACCCATACCTGGCCTTTCTCCAGTTTTCACCACATTTGTAAATGGCACCATCAGCCACCCCACGGCACAAGCCGGAAAATCTGGAATCATTTTTTTTTTTTAAAGATTTTATTTATTTATTTGAGAGAGAGAGAATGAGAGAGAGAGCATGAGAGGGGGGAGGGTCAGAGGGAGAAGCAGACTCCCCGCTGAGCAGGGAGCCCTATGTGGGACTCGATCCCGGGACTCCAGGATCATGACCTGAGCCAAAGGCAGTTGCTTAACCAACTGAGCCACCCAGGTGCCCCTGGAATCATTTCTAACACTCTATTCTCTAAAATCAAAATCAGTGTCAAGGTCTATCTATTTTGCTTCCTGAATATTTGTCCAATTGTCATCCATCCCCTGTCTCTACAACCACCATCTTAATTCAAGCAGCCACTGTCTTTTATGAATCCTTTTGATGTGGGAAACAAAGGCAGAAGAAAAATTATTAAATCTCCTCACTACCTACAGCCCACTGACAAGTCCTTGGAACAGGCAGAGGGACCTTCCTCTAGGAGCTCAGCTGCCTCGACGGTAATACTCTGCTAAGGGCAAGAGGCAATCTAAGCTTGAGCCCCAGGATCCTGTAGATCTACTTGAACATATAAAAATTCCTTTGGAAACTTCCTTTTTCTTTACACCACCAAGATACATGTTGCCAATCATCCTCTAAGCATATGACCCACTGACATACATCTGAAGAGTCTCATGACTGAGTTTTTACTAAACAGTGATAAATGACCTTTTCCTAAAAATAGCTAGCCCCCTCAGGATCCTGGAGACCTTGTTTCCAAAATGCCAGGAACTGGAGGAACTGTGGGGAATCAGAGAGGCTTTGGCTTTACTTGTTCTGACTCAGGGTACCCCCAAATAGCAAAATACCTCAAGAGTTCTAAGTACAGTATTTAACGGAGGCTCTGAAAGTCCCTAACCCTCTCCCAGCTTGAAATTATATAATGGGCCACTCCTCACAGCCCCAGCACAGCTCTTTGTGCCCACAGGTCCTGTCCCTGTGCTTTAATAAAACCACTTTTTTTTTGCACCAAAGATGTCTCAAGAATTCCTTCTTGGCTTCGAACCCTAACATCTTTCCTACATCACTATGGCAACAGCCTCTCAGCTGTTCTTCCTTTGGCCATGCCTGATCTCCAGTTCTTTCCCGACACTGGAGCCTGAGTGACCTTTTAAAATACAAATCTGCATTTTTCTAGTGACAAAAGGTGTTGAGACCCTTTTCATGTGCTTCTCTGCTATTTGTATATCTTCTTTGGTGAAGCGACTGTTCAAATCTTCTGTCCATTTTTAATTGGGTTGTTTGTCTTGCTGCTACTGAATTTCAGAGTCCTCAGTATATTCTAGATACAAGTTATTTGTTTCTTCATTTTCTTCATTTTTTTGATTGTATTAATGGTTTCATTGGTGTGTCAAAATTTATCAGGTATGTACATTAAATATGTGCAGCTGACTCTATGCTGATTACAGCACAGTAAAGCCATTTTTAAAAATCTAAATTTTTTTATTATTATGTTCAATTAGCCAGCATATAGTACATCATTAGTTTTTTAACATAATAAATAAATAAATAAATAAATAAATAAATAAATCTTATCTTGCTCCTCTCCTGCCTAAACTCCTTCATATGACTTCCTCCTGCCCTCACGTTAAAGAAGAAAATTTCTAACATTGTATATACCTGGCCTGCCACTAACATTTAAAGGACTCGGAGTAAGAACTCAAAGGGAGGCTGACATGCCATTGTGTCTCAACCATAAAAGTTATGGATCCAACGATGCCCACAGCCTCACCAGCGTCCCAGCTAGAACTCAAAGCCTACCCCTCTACCCGTTCCCGACAGGCATCCTGTGGCTCCTTGCAGGCCTGAGCACTAGCACAGATCTGGTGAGGCGGGCGGGCAGAAGCTGATCTGGAATCCCCTAAACCTGGGATGGGGACTAACCTGGACTTGGTGTTGTGCTGACATGACTGAAGATGCCGGAGGCCACCATGGAAAGCCTGAAATGAAACCAACCCAGAGAAAGCAAAGCGTATACAGTCAGACCCTTCTGACATCAACTGAGCCTTTGAACCAAGTCCCTAAAGCTAGCTCCATCTATGACCTTTTCATAAATTCTCTTTTTTGTTAAATCTAGATGACTAATTAATCCATTATGCAAACAATCCTCTGTGATGGAAGTTCTTAGACCATTTTATTTTGTAACATCAGAATATTCTTATGTTCCGTTTAATAAAATATGCTAAAACTGATAGAATGTTTAAGTATTATTCTAAAATATAATAAATCATTTCTTTTTCATTGTCCAAGAATGTAAGATCATTGAAATTGTACATATTCACCTTAGCTCCTTATAGATCATGGTGCTGAAATTATTCACCCATGCTCATTTATTTCTTCCACTCTCTACATAAGGATGTAAGCTGATGATATACTAATTTTAACTTAAAACTTAAATTCTGTAACTCTGATTCTTTCATACCTCATATAAAAC
Source organism: Phoca vitulina (assembly GCF_004348235.1). NCBI lineage: Eukaryota > Metazoa > Chordata > Mammalia > Carnivora > Phocidae > Phoca > Phoca vitulina. The sequence continues at coordinate 39,902,168 of NW_022589712.1, forward strand.
ATAAAATCTCAGCAATTTAGAGATAGTCTTTTGGTTGTATATTAATATAGTGTGAAGGGGAAGAGAATTTTGTTATACACATGTCTATAGTAGAAATTTAAGGAAAAGCCACTTGACGATTTTATAGTTCTCTAAACTGACACTTTAACCTTACTGTTTTTAATTATTTAAGATGTATTAGTTTATACCTAATAATGTTTGCTTTCAAATAATAGGCTATTTTTCTCTGTTATTGAAGATTGTACTAGAAGAGAAAGTGAAAGATTAGCGAAGAGACTGTGTTGTGCTAAGCATGATTCAACTAATAGATATTTTTTCCAATTTTCCTATACCTGAGAGCAGTTTATGATTTTGCTATGGCTTTTATAACACGAATGCATCCACAGGCTTTAGAAAGCAAATACTGTGACAGATTGACCACTCTTTCATGGCTATTTCCTTTATGTATTAACTAATGACAATAAATGAAATAAAGATTTTTTTAATAGTGAAATTAAAGGAACAAAGAAAGAAAAGTTGCTTTGGGCGATCTTGGCAAAATCTCCACGTGGAGTTGAATCTCCTGGCACCTGCTTTATGGTATTTTTTTCTTCTTAAGAAAACAGAAAGTATTAATTTTTAACACTGTTCTTGAGCAAAGTAAGCCAACCATGCATGCATAGCTTGAATTGGAATTGCTGGGCCATAGATTAACCTTCAATTTTGGAAGATAATGCCAAAATGTTTTCCAAAATGGATGCACCAGTTTAGGCCCCCACAAGTGGATTCACATCTTCCCCAACACTTAGTACTGACAAGCTTTTTAAAGTAGGCCCATCAGATGCATATAAAATGACAATTTTGTCTTGATTTGTGTTTTCCTAATCTCTAATGAGGTGAACATCTCTTCATGTGTTTATTGGTCTATGGTTCCTTCCTCTGTGAAATATCTATTCATCTTCTGCCCAATATCATGTAGATTGTTTGTGTTTTTCTTATTGCATATTCTTGATCCTAATTGTTTTAGAGTGTGGTTGTCATGAATATCTTCTGCAAATTTGTAACTCACTTTCTTTAATGTAGCTTTTGATAGCCAAAATTCTTACTTTTTAATTTTTTTTTTAAAGATTTTATTTTATTTGACAGAGAGAGAGCACAAGTGAGTGGATCGGCAGGCAGAGGGAGAAGGAAGGGGAGAAGCAAACTCCCTGCCGAGCAGAGAGCAGGGTCCTGGGATCATGACCTGAGCCAAAGGCAGATACTTAACCAACTGAGCCACCCAGGCATCCCTTTAAGTTCTTGCTTTTAATATTGTCAAATTTATTAATATTTTATTTTATGGTCAATGTGTTTTGTCTTATTTAAGGAAACAGCCTACCCAAGTTCCAAAAGATAATTATATGCATTTTCTACCAAGAGTTTTAAAGTTTTAACATTTGAGCTCTTAACTATCTGGACTATATTTTTACATGTCGTGAGAAGTAGGGACCCAAACTATACTCACCTCTGTAATTTTCAACATTCCATACATGTGTTGATCTCTGCATCCTATTTTATGCTACTAATCAATTTTAAAATCCCTCTACTATTGTTAAGTCATCTTAATTTTTATGGCTTTGGGATAATCCAGTATCTGGAAGAGCAAGTCTCCCCAACTTATTATTCTTCTTTGGAAATATCCTAACTATTCATGGCCCTTATTTTTATATATATACTAAAATTCTATTAACATCCATAAAAAATTTGTTTTTTTAATTGGAATTACATCTCTTTTATAGATCAATTTGGAATAATTGACACCTTTATATTGTCTTCTTATTTATGTAAATGATGTATCTATTTATAGAGTCTTCAATATTGTGTAATAATGTTTCATCATTTTCCCTCTAATGCTTTTGTATATATTTTATATAGACTTAGATAACTGGGGTTCCCTGAGACTACGGAAAATAATATTTTCTCCTTAATTATATTTTCTAGTGGTTTGCTGCCATTTCATAGAAATATAACTGACCTTGGGAAACATCTGATCTGTAGCCTGTTCACTACTATCCTATTATTTTTAATAACCCATAGATTATTTTTCTAGGTTAATAATGATAGCATATATAAATTATGCTATTTCAACTTACTCATCTCTGATATAATTTTTCCTATAATATTGTACTTAGAACTTCAACTCAAGGTCAACTCAAGGCAAAAACATTGTTGTCTCATTCCTGATTTTTAAAGGAATGCTTCTAATGTTCATCTATTTACTATGTCATTTCCAGGATTTTTATAAATCATCTCTTTTTATAGTAACAATGTTCCCTTAAATTCCAGGTTCCCCAATTATATTTATTATGAACGGGTATGCTGGTGAGTCATATGCCCTTTTGCCATCTAATATAGTGTGCCTTTAAAGCTTAAAATAAAGCAAGAAAGTCTTTGATCTACTCCACCATCTGCCTCCTGGCTACAGGATGTTAGGTCTGTGCCAACCAGAAACCTAGCAAGACATATTTCCTTGGATATTGCAAACAGGAACATTACATTTTAGATTGTTATAATTCTGTTCCCTCTTTCCTGCCCTTTCCTTCTCCTCCCTTGAAATTAGAAAAGGGCAGGAAGTAGCTAGCATAATGCTCCCTTAGAAGTGTGGTTTCTACATACAAGGTGCTATTATCTTAAGCAAACTTTAAAACCACTTAAGCAGTAAATGATGAATATGGTAGTTTTTTTGCCGGTATATCCCCAAAGTGTCAGAGAACTAAGCAGTGAGGACAGAATATTCCAATTCATTTCACATTTGTTTCACAACTGGAAGCTGATCCCACCAAACCTACCCTCTAGCTAAGATAGCTAGTTCAGATAGCTCGTCTATCTGAGGGGAGGGGTCTATCAGTTATTATCTGTGTAGCAAGTTTAGTTAAAAAAACAAAAAACAAAAAACACTACTCACACTGTATGTAACAAATGCCACATCTGAATGATTATTTCTTTTACTACACTTGATCTTAGCCAAAAGGCCAAGAAGCGATAACCAAAAAATAATAATCAAATGACACATGAAATCTGTGGGCATATCTACAAAAAAGTAAAGGTCACATTATCCTGACAACAGAGAACAAGAGTATACCCTTGAAAATTTTATCAAAACAAACAGAAGAAAAAAAACCAGAAAAATATATCTGGCATATCAATAGGTGCGAGTGGCTTCTATAAGACAAGAGCAAGAACGGGGGTGCCTGGGTGGCTCAGTCAGTTAAGCAGCTGCCTTTAGCTCAGGTCATGATCTCAGGGTCCTGGGATCGAGTCCCACATCAAGCTCCCTGTGAGACTCTCCGTCTGCTGCTCCCTCTCTTGTGTTCTCTCTCTCACTCTCTCTCTCTCGCTCATGCGCACACACACTCTCTCTCTCAAATAAATAAATAAGATGTTTAAAAAAAAAAAGACAGGAGCAAGAACCCATAAGAAGAGAACAGATTGAAATAAAGGATAAGCCTAATGAAAACAACAACAACAAAAAGACTGAGATTCAAAAATAAGCTGAATGTGATCAAAAGACTCAAGGAAATTAATAACTAAATAGAAGGTATTATATCAACCGAAGAGACAGTAATAAACAGAATGATATTGTTTGAAGAGACTCTCCAGAATGCAGGGAGACATTGTGAGTAGTGAAAGTGAAAATGTTAGCTATGAAGAGAATGAAAATGCAGCCTAATTATTACAGATATCATTAAGATAGACATCAAAACGAATGGAATAAACAAAATCATAATTGAGAAAAACCTTCTGTAGCTGAATATAGGCATCAGTATATAGATCAAAATACCACATCATTTCATATAATAAATGAAAATAGAATCCAAACTCTAATTCTAGCAATATTTTTTAATCAAATATAATTCAAATAAGTAAACATATAAATAAGGGGAAAAGCCAATAGACATTCAATCAGAGTTGAAAAGATGCATAAAATGTTATAAGAAGTATAGCTGACCAGTCTTTCCATTATAGCATTTACATACCAAATCAATATAGAGTAATGTCACAGAGTGTTTGAAAACAGCTGTGGTTCAAATCTGTTTTCATTATATGTGAATGTAGAAGACATGTTCTCTTTGAAAAATCAATCAACAGGCATTCTTATTATACCATTTTCATGTGTTGTTTGTCTGCAGGAAGAGACTACATTAGGCAATGGATTTGAGAACCCAATTTACTCTATAATTTTATTTCTCTTACAAATTAGTAAATTCTGATGGCATACATCCAATCCTGACAGCCTAGTTTTGCCTGCCCCTGGGACAAGATCAAGCTTTGCTGTCAAAATGTGTTTCAAAATTCTCAAGATCAAGTCCAAATTTAGAACAATGATAAACACTTTAAGGAAATGGCTTGCAACTCATAGAAAAGATACATACATTAATCCTTTCTCTAAAGGGAGGCTCTTAGGTGCGGGAAGGGAGGATGTGTTCAGTTAAAGGAAGCATATGAAAATACTCATTGTTTTGACTTATAATATCAAGGGTCAGCATGCAGTTTTTATCAAAGAGCTGATGGGTCATAGAAGATTGAAGTAATGCTTCAGTTCAAGATTTCTTGGGGATCCTTTTGGAGAGGGTAGTTTTTCTGTCTCTTTGAACATCTCCTTTTCAAAATTTTAACAGATCGGAATTGAGTTAAAATTTATAAATTTTGTCAGCAAGGATTGAATCATTATAATATGTAGTCTTTCCATTTAGAGACCATAGGTTTTAGCTCCATTTATCCAAAGTATGATACTTCTTTCAGGAAAATGTTTACTTTCCGCAAAAAGTCTGTGTCCTCAATCCTTTTACTCTCTTCAAGACAGCTTTCAATTGAACAAATAATTAAAACAAAAACAAAATGAAGCAAAACTCCATAACCCAGGGATTAGCATTTTTAATCTTAAATCTATTCAAATTCTGTACTCAAATAAGTTAATATAATAATCTTTGGCTGCCCTATATTAAAATCCTATTATGAGAAGATTTTCTTGTTTTGACTTTGAAAGATTACTGTCCAGGCTTAAAACACAGGGTTTCTTCCACTGGCTCTCTGTACATTTTTCCTTAGATAAATTTCCTAACCACTTTAACCATCTGAATCCTGGTCTAGAAATGATGACGTTACTCTAGATCATCACTCAGGTTCCTTCTTTGTTAAATGTCCTAGGATTCTTTAATTCTTCTACATTATGTTGGTCTATTTTCAAATTTAACTTCATGGAAACCCTGTCACAGAGGTTAAGAGATCTTGGACCTATTTATGTTAACAGTGACCTTGTATGAGCCTTATCCACTCACCCAGATGGAATTGGGGAAGGCAGAAGGAACTAAATAGCTATGTTTGAGGTTCTCTGGTAAATAAAGCTAACTTTAACCTGGAAATCTCATAAATTTTGTTTCAAAACAAGTTTTATTTCAAAATTTGGTTATTCACTTAATGAGGAACCATACACTAATCACCTTCAAAAATGCAAAAGCACTCATTTTAAGTCGTTATAATGATACATGCTCAACTCACTATTATTTTTCAAGTATTTACGGCTAACAAAATGGCCCTAGTCAACATCAAAGAAAATGCTCAGCAAAGACTCATTTTATTGTTAACCTCAATTTTGAAACAAGTAGTGCATTCAAGAAACCACATTTACAGATTTATTCCTCAAAAACCTCCATTTTCTCATTTCTTGCATTTTGTGGTTTTCATTTTATCCACTTTGGATAAAACAACATAATATATATATATATAACTATGTATATATAATATATAAAAGCATTATATATGACAGAAAATATATAGAATATAATAAGATATAGTAATACATAATATAACAATGTAAAAATAGAGCGACTTTATTTAAATAAAATCAGAATGTTATAACAAATTAAGATATTTATTGTTTTCAAAAAGAGCCACTTTAAAAAAATTAGCTATTCAATTGACCAATTTAATAATTAATGTAAAACTACTCCTCAGACATAGTTTTACAGTCAAAAAGAAAAAGAAAAGAATTACACCTAAAAAGCTTAAAGTGGCTATAACAATTAAATGCTAAAAAAAAGTTCAATTAACCCCAAAAAAAGGCAGGTGCAGAAGAAAAAAGGAACAAAGAACAAATAGGATTGGACAAATAGAAAACAAAGAAAACATGGTAGAATTAAGTATATGTACATATATATTCCTAGGATATGCTTTCTACAAGAAAGTTTACTTTAAATAGAAAGTCACATATGTTAAAAGTGATAGGAAAAATATCACGCAAATGTTAATCTAAGAAAGCTGAAGTGGTTGTGTTATTATGAGACAAAATAGAACAGTACAAGGAAACTTACTGGGGACAAAGAGGGATATTTTATAATGATGAAAGTCTCAGTTACTCTTTCTTGCAAAGGGGCCTGAAGAAGTAATGAAATATAGAGTGATGCAAATACTCTCTGTCTTGATTAATCTGTTGTATACTTGGGTGTACATTTGATAAAATTACCAAACTGTACACTTTAAATAGATACATCTGTTGCATTTGAATTATATCTTAATAAAGTTTTTAAAAAGGGGCGTCTGGGTCGGTTAAGTGTCCGACTCTTGATTTCAGCTCAGGTCATGATCTCAGGGTCATGAGATTGAGCCACATGTTGGGCTCCAAGCTCAGTGGGGAGTCGGCTTGAGATTCTCTCTCTCCTTCCGACCCTCCTGCCCACCCCCCCAACATGTGCTCCCTTCCTCCCTCTCTCTCTCTAAAATAAATAAATAAATCTTTTAAAAAATAAAGTTAAAAAAAGATGAAGAGGGGATGCCTGGGTGGCTCAGTCGTTAAGCATCTGCCTTTGGCTCAGGTCATGATCTCAGGGTCCTGGGATCGAGCCCGCCGTCGGGCTCCCTGCTCCGCGGGAAGCCTGCTTCTCCCTCTCCCACTCCCCCTGCTTGTGTTCCCTCTCTCGCTGTGTCTCTCTCTGTCAAATAAATAAATAAAATCTTAAAAAAAAAACATGAAGAAAAAATTGACATCTGCCAAATGAACCATAAGTAGGCTAGAGGTAGCCTTACAGCATAGCAATTCAGATCATATGCGCTTTGGCCAGACCGTCAGAGGAGAAGTCCTGCCTCTCCTCCTTACCATATAGAAAATTAGCTAAATCAGTTCATTTCTCTGTGCTTCAGTTCCTCTTTAAAATGAGCAGAGTCATAGTTAAACAGTCATTGTAAGGAGTAAATGAATTAATACAAATAAAGTGCTTAGTAAGTACTCAAGAGAAGTTAGTTATTATCATGTCATGTATTCTCTGCTTAAGCCTGATGGACTGTGGACGCTTCTGACAACCTGTAACATTATTTTAATGTATTGAAAGGAGAAGAATAGGAGGAGAAGGAGAAAGAAAAATAGCCCTTTATTGGAAATAATTTTTTAACCTAGGGATTAATTAGAATTCATTTGCATGTCTAGATTTTTAGCTTGAGCAATGCCAAACCTCTTCCTGTAATTTGATTTGCATAGTTGGCAGACACCCTGTGGGGAAAGATGGCAGCCAAATACAATTCGGAATTGTTGCCAAGAGTTCTTGTTACTTGATGTGGAGACTTTTAGGAAGACTTCTGGACTCTATACAGGTAAGGTGTGCCTAACTGATATGTTTGAATAAATGAATGAGTGGGAGGGTGTAAGACTCATTCTGAGTGTGTGATGCGAGTGGCCCTGCTTCATAACTTTATAAAGGAAAAACCCAAGAAGAAAACAAAATATGATGTTGGTCCCAAAGGAACTTAACAAACTTCTCAAAGCACCATGCAGGTCTACCATTTTATAAGATTTAGAAGCAGCCCTTCTCATTGCTGTCCTATTGAGCAATGGTCTCTAAATATTTTTTATTTTGCACCCCATCAATAAAAAATGCTTGTCCTTCATGTATATAATTTATTCATTTATTCATAATTTATATGTTTATATTACTATATTAATATAGTATGAATTTTACATAAAAATATGAACTGAAGAATGAGATGAAGATGAAATAATATTTTTGTATACTATCTTGCTAATTGCAGATGGCTTCCTATTACCATTAGCTACTATTTCGAGGCCAAATATACTCTTAAGGGTAGGGTTATCTTCAGTAATAATGAGCATAAACTCACATTTCAAGTGGACTTCTTGTAACTGTGAACTTTCCAAGCCAACATTTTTTTGTTAAAATGATCTATATGCTCCCAATTTATATCTTAGAATGTGGCTTAGAAAAACTCACACTAAGAATAGAACACATTAGCAGCACTCATTTTTTGTTATAATATTGTACATTATTAACATTGTCTTAAATCTTCAGTATTTTTGTAGACATTTTCCCAATCTTTTTATCTCATTTTATAATGCCTAGTTTAAATAAACCTAGATAACATTATTTGAGAATTCACTTCAGTGGATCCACATACAAGCCAGTAATTCACAGTAAGCTGAAATGGGATGAAAAATGGGACTAGACTACCACTAGACTACCACGTCACTTTTTCCTCAGGACATTTCATGACAAGTGACTGACATTATACCTGTGTGAAGGGCCAGTATCAATCCACATCTAAAGATAGTAAAGATTAATGTAAATCCCGTTTTATATAAAGTTAAATATAAATAGGAGTACTAATAATTTCTTCTGGAATCTTAATAGATCATCTTGCAGACTCTGAGATTCATGTACCCTCCTTGAGAGACCAATCAGGAAAGAAAGTCCACAAGCCACATAAAGAGGAGAGAACCCTCAAGGATAGCACATATGAATTTGTAGTCCAGACCTACATATTATAATATATGTCTTTCTTTTCCTATAACTGAACTTGATTACTAACTCAACTTCCAGTTTTTATCTAAGGGCAGAAAACTTGACATAGTCCCTTTTCAGCAAATTCAGTAAAATTTGTGACTATTGAGGCATTTTAGGTTTACACTAAGACAATTCAAGGATTCCCTCTTCTTCCTTCTCTATGAGGTTTCACCCAAGATCCGAAGACCAGGGATGAAATGGAGGTGCCAGAGAACAGGGGCCAGGAAGGAAGTGGCCTTACGGTGGTATCCCGGCATCTAGTTCTCAGTCCTCTTTGGACATTGGCCCTCATCCCCCGTGCATCTGATGCCGCTGGTCCCTGCTCCACATGAGAGAAAGGGCAGTGTCGAGAAACATTACCAGACTTTTGGCTGGAGCCACTGCTTGAGGCTAGACTTTGAGGCACCTATTGTCACCAGGGATGAACAGGGAAAGGGAAAGCCAAAAAAAAAGAAGTTGTAAAAGCTAACACTTTTGAGTTGAAAAAGGTTGAACTTCTGAATTATTTGAAGGTCCCTGGGACAATTAAGAAAAAGGGTACAGTCTCTGGAGAGAAGTCCTCGAGGGGGTGGAAGTCCGAGAAGTCCGGTACAGTGAAGGACTTGCCTTAGGAGTGGCAGCATTTCTCTCACCGAAACTGAAGGCATATGGCACAGCGTGTGGCCACAGAAGCAGGGAATCCAGTGGATGGGATTGGAGAAATGAGAAAATACTTGCCTGATTTTCCTCTCCGGAAGACTAAAAATAAACTGTAAATGAATTGAGATTATCTAGGTTTGATGGAGATGAGGTAGAATCCGCTTTGTGGAATTCCTGTTTGAAACCAAGTTTGAATGTAGAAAAATAAAATTACATTTCTTATACAACTGAGTCTTGCAGGCTCATAGTGGTACCCACAGTACGTAGAAGCTTCTCTCTACCAAATACACGCACTACAGAACCTAATCATCTTGAAGTGAGAGATGGGAGAGAATTGGTGTGTGGGAATGAGGCTGACTCTAAAGTCAAACTAATTTCAGATAAACCTCTGGGTGTGAGCAAATGACTGAATTCTTAAATTTTCTAGGTAGGGGAATGGGAATCTATGTAAGGGAAGAAACAAGAGTCAACAGAGCTTTATGAATTGCTACAGAAATTCAGTCTTCTAAATCATTCATACCCTATTGTCCTGGCAAAATTAGAAATGGTGTCCCCTTTCTCTTTCAAAAGTGTCCGAAGCTTGGACAAAGTGTAAAAAGCATCCTAGCTATAAGCAAAGCCAACCCTTCACCCCTTATGTAAAAGCTTTCATCAGAACTTATTTATGAAGGATGGCTTCAGCCTGTGTGATGGTCAGTGTCCTCAGAGGAGGGCAAGGAGGGCCAGGAGTGGCTTAGGCCAGCACTGGAAGGAGGAAAATCCCCTCTAAAAATGACTGGCAATTCTACTCAAGCGGGTTGCAAATGGAAGCCACTATTTGGGCTTAACCCTGGAGGCGGGGGAGGAAATGTCACCCAGAGGACTGTGGGATACATTGTGTGATGAGGAACTTACTCTTCTTGTGAAATAGATTTTTGTATGGAAAAACGAGCTCTCAATTTTTTTAGAGATTGCAGACAGGGACAAACGCACCTAAATGAGAAGTCAGTTTTCTTTCTCAGAACATAAAGAGTGACTAGAACAAAATAGTATTTGGAAAAGTAAATCATTGATTCTTTCTTTTTTGCTCCTTAGCCTTTTTCTCAATCACATTAGTAAATTATCTAGCTAGTCAGCTAAGTCACCAAGGGAGGAGAGTTTTCCACAGACAAAGGTGGGAATGGGGGTATGGTGGAAAGCCTGGGGTGGGCAGTAGATTTTCAGTCAGAGAAGTCGAAGTATTTGGGATTGGGGACTCAGGCATAAACAAGAGCCAGTCCCCCCATCTCAGATTCTATAAGGCCCATAGGAAGGAAAGATGACCTGGGCAGAGGCAGAGGGATGAGAGAAAACGAAGGGAATTGAGGAGGGAAGCCAGAGAGCTTGGGAGCTAGTGAGTCCCTGATGGGGCCCAGGGTCCTTCACTGGCTCCCTTTCCCCAGGCCGAGTCCTGAGGTGTAGTGCAGAACGAAATCCTGTACATGTTTGGAAGGATCTGAGAAAGAGTTTGTGCCTCAGTTCTCAAGTGGAGAGAGAGGAGGTAGCAAGCTTAATGAAGTTCCTTTCTTACCCAGAAGCAGAGCAGAGTGTTAAAATAGAGATAGCCATTTGCTTATCTAAGTAGGTGTATCTGACACAGAACTTCCTGAGCTAAATGTGCTGAAGAGAGGTGTGAAAATAGCTAAGTGTGAAATGAAACCAGAAAGGCCCGTAGCCAGGATGTGGTAGTTACCTGACTGGAAACTTTAGAGCAATGGTACTTCTCAGCAAGGGTACCGGCATTCATAGTGATGAAAATCGAGGACAAGAGGTATCCGACCATACTTTGCCCCCTGGGGTTACCCATCCTCACCTGGAATGTGTGCCTAAAAGCAAGGATGACGGTGGAGGTAATAATAGTAGTAGCCAAGATACAGGGCTTCCGACAGACCAGCCACTATTCTATGTAGTTTATGTATATGAACACATTTAACTCTCACAACAATCCTAAGATATAGGTACTGTTATGAAACCCATTTTGCAGATGAAGAAGCAGGCACACAGAGGTTAAGAATAAAAATCCAGAATTAATTTAGATTAAGTAGAATTGACTGACATCAGTTTTATGATAACTTCTAAACTGCTCAAAAAATTATATATGTGTGTATGTATAAATGTATGATATAATTGAATTTTCACACAAAGATTTAAACCCACTGAAAAGATGCTTAGTGTGAATTTTTAATTATGAGTTATTATATATAACAGATAATGGCAAATCAAAGTAGCAGCATAGTTAAAAAAAACAAAACCAAACCACAAAACAAACAAACAAAACCCCAAACCAGAAGAAGTCAGAGTAACTGAAGCAATCCTAAAGAACAGGATAAACGCCACAATATTTCCTCCTCAACGTAAACCTAGCCTTTCAGTGTTTCCTTATTCTCTCATTTATCAGCTACCTCGTGACTTCATTTTTCTCTCTTCATGGGCCTTATCTTAGAGTAAGTCATTTCAATGCTGTTTTTATCAATAGCTTATATTTCTTTCACAACACCCAGGGTTAGACTAAGTTTCTTGTCTCTGTTCATTCTGCCTTTAACACCAGTAGATCCCAGAGTAAGAGTAAAAATGGAGGCTCACATACTGTTAAGTACATGTTCTATGATTTCATGAGGGTGACAATTGGCAAAATATCAGAAACAAAAGAATTCAGTTATAATTGCCCATGTCTGATTGCACTGTTAATGAACTACCAACATATGAATGGGTAATAATGACAAGCATAATTTATGAATTATTATACAATTATTCCATAAAATATGTTTTCTTGCCTTAATTTAAGCAAAATAATTAGGTAGTAATAATCAAGATTTTCCCCCTATTTTGTATTCTATTGGGAGTAATTATTCTAAAGAATTAAAAGAAAATATGTAACTATATTCAATATGTACAAAATTTGAACAGTTTCATTAAAAAGGAGATTAAAATTAACATAAAAATGTAAAAATGAAAATTATTTGTATGTTTTCAAAACACTTTTCTTCTGAAATGTCCAACATTATCTATTAAAATTATAAAGCCAATACAAAAAACTAATGAATATTAAACATATTTAATATAATAAATATTAAACATTTTAATTTTTAGAATTCATATAGATCTTGTTATATATGTCAATAAAGTGTAAACCTCTCAGAATTCTAGTATTCAATTTTCATGTAGTTGAACTGGCCTCACAATGTATATCCAAAAGTAATATCAATTACATACTACTGTAAACCTTAAAGATAAAATAGCTAACTACTTTACCAGCAAAATGAGCTTATTTGGGAATAGCAGAGGAATCGGAATTCCAGAGATGCAGACTATGGTGAACTATAAGCAAGTCCAGAGAACAAGGGAGTGGAAGTTTCTTTTATAGTGGAAAAGGAGGTGAAGAGGGGCTGTTTGGAATGAAGCGGTGTTCAAGATTGTGGCAACTTATTGGCTGAAATGTGGCAGTTTCTCATTGGCTGGGTTGTTGCTGGGCAAGGAGCAAAATCTCCCTTCCTCCTCTTGGGGTAGTAAACTAAGCTGCTTCCTGTTGGGTAAAATAAACTGCAACAAATAAGTGGTGCATGGGTGAAGGCTCTCCATCCAGAGCTTCCCAGCCCCATTTTGAATGAGGTTTTCCTTCACACCTTTTCACAAGGCTATAAAGTATTTCTCCACCACAGGCAACTGCTGTGAATGCTGTTACAATTTATAGGTAAAACTGGAACCACAAATTGCAGTACGAAAAGAAGCAAGAGACAGTATGTCTGGGATTGTGGGAAATGATATTTCGTAATGCAAGAATCTACTGCATTCTTACTACCTGTGAGAAACAATTTGACCAATTTGGTTTTTATCTTGGCTAAATGTTTCTCCTGCTCAAATCTTCCCTGCCCTTGAAGCATTGTTCGTCTCTGACAGAGGCAAAGGAACAGCCCACAAATATTCATGGCCATTAGACATAGTTGCCTTTCATTTCAAGTCTTTAATTTCCAATAGGCACAAAAAGAAGTGGTTCCCTGGGGCCTTTATGGTATTAGTCATGAGAGAGGATATGTGGGGTTATAAGTCATGCTTCTCCATTTAGGAGCACCAGATCCCTAAAAACAGACATGCACTTCTTTCCCCTAAGTAATATGGAAATGTTCACATGAACACCAATATAGAGAGAATATGAATCATCACTTTGCTTCCACTGTTACCACCATGGTCACACATTCTTTAAAAATGTGTGCAGTATCACAAAATATTTTCAAAACTCAGGAAAATAAGGTGTTTGCCCTTTGCTGATTTGCTCCTTTAATAAGTATAGGTATCAAAGTCTTCTCCTTCTATTGAATTTCACTGGGTTCATATGGGGCCAACCCTCTTTGTTCCTTGCCACAGTGGGGAGAACCAATACCCATCCAAGTACCTTCTTTCTAGAGCTAAAAGGTTCAGTAGAGGAGCATATCTCCAGTCAAACTGACGCAGTATCCCAGAAATTATTTGCTAGAACTGTTGGGGAACAACAGTCTCTTTCCTCTGTGAGATCTTTAAGGTGGGAGTCAGGAGTTTGGGATTGTTGGTGGCTTTCTTGTCAGTCACATGTCTAGTCCTAGAAAAATCAAGCCAGAGATAAGCAAAAGCAAGGGAGAGGGGCAGATCCCTGGTGACACAGCTAGAGCCCCTGAACACAGCCATTAATACACCAGACACAGAGGGCTAGGAAATATAGACAGAGAACAACAGCACTCTTGAAGGCTCTGGACTTCTTTTTTTCAGAAGTCATACCTCTGGACTCTAGTTACGTGAATCAATAAATTCTTTTTGTTTAAATTCAGATTGAGTGTCTGCATCTTGGAGTCAAAGAGCCCTATGAGTAATTTAAGTTCATCTACAATAACTTGATTAAGATAGTTAAATACAGAGTCATACAACAGATACAATGTAGAGATGACAAGCAGGGGCTGGAGGAAGGCAGACAGGAGAGTGTCTGTACTCGGTGGCGATCGGAGTGATACAAATCGCCCCATCATAAAAAGTCGGCATTGAAGATCCTTTCCCAACTAGTTTAGTAGTACTGAGTATCTGTGCAGCGAAGATTTATTGGTTTAGTGTCCTCAAATAAGAGACATTTTGAGGTTTGAAAACAGTGAAAGTATTCAAGGTGTGAATGATGTTTTGGGACATGAGGAAGAAAGTCTCCATGTCAATATCTCCACCTCCCCTGCCTGCTCGCTCCTGTTGGTGTATGTCTTCCAGAGAACTGAAAATCTGGAACCTGTGGGTCAAGTTGCAATGTTTCAGTTATTTTATTTTGAGAGATGGAGATTTTTTAAAAATCGTAAGAAAAATTGAGAAATTAATCATTGTTATGAAAAATAAAAATGGAATACTTGGGAAAATCCATGTTAATTTACCCATTTCTGTGACATAAGCATATATGAAAGAAATAGTAAAACAGGGTTAAAATAAAGCTTTTTCTCTCTTTTTTAAAAACATACTTGACTAAAAATAGGAAATTTAGAATAACAAATCATTAAGTTTTAAAATCCCAATAATCAAGTTGCCTAAGAAACCATGTAATCCCAACAATAAAGTTGAATTAGCTCATCACCAAAGAGCCATAAAAAAAGTACTGATTTGACTAAAGTCTTTTGTGACAGTATACTGAAAATCAAGATTAACATCTTTTCATTACCGTAAAGGAATTAAGAACCACCATAAGCAAAAGGTTTTACATTTAAGAGCATTATGATAGCCATCTTTTAAAAGATATGAGGTCATTTTCACCAAATATTAAAAACTATGGTCAAACTTAAGCTTGGTGTATCTTAATTACTGGCCATTTTTCATTCTGAATATATTCTCAAAAACTGTAGGATACTATGAAATGTATAGCTATTATAGATAATATAAATGCATTTATTCATTATCAATGGAGTTTTGTTTTATTATGTGTAATTCAATGAATAGAAAAGGTACTTTCTTAGCTAAAAAAACATGTTCTATGCTTAATACTGCCATACTTCTTGGAGATTAAGTAGTCTATAAGTTGTTACAGATTTATTGTAAATATATTAAAATAGAAGAATCTCTTAAGAATCTTTTATGAAAAATATGCAATGTGGTTAAATAATTCAGTTGAGTAGTGAAACATATCAGTACTTTTGCAAATAATTAAGTTTATTTAATTTAAGCATAAACTTGCAAGTGGTTGGGTTTTTAAAACTGTACAGCTAAGAATTTTAGAGACCTCTGGGCATTTTTTTTTATAAATTTTTTTTATAAATTAATATACCTGTGGAAAATACACCTGAAATAAATTCTTAACTTCAGTAGAATTTTATGTTCTAATTTGCAAAATAAGATACAGAATTTATTACACAGTGATGATAAAATTACACCCTTTAAACAACATTGATGAGTTTATAGATTTTTGTTGTTCTTATATATTTATATGCACATATAAATACATACATACAAACATATATCTGTGTGTGTGAGTATGTGTGCATGCATTTTCTTCTCATAAAATGAGGTGCTGAAACAAAACAGCTTAGAAGTGAAACAGTCTTTGTTAAAAGGACCATCTAGGAACATTTAATTCATCGTGGTTCCCAAACTAAGATTGCTAGATCCACTTTGTGGTGTTATTAAAAACTATTTAAAGCATGTTAAGGACTACTTAATATTTCATCAATACATCATCCAATTGCTTATTAAAATGTCTGTGCCACTGCACATTTCCACCAGCATGAGAGACACAATAACTTATTAAGATTAAACTCTTAACATATACTAGGAACTGTGCTGAGCACATTAAGCTCATTTAAATCATCACTCACCACTCTAGGAAGTCACTGCTATTGTTATTCTCAATTTGCTGTAAGAAGATGGAGACTTGCCCAGGGCTGGTAATCACAGAGGCATAACAGCCATTGTCTCGGGTCTGTTGGCCTCAGACCCAGGCTCTTAACCACCACACCATATTGCTTTATTTTGGCTAATTCAATAGTCGGAAAAAACAAAATATGTATTTTATTCACATTCTCTTATTATTTTGTCAAACATTTGTTTTTCCTTCTTTGTGCACTATTTTCTGGTATTGATGTGGGAAGCAAAGGCAGAAGAAAAATTATGAAATTTCTTTACTACTTACGGCCCTTTGACAAGTCCTTGGAACAGGCACCGTGACATTCCCCTAGGGACTCAACTGCCTGGATGTTGACACTTTGCTAAGGGCAAAAGGCAATCTTAGCCCGACCCCTAGGTTCCTGTAAGTCTGCTTTAACATATAAAAATTCTTTTGGAAACTTTCTTTATCTCTACCCCTCAAGATACATGTTGGCAATCATTTTCCAAGCATATGACCCACTGATATACACCTGAAGGGTCTCATTAAGTAAGGGACAGGCAGGGCTAGGTAAGGAGAGATAGGTAGGGGGCTACCTGATCAGCCTCACAGAAATTCCAGAAATGCTGAGGTCTAACTAAATCAGAGATATGGGAACAAACCAGACCACCCTGGTTTGTTCAGAGGTGGGGTCTTTTTATGGCAGTCACATTGTGACCAACAAAGAATAACTAGACCCCAAAGAAGAAGCCATCAAAGTGTTATCACCAGTCCTTACTCAAACCAAGATGTCACAAGAATGTTAAGGCCACAAGCTCCCTGGTCAGTTCTAAATAAAAGACTGTCAGTGGAGGCCCACATTGGCAACCCTGTCAGGATCCCTCTCACTCCTGAGAACTTTCTCTGTATCCCTGCTTAATAAAACTCTATCGCTTTACTCACTCACCTTTGTCGGCGAGATTCATTCTTCGACTCCGTGAGACAAGAACTTTGCTCTCCCACTTCAGTATCATCCCTTATTTATTTTTTAATTTGAATACTAATGCTTTTCATACTGTTTTGAGTTCTTTTATATTGTCTTAGGAATTATATTTTGCTCAATTTTTATCTTTCTTTTGTTTTATATAATGAATTCTTTCTTAAATAGTAAAACCTAGAGAATTTTTTCAGAATAGAATTTGTAAAAGAACTTCTGGGTCAGTTCCCTCATGTAATATTTGAGGAGACTGAAGGTCACAGACTCAGCTAATTGCTAATCTCTGAGTATAATCTGGATGGCAGCAGGTAAGAAATATACTATGTTAACATTATATAATACCAGAATAGATTAGAACTTCCAAAATTATTTATTTTATTACAATCATTATTTTTGAATTAGACGTCTTTTTTACCCTTTTATAAGATTTGCTTAGAATTGAAGTATGTGGCGGGGCTCCTGCGTGGCTCAGTGGATTAAGCAGCTGACTCTTGGTTTCGGCTCAGGTCATGATGATCTCAGAGCCTGTGGATGGAGGTGGGGCCCTGGGATGGAGGTCAGGCTCCCTGCTCAGCAGGGAGTCTGCTTGTGGATATTCTCTCTCCTGCTCTCTGCCCCTCCCCCTGCTGTCACATGCACTCTCTCTCTCTCTCTCTCTCAAATAAATAAATAAATAAATAGATCTTTAAAAAAGGAATTAAAATATGTGGCTATCTTGCTCAACTAAAACATAAAAAGACTTAAAAAATGTATGCAGAAATGATATAAAATATGCAGAGATGTAATATATCTGCTTGACTTTCTTTTCAGTGTTACCTAGATCCAGGAAAATAAATACAACTGAGAAAAATCCACCAGGCTTTTCTTGGCTTTCTCTACTTCATTCCTAGTTTGGAAAAAATCTTGACCTTAATCCAAATAGGTGGCCAAGGGTTGAGTATTACATTTGCTTTGCTACTGGTCCTGCTGTGAACTTAGATTTTGCTTTTTTCTCTGCTAGACGAAAGTGAAGAGTAAATGATTGACAAAGTGATTCCCAAGGAGGAAATTCAAACATTTGCCAAAAGCCAAAGATAATTTTATTTCATGCTATGCCTTTCTAATTTGTTGTCTATAAGCAGAAATGTTTATGATCTAGGATTCATTCTATCTCACAAGATAGCATATGATTTTGTAAGTTTTCTTTATAGAAACCTGTGTTCATATAAAGGCAAAATAGGATGACATAAGCAAAGTATGTTTCCAAACAACTGCAAAAATTCTCACACTCTTTATTCCTGTTTTTGCTTTAAAGAAAGAGATAGCATGAGTCATTATGGAAAACAACCGCTCTTATTATTCCTGTTACCCCAACCCCCTTCCCACACTACTGCAAACACACACACACACACACACACACACACACACACACACACACCAAGAATTCAGCTCCCAAAATACAAGGACAACTTTGTAGAGATGGGTTTATTTATAACAATGTAATATTAACATTTTCTGGAAAACACAGTAAACTGTAGGAAAGACAAATTCAAATAGGGGGTGTAAAGCATTTTAAAATATTCTTGTTCTTTATAATTATTTGATTAAACAGAAAACAGTGATAACAGGATCTGTAGAAGCTTCATGTTAATGGAAGACAAAAAATTGTCTTGTAAAATGTGACATTTTTTTGTCTCTACACTAAATGGCTTCAAGTGTACCAAACCCTTTACATGGAAAAATGCTTTTCAACAGCATCCTTGGCAATCTGTAAAGATGATCTCGCATTGCCAAATGGGCTTTGAGCTGCTTCCTAATTTACTTTTTTCTCAGTTTGTTACTTGATGTTACACATACTAATGTGCCATCCTAGGCTAATTTGACTTCCAAACCCTCACCATGTCTGTGTTTCAATGCTCCTGTTCTTCTTCTATTACCCTCCAAAATCACTGAAATCAACCACTGCTATTATTAGGAGAAAAGCATAATATAGAAAATATGGTGCCCATAACTAAGATGCCTGAAACATGTTTGTTTTCCAGCTGATGCTCGTGGAGCAGAAATTCGGGGCGTCTTTTAACAACTATTCAGTAGAGAGAGAACCACTCCTAGTTAAGTTGCCTAGGCAACCATTTGGAGCAAAATCTGCAGTTAAATTTTTTTCTCTCATGTTCTATTTTTCTAGACATGGCTAATTTTTTCCCCTTATTTTCCAATATCTATTTCTCCTCACATTTTTCTTTATACATTATTTTCAGCATTTCTTCTCCTCTTGCTTTTTTTCCTCTTATTCTTTTCTTCTACTAATTATCCAAACTTTCTTTCCCTTAGGAAAGAGATCAACAAATATTTGCCTTTAAAGTTGGCCAGTCAACTACCATCCGGTTACTATTTTGTTCCTTTTTAGAAAATCAACTGTAGACCTTTCATAAAAATGGAAATTCTGCTCACTTATGCCAAAAATCAACTGTAGACCTTTCGTAAATTTGGAAATTCTACTCATTTACACTAAAAATAAACTGTAGACCCTTCATAAATATGGGAATTCTGCTCACACTACCAGAGCGTGGTTGAGTACCAGCTTATTAAAATGCAGAAGTCCCCGTTTTAGAGACAACAGTGGTTCAGACTCTGATTTCCACATCATCCTGCTTTCTCTGAAGGCTGAGGGCATTTGAAGTGCTATTTCTTAAGCAACACCAAGAACAAACAAAGGGTGAAGAACCTTTGATCTGAGGAGAGATTGCTTTTGTTAGCAGACTGCTAGCTAGGGTGAGTTAGATTTGTAAGAATTAGATTGTTCAGGGAGGGGAATACGTGACTGCTGAGCAGTCATTTGTATGGACTGAGGTTTCTTACAGCTTCCCAGATCTGGCTCTGATATGGAGATCTTTTTGACAGATTCAGCTAGTTTGGGTTAATTGCCACCCATTTCTCATTTGACTGAGAATAGAGCATAAATATTTTCATTTAGATAATTTAAAATAAAGGTGTTTGATAACTTTCATTTTACTGCTTCACTACTCAAAACAACAAACAAAAAACACTTCTTAAAGTGAGTTGCTATTGCCTACAGCGTAGGGTCCAGATGCCTTGGCCTGCCTTTCCCAAGTATCTAGAATCTGTTCTGAATCTCATTTCCGATCTTATTTCCCATATCTTCCACCACTCTCTGCACCTCAATACCACCGCACCAGCCCATTTCTCTCCAAATACACCATGTCATTTCTGTCTCCTCTCAGCCTTTGGTCATAACTGAAATGTTCTTCCCATTCCACCAATCACATTGTCCATCATTTGCAGCTGGGCCCATATTCAGGGAGGCAGGAGATACTCTGAAAAGAGCATCCAGAAAGGCAGCTGGTGAGGTTTTCCCTCTTCTCTTTTCTGACGGTTGTTGCCAAAGACCTCAAATTCCAGAGCCATCTAAGAATAAGGACCAGATGAGGTGAGGAGTCATAGATTATTTCAAGGGGTGAAAGTCTTAAGAAAGAGAGAAGAATGTCCTTATGGTCACTGGCCACTCAGATGAGGTGGGTTCCTTCCCAAGTGTAACATGGTGTCTCAGGACATAAGGAAGTCAGACATGTATTAGTGGAGAGCTACCAATTTCTATATCTTGAAGAAGCAGGGAGGGGAAGTGAGGATAGCTTTAGAAAGGCACTCAATGTAATTAAATTGAATAAATGAAAGTTTTATATAGTATTACTTGTTAGGGAAACTCTGATCATTTCTTCAATTAATACTGAGAATTTATGTTTTCACTCCTTTGTTGAATATGTGGACACATAATGTCTGGTCTGCCTCCTCTTAGCTGGAAAAGTGAAATAAGTAGCCAGAAAAAAATTTTAAACAAACAAAATATGAATTTGTTTGCAAGCTAAAAGTATATATTCTACTATTGCTGATAGCCAGTTTCATTTCTCAAAGTATCTCTTAAAATGAGCTTGAAAATCAGAAACTATCAGATAAGATTTAGAGGACTTCTAAACAACTTCATTCTACATAGAAGAAAACTGAACTTCCAAGAAATAAAGAATGCTTGTATTTGAAAAGAACCTGCCAATGGAAAAGAACCATTCTCTTTTGGATTTTCTGTCTCTCCTGGTGACAGAATCATCCAGCCCACTGGTGCTCACTTTCTGCTAGTAGGTGAAGTAACTACTAAGCTATCTCCTTGGGTCTACAGCCTCCGATGGAACACCCTCCCCTGCAACAAAACCTCACAGAATTTCCTGAGCAACCACCTACATCCATTGCTGCAAGCTGTTCTCACCTGCAGAGTGGGGCCATTCGTTTTGTCAATTACCAGTGGGGGGGGACAAACATTTGGGGAGGGGACCCAAGGCCATCTTGGCTGTGGGGGGCAAGGGGAAGACTGGTAGGAAGATGGCATGTATGGAGGGCCGGCTGGAGGTGGGAGGAAGGTAAGCTTCTAGGAAGTTGCCCCAGAACCTTGGTGCGAAAGCAGCACTCCCTCAGCACGTACCGCTCAGCAAAGGAAATCAGTGTTTCTTGTTCTCCCTATTGAGGGTCATTGTTTTTTGGAAAACCCCAGCGGTGACAAGAAGCATGAAAAGAAGAAACTCATCCCCATGCCTAGACCAAAACTACCAAAGAGAGGCAATGGGACTTGGGGACAGCCTGGAGGCGGTAACATAATGGAGGTAAGAGAACCCCAGGAGAAAGGAGCTCAGGGCTCAATTCTGCAGCTGCTGAGTTGTCTTGAAATGGACTTTGTTTAATCTTGCCTTTAAGCACACCCTTGACCTCAATCATTATCTTAAACATTTTACTGGCCCATGCCTCAGTTTCTTCAGTTGTAAAATGGGGACGATAATGCCTACATTAGGATTATGAGAATTTAGAGAGCATATGTGGGCAAAGCACTTAGAAAAGTACCTGGCATATAGTAAACACTGGGTTTACTCTCCTTCGAGAAGATGGTATAAGTTAGTGGTTACAAGCACAGATTCTGTTTCCGATCTGCTTTGGTTTGAAACTTGACTTTGCCATTTACTAGTGTGATCTTGGGCAAGGACTTCTCTGGCCTGTTTTTTCATATGTTGTGCTGTTAAGGGAAATAAATGAACACACATAAAGCCCTAGTACATTAAGTGTTAATTGTTAATGCATATTAAGCATTATCTCTCCCTTCCCCTCCTCACTCACCCACATGTGGCCTGTCACTGAATCTGGAACTTGTGTCCAGTGACAACACTTCAGAGGTATCAAGAAGCTGTGCTCAGAACCTCTTACCTCCCACAGGGACCTTGCCAAAACTACTCGGCCAGCATCCCCTTTGTGCACTCAACTTTCCCACACAACGTGCAAGGGAAGTTATGGGAAAAGGTTTCCCTGTTTCCCTTCCTGCCCTTGGGAGACCAGGAATAATCACTTAGTTAACCCACATTCTATTTTCATGAGACCCATCTTTCTCCTAAGTGGAGGAGAAACTCTGAAGTGATAGAAGATATTTTTAATTAAATCAAGAATAAAGCCACATAGTCATATGCTATTTACTTGGGCTCAAGCTGCCAGGGGCTTTTCAAAGTCTCAAAGTCACAACTGAAAATAGTACTTCTAACTTTAAAAAACATCAAAGGCCAGTTCTGAATCTAAGACTGTAGAGAATTCAGAACTGTTTTTAACTTGATTTTAATGAATAAGGCATTTGTGCATAACCATCTTAAATTTTAAAAAAGAAAGAAATCCAGTTGACCCTGTTGTACAGAAAAAAGAACTCTTTGTTGCATGGAAGAAAAAGTTGTAGCCTTATTTCTAAGAAGTGTATTTTTAAGATGTATTAGAGCACCCTCTTTTGGTACCTAAGAACATAGGGTGTCTTAAAAATTCAATAGCCAGAGATTAGCGCACTTTCTTAGCCCATAATTTCCTTTCTAAACTATCTCAGAAAAATTGTGTCTGAAATACTGTAATTGTTGTTGTTGTTTTATTTTTGCAATAATCCTGAACAACACAAAGAGCAGAATTGGTAAAAACCAAACAAATCAAAACAAGACAAATTGGAAACCTTAGGAAAAGGGATTAAATTTGACCCATGTGAAATCAGTAAGAAATGTGGTGCTAGCGCCACCTAGTGTCGATTTTGAGTAATTCTTGCACATAAAAAAAAAAAAATTTACCCCAAAGACTATAATTTAGGTTACAATTAGGCCACAATTCTGCAACCAAATTCACATTTATTGACTGACATTCCCCTTCTTTTTTTTCTATTGTTTTCCACAATCTTTATAATATCAAATAACGGAAGTATTTTAAAAGTAAATTTTTTCTACTAATAGAAATCCAATTTAGGTGAAATTTTTTTTATAAAACTGGAATATTTGGATGTCTAATATGTCTAAAGCACCATGAGATCCTTCAAAGAGCTATTAAAGTACATTCCATACATTCTAAGGTGGGGCAAGACTTTTTCTCTAATCTCTTGCACTGAGAATGGTTCCCTGAGGCCTCCATAGCGATCCCCACCTGTTGCTTCAGGTGCTTCTCGGCCATCGGCGCGGCCAAATATTATTCAACCCCCGAAATAGATCTGCATGGAACAAAGGCGACCATTTCATTTGCCTGTGTGGCCCTACCTTTAAGATATTTATGGTTAGTTCATGACAGATTATTTTTGGGATTCCCACAGATTATCAGTGTGCCCTTTCCAGTCAGAGGCAGCCCCAGGACAAATGTAAAATGAGGCAAGTTTGGGTCTCCTTTTCAGGGGAGCCTGTATGCCCCTGCCTCATTTCCAGGGTACTACCTCCCGCCCGAAAGAGCCACAAGCTCCTCACCAGTTTCCGTTCCGCAGAGTCTGGCAAGTTAATACGAATTAAACCGCAATTGCACTTGCCATATAGAATCTTTTCTGCAATAAGATAAAATATAAATGAATGAATGAATAAATGCCAAACAAATAAATAAAATTCCTGGTGCTGAGACATAAATGCCTCATGATGGCTAATGGGCTACGCTGCCTATATACAACTTTTCAATTTTTTTTAGGAATCCTGAGTGGAATTCAGAAAAACTTAGTAAGACTGGCAGATGAGATGGTTTGTACAAAGGGCCTTTTTGTGCCAGAGAGGCAATGCATATCCTGGCTCTGAGAGCCTCATCGCAGGTCACTGTTGTTACTTTCTTATGTGTGTGAATTCCCAAAGGCACTTCCTGAATCCATTTTTTTCATCTGTGAAATGAGGAACATTAGCAACTATTTTGTATGATCATTATTCTGAAGCTTCAGGGGGATCTACTATGGTACTTAGTAAGCACCACTCAAAGAATGGCTATATAATAATAGTAATTATTATTATATAGTATATATACATATTATTATCATTATTCCTATTGGTATGTGCTCCATAAGAAATCTGTCCTAGAATTCTAACAGGGAGCAACAATACTTTTCCAGCCTTTTGTTTGAGCCAATGCTTCCATTTTTAAATAGCTGCAGATTTCCAGTGTTCAGTAAGAATTGTCATCAATAACTCTGGAAAAAAATGGAATCCACTCTGATTAATCAGTCCTGGTTTTAGCTAAAGAAGTGCTGCTCATGGAAAGAAAAGAGAGCAAAGAAATAGGAGGAAAATGTACTTTGGCAAATAACATAGAAAAGAACAGACATTCACCTTAAAGTCTCTGTCACTTTTTATGCTCAGGAAATTATTAATAATAATTGCTAATAATAATAACAGCTTTTCTATGTATCAGGCACTTTCCTTAGCACTTTACTAGTATCCACCATTTGATTCGCATAATTCACCATTTTACACATTGAGGAAATTGCAGCACAGAGACTAAAATAACAAAGCCATGATAGCAAATGGCAGAACTGTAATTTGAATTTGAGGTGTCAGATAAGGCAATAGGCTAGTGTGCTTTGGTAGCTCTTCCTCTCTCTCTCTCTCTCTCCCTCTCTCTCTACCACCATCATCTGCCCAAACTGGCCAAAGCCAACTGAGCTAGCAAAACTGAAGCTAATGCACCATTTCCTTTTGCAAATAGGACACCTTGCTCTGTAGTCACTCACATTCTAAGACAGTTCTAACCTCTCCAGCCCAGATCACAAAAGGATCTCTTGGCACACGGCATAGAATTTTTTGTTGTTGGTGTTCTGCTTTCTCCTCCTTTATAGTCAAGTTTCCAAATAACCACTTTATAGCTTTATCATTCCCTCTTGTCCTGGTTTATCTGACAGTACTAATTAAGACTTTACAGCTATTGACTAAAGCAAGTGGCTTATAAATAGACAATGGCAAAATGGGCTTGGAGACTTTCTTTAATGAGCCCCAACTAGATAGTTTTGTTGACACTGTCTTTGACAAAACAGCAAAGGTTCTCCCAAAAGAACCTGATTTTTTCAAAAAGTTGGTAGGCAAATTCAATTTTGCATTTAAACTACAATTGAACTCTCATTCTCCTTTGTCTGGAGTCCATTTTAGCAAAAAAATAAAAAATAAAAATAAAAATAATAAAAAATAAATCCTTTCATTAGTAAATATTCAACAAGCCTGATACCTTCTGTAACACAAAATACTTATAAATATGTGTATAATGGGGAACGCCTGAGTGGCTCAGTCAGTTAAGCACCTGCCTTCGGCTCAGGTCATGATCCCAGGGTCCTGGGATCGAGTCCCACATCGGGCTCCCTGCTCAGCGGGGAGCCTGCTTCTCCCTTTCCCTCTGCCTGCTTCTCCCCCTGCTTGTGCTCTCAATCTCTCTCTGGCAAATAAATAAATAAATAAAATCTTTTAAATATGTATACAATGGGACATGTATGAGTGCATTGTGATTAATAAGTGATTTAGGATATACATTTGGAATGTGTGTCATTATCAGCAATAGTGAGGAAGGACATGGCTTCATTTCTCATCTTCTAATTTTAGATGAGAAGTAAATACCATATATAATACTATGACCCAAGAGTTGTTAATTTTTTTTCTTCTACATTTTCATGGAATGAGTTACTCATTTAAATACTCAAAATTCGGTTTTGTTGCAGTAACTGTCATAAAACATTAGCGAGGTGACTCATTGTTAAAGGATAATACTCATCACCTATCAGCAGCTCATTAGCGTGTCTGAATTGGCACTAATGTGGTAATTACTATGAATCATCCACTTCCATTATAGTGTCTTCTCCCAGCACCAAGAACAGGGGATGTTTGTGAAATCATACAGGAAGGCAGAATATAGCCAAATTAACGAGTTCAGTTGCCCACTACCTCCACTACCAGAGAATAATGGCAAAGCATCTGGAATAAAAATGATGATGATGTTAGCCAATATTTATTGAATAAGTATTCTTTGCCAGCCATTCGTCAACTGTTTTACGTATACTATCTCATTTGCTACTTCCACTCACCCTACAAGGTATGTACTATTCTTAATACCATTCTACAGAGGACAAAGCTGAGACTTGGAAACGATGTAAATTGCCCAAAATCATGCAGCAAGTGAGTAGCAGAGATAGAATTCAAACTCAAGTCATATGGATCCAAAATCCACATGCTTATAAAACTCAACACTCAAAACAAATAATCCAACGTAAAAATGGGCAGAAGACATGAATAGAAATTTTTCCGAAGAAGACATACAGATGGCCAACAGACACATGAAAAGATGCTCAACATCACTGATCATCAGGGAAATCAAAACTACAATGAGATAGCACCTCACATCGGTCAGAATGGCTAAAATCAACAATGTTGGTGAGGATGTGGAGAAATGGGAACCCTCTTGCACTGTTGGTGGGAATGTACGAATGTAGAAAACAGTATGGAGTTTCCTCAAAAAGTTAAAAATAGAACTACCCTTTGATCAGCCATTGCACCACTAGGTATTTACTCGAAGAATACAAAAATACTAATTCAAAGGGATACATGCACCCCAATGTTTATAGCAGTGTTCTCTAAATAGCCACATTATGGAAACAGCCCAAGTGTCCATCGACTGATGAATGGATAAAGAAGACATGGTGTATACACACACACACACACACACACACGCGCACACACTATTTAATATATAATGGAATATGACTCAGCCATAAAAAAGAATGAAATCTTGCCATTTGCAATGACATGGATGGAGCTAGAAAGTATTATGCTAAACAAAATAAGTCAAAGAAAGACAAATACCATATTATTTCACTCATATTTAGAATTTAAGATACAAAAAAATGAGCAAAGGGAAAAAAAGAGAGGGAAGCAAACCAAGAAACAGGCTCTTTTTTTTTTTTTTAATTTTATTTATTTAATTGACAGAGAGAGAGAGAGACAGTGAGAGAGGGAACACAAGCAGGGGGAGTGGGAGAGGGAGAAGCAGGCTTCCCACCGAGCAGGGAGCCCGATGCGGGGCTCGATCCCAGGACCCTGGGATCATGACCAGAGCCGAAGGCAGTCGCTTAACCAACTGAGCCACCCAGGTGCCCCAAGAAACAGACTCTTGGCTATAGAGAACGAACTGATGATTACCAGAGGGGATGTGGGTGGGGGATGGGTCAAATAGGTCATGGGGATAAAGGAGGACACTTGTGATGAGCATGGGGTATAAAGAAGCGTTAAATCACTATATTGTACACCAGAAACTAATACTATACTGTATGTTAACTAGAATTTAAATAAAAACTTAAAAAAAAGAATGAGGCAAAAAATAACTATTTCAGAAAGTGAGCCTTTATAAATGTAAGAAAACAGGGGAGCTATGAAGATTCAATTTGATGGTTGGCCACCATGTTTTTATAATGAATCCAATGTGTATAATTCCTTCACCCAGATCAAAAAAAAGAAATTATTGTATAAATACTAAACATTTGGACAATAGGAATGATCTGACAATTCGTTGACAATAAAGTATTAATGCTTAATAAAAAAAAATCCACGTGCTTAACAGTTTAATTCTAATCCAGCGTTTCTTAAACTTAGCACTACTGACCCCCATAGCCAGATAATTCTTTGCCGTCAGGGTCTCCTGGTAGGACTGCAGGATGCTTGGCAGCTTGGCAGCATCCCTAGTCTCTGCCCACTAGATGGCAGTAACGCTTTCTCTCCCCAGCCCCCACCCTAGTCGCGTCAAAAATGTCTCCAGATACTGCCAAATGTCCTCTCTGAGGCCAAATTGTCACTCTCCCGCAAGTTAAAAACTACTGTTCTACTCTAATACTCTTTATACTCTTTACATAATAGCATGTCATTCAATAATTCTCTGAAATATAGTTTTAATGGCTATAATACATTTTATTGAATATTAATTTAGTGCTACACCTAAGATACTAATTTAGATTCTTCTATTAAAAAAAATTGTATTTGAGAAAACAATCGGGTTCTTTGAAATCTACCCCTCTGGTATATGTAAGATACTAAGTTAGACTTTGTCGATGAAATAATACATAGGAAGTGATTTATACTGTAAAGTTTATTAACTTCCTCCTTTAAAATGTGTCGCCCTTTTTCAGTTGGTATAGCTAAGATGATAAAAATAAGACTTGTACCAGTAACAACTTCCTTGAACAGTGAAGAGTTTATTTGATTACTGTATACAGACATGACCTAAGTCAACAATCAAATAAAATATAAGAGCATGCATATATATCTGAAAATGAAAATAAATTCATTAGTCCATTTTTTAAAAATTCAGAATTTTATTATTTTCCTAAAATGTCTAATAAATCAAAATTTACTAAAACTTTGGTTTTGTTTTTGTTCCTTTTAAAATATATGCTTAAATATATATTAAAAGCAAGTATTTTGCTATTTCTACCTACAACATTCACTAAATATTTATGTGTTATGTTAGCTACTTTAGGAAAGATATAAAAATTAAGGTCTGCATTCCTGAGGAAATCATTTTAGAAACAGGTCACAAGA
This sequence comes from Phoca vitulina, assembly GCF_004348235.1. Classification (NCBI taxonomy): domain Eukaryota; kingdom Metazoa; phylum Chordata; class Mammalia; order Carnivora; family Phocidae; genus Phoca; species Phoca vitulina. Next base: position 39,931,280 of record NW_022589712.1, read on the forward strand.
CACAAAAGCCCTAAGAATAAGAAAAGACAGTATAAAGCAATTATACAAAACAAGTGTTTTGTATAATTCATATTAAAGAAAAACATATGCACACACGTACGCCAAAGTTAAGGAAGATAGCGAAATTCATTTAATAGGCATGTTCCACATAAACGATTTGTCACAAATTTTGTGTTCTGAGAGTCCACATGAAAAATCACAATATGCATAGACTAGAAGCAAAATGAATCAAACAAAAACATCCTGGAGATACTTAGGTTGTCAAACTTTTGTAATTTTTCCAAATCCTTTTAGGGTTTGGGGAAAAGTGTGCATGTTTGGTTAAAAATAAATATTCTCTGTTTTTGACTATTATTCCTTCCCATCAAAAAAAAAATGCCCTACAAATTCCATAAAGTTTTAAATGAATAGTGTTTGCTTTATATTTACCAAGAAACGGGTTATCTGTTACCATAAAAATGGAATTAAAAATACATCTGGCCACGTAAATCCAAAAGAGAGCAGTGGATTTTGTTGGGTTTATAGATAATGGTATGTATTTAAGTGACCATACATTCTTAACCTTTTCCTTGGGTGCAATTTGGAAGTAATATGCCTTTTAATAACCTACATTGGACATCAATGGTTGCATTCCAAGTGAGTAGCATCACAACACAATTGTCTAATACACACATGTTGCTTAGGGCTGCAATGTTACCATAGTTACTACCAGATCAAACATCTCAGGAAAGCAGAGCCATTAAGTCTTTCAATGTACAGAAATTCAGTACTTTTGATAGTTTTTGAGCCTTCATTTTTCTTCTTTCTTTGGCTTTTCCAATTGCCTTTGTGTTGTTTCTTCATTTTTCTTTTTTACATCTAAAAAAAAATAAATATTTTCATTCACTTATAGAATATAGTGAAATATACTTCATATTATACTGGAATGAAACAGTTGGGATTTCCTTTATGCACCCTAATCATTTTCTCCTTGGTTTGACACGCTTTGCCCTCAATCTAGATATGGACACTACACAAAGGAAAGAAATACGGGTCGGTTTGGCAATCTACATTCTGCTAGTTACCTTTCTCTCCTATTCTCCAGAAGTATTACAAGCCAGGCAGTCTCCTGAGGTATTATTACAATCTCCATTTATAGACTAGTCCATCAAAGCATACACAGGTTAAGTGACCTGCTCCAAGTCACAGAGCTAGTAAATGACAGAGACACAATTTGGTTCCATAGCCCCACCCCCTTAATGATTTCCCCAGAGGCATCACACTCTCTCCGACTTCCTCACACTTTCTACCTCCTCTGCTCTTAGGAGATGATCTTTCTACTTCACAGGAAAAAAAAAAAAAAAATCAAAGCCATCAGATAAAAGCTCCCTCAACTTTCTGCCACCAAACCTCTAAAACTCCAGCATCTGTATTTATTCCTACTACCTTCCCTCCTATTACAGTGGAAAATGTGCCCCTCAGGACCGGCTGCACAATTTACTGGAGCCCAGTGCAAAATGAAAATGCAGCACCTCTTGTTCAAAAAATATGGAAAACTTCAAGACAGCAACAGTAGTGCCTGACACCGAGTGCAAACCTCTTCTGAGCCCAAGGGCCCTGTGCAGCCACACTCACCCAGACCTTTGGAGCCGGGCCTGGTGCTGCTCAGACTTTCCAGGTCTATTCCTTCATGATCAGGGATCCTATCTGTTTCTGCCTCATCAGGAAGCTGACTCTTAACAATCTTCTTCCACCTCCCTTTCACCTGACTTTTCCTCAAGTCACCACCACCTTCACACTAACAAAGGCCTTCTTTCAACCACAAATCTTCCACATACTGTCTTGTCTTTTATCCTTTCAAGTGTATCATCCTTTGCTGTCTCCATTTTAAATGAGAACTATTAAGTCTCTACTGCTTCCCCAAAAGTGCTTACTGAAATCATCACTGGCATCTCTGAAGTTAAATCTGATGGACTCTATTCAGTTCTTCAACTTTCATTCAGGAAATATGTATTAAGCGTGTATTATGTACCAAGCGGTGGAAAAAAAAAAAAAATTCCAGCTCTCAGGAGACTTTTAATGAGGGATGTGGGGAAGAAGCAGAACAAGTAAAATATGTGGTATGTGCGGAGTCCTAAGTGCTATGGAGGAAATAAAAGAATAGGAGTTGTCAAGAAGTCTTGGGGCCTGGAGGTTGTGGTTTTAGATAGGATTTGCTGGGGAGAAGGGGCATGCGAGTGAAGCCCTGAGAAGGGGCGGGGTGAGCTATGCCGGTAGCAGGGAGAGAGCATCCCAAGCAGAGGGAACAGCAAGGTCAAAGGCATCAATGTGCAGGAAGGAACTGCAAGTGGGAAAGAAGGGAGAAAAAAAAAGATTGGAAAATGGAGTCAGAGAGATACCAAGAGACCAGATCTTTTAGGTGAAAAATGGCAGCTATCTGGACAAATGTGAAAGCAGAGCTGACAATTTTTGCTGATAGATTAGATGTAAAGATGAGAGAAAGAGGGGAAGACAAGGATGACTCCAAGATTTTGGCTCTAGCCACTGGAAGTGTGAAACTGCCATTCACCAAGATGGAGAAGAGGCAGGAAGAGCAGGTGTCAGGAAGAATATCTGGAGTTCTCCCTATTACCCATTAAGTTTGAGATTCCTGTAAGATAGCCAAGCAGAGAGGTCAAGTAGGCAGACGGATTTATGAGTGTGAAGTCAGAGGAGCTTCTGGCTAGAGATAACAAATCTGTGAGTGATCAGGAAGATTATATTATCCCAGTGAAATTGGACGATATCTCAAGAGGAGGGAATGTTGATAGAGAAGAAGTCAAAAGACAGTTCTGGTACCATCTAATTCATTAAGAGATAGGGGACATTAAGAAACAACAGCAGGGGAAGGAACAGCGAGGGAAGCAGGAAGAAAACCAGGAGAGTGGAGTGTCCAGGAAGCCCAGGGAAGAACGGTGTTGAGGGGAAGGGGCACGATCCACAAAGACACAACTGCCAAGAGATCACGTAGGGTGGAGACTAAGAATGGACCACTGATTTCATCAGAGACAATGTCATTTGTGATCTTGAAATAGAGGGGTGGTGTGGTGAGGATCAGAGAAAGAGAGACAAAGGATTTGGAGGCATGTCCATTCTAAGAGCTTTTTACTAGCTGCTCCTTCTGCAAAGACCATGTTTACCTCTGATCTTCGTGTGCCTCCTGCTTTCTTCAGCTGCCACTCAAAACACACCATCGTCATTCAGGTCTCAGGAAGGGTTGCCCTAATTTCTCGGTCTAGAGTCACGCTGTAACTCTACCACAACATCCTATTTAATTCTCTGATAGAACATATCACTGTTGACATATATTTACTTGTTTATAATTTAACTCTCCCATTGGAGATAGAAGATCCATGACAGCAAGACTTTGTCTGATTCACCACTACGCTACTGGTTTTTAGAATGGTGCTTAGCACCTAGTGGGCACTAAACTGAACGATGGATCAAATAGTGACAGAGGGAGTTAAGAAAAGGCCCTATTGACATTTACCACTGCCACCCTCTGTCATTTCTTGCTGATATGTTACCAGGCATCATTGTCCTCCCTATCATGGTTATTAATTTATAAGAGATAGATTAAAACAGAGTATGAACCAGGCAAATTTCAGGCAGGTTAATTTTATGCAGAACGCAAGGCATTTGAGATCCTAGAGTTCTTCCCGCCTAAAAATACTTATCAAAAACAACGACAACAAAAACCAAAGAGGACAAATCTGAGGGAAACTACCTAAAAACCACTTAATAATCCACCTAATAATCCCTTTGCCCTTCCCTCTAAGGGAATGTGATCTTGCTTGGAACAATCCTTTTTCTTTTGCTAGTAAATTCCTTGGCTCACCCTCCTCATAAAAACCTTTCATTTTGTACAACTCCTCAGGGCTCCCCTCTAACTTGTTAGATAGGATGTTGCCTGATTCATGAATCCCTTAATAAAGTCAATTATATCTTCAAATTTACTTAGTTGGATTTTTGTTATTTAACGATATAAAAATAGTAACAATATTCTTTCAGATAACAGTCTCTCTAGTGACCAAAATAAAATGGTGAAGACTACTAATTCTCCTACAGTGTATTTTTTCTCTTTCATTTAGGTAACGTCAACAAGCATTAAGGTTTTGTGTGTGTGTGTGTGTGTGTGTGTGTGTGTGTGTTTGGGGCATGTAAACTTTAATTAGGCCTGTCAGGCTAATAAGTAACTTAGCTTCTCCACCTCTCTGGTTGAGGATGGCCCTTCAACAGCAATATCATGTTCTGGTAACCATATTCCATTTTCAAACTGAAAAGGCCGAAACCATTACACACATTTTTATTTATTTTCTTTCTTTCCCTTTTCCCATCTTATAATAGTTTGTATGTACATATGTACTTTTTTGCTATTATTTGTAGTGTCTCATATGAGAAATGCAATGACCTCTGGGACAGGTGAGGTGTCCCTGGCCAAACAAAGATATACTTATTTCATAGGGATCAAACCAGGAACATTTGTAACTTTACCAGGTAACAAATAATGTCCTGAGGCAGAGGACCAAGAGCCTTCTTCTGGGACTTGCATGAATAGGGCGGATGTGTAGAAGCTGCTAGCCTCTTGCCTCCTTGGCAGCAGGAATAAATTTATACACACATACTAAAGTCTACCTTGACATCTAAAATGGGGCACAAGGTACAGGTATCCTGGTAATGACTTGGAACTGAAATTTTCTTTAACCTTCATGAATGTTTTTTAAATAAAAAGACTTCTTTAAAAATTTACTGACGGTATGATTATATTTATTTCCAGAAGACCAAACTCCGGAAGCTAGATGAACTGTATGTAAGCAACGGGGAGACAAACCTAAGTTTTCCTTCATTGGTTTGACAGCTCCCCTTTGCCCTTAATTCAACTTTTTCCACTGAAGAATGGTTACCTTTTATACAAATACTCACCTTACAGATCTCATCTTCAACTGATAATAAACTGCTTTTTAGATATGAGAAATAGAAGGGCTTATAGAATACTAGAGTGAAGCACAAGCTTCCAAAGTGGTTTGCTAATGGATGACAGGAGGAAAACTATTCTATTTCTGAGTGTTTCTCGATAAATTTTTAAGTTTATTGAGGGAAGGGATTATATTTGTTCACATTTTATTCCCAATAATGAGCACTATGAGTGACTCTACATGTCCACCAAATACATAAATGTTCAGCTTGCACATACACATTGGGAGAGAAAAAGATGAAGCTGTTCACTTTCAGAAAGCCTAAAAACAATGTACTTAGCCTTCAACAAAAACTGAGAGATCTTAGTCAACACGTAAGAAAAAAGAGCACTTATAACTAGTTAAAAGTGACACTGTTCCAGAGGCAAGGATTGATTAAGAAGAGAGGGCTGCTAATTCGAAGGGAATTTGTGCGTTACCTTCCTTCATGGAGAGGGCCTCCAGTTTGAGGGGCAACTCTGAGGGCCCACCTGTCCCGGCTGAGCCCTGGATGTCTGGCACAGCATTCCGGCGGCCGGTCCTGGCCGAAGATGCAAAATTATTGACCACAGACTCCACATCAGTCATTTCTGATGGATCTGTCCTCATAACAACATCTGCAAATAGAACGTGCACATGAAGAAGAGGATGAGCCTATTTTGAGGTAAATGTTCACGGTGGCGGTGAAAGGCATGGCCAGATCAGAACCACGACAGGCTTGAGAATGGAATCACTGATCACACCTTGCATCTCTGTCTACTGTTACAGTCCTGCAGCTTCCATTCGCACATTCGCAGCAGCACTCAGTGTGAGCCAGCGTGCTATAAATAACCCCTGAGCCGAATAAGCCACTTGGATGCTTTAGGGTGCAGTAATCTCTTGCCTTTTGTTCTATTTTTCTGTGGATGGATCAGCCGAACCAGGGCTTGGAAGGAAATGAAAACTGACTTGTTCGGCCCCTCCTGTGGGGACCCTGCCTGCCAGGATTTGTTTGTGGTGCTTGTTCAGGCTGAAACCAAATCACTATAATTTGTAGGGCCCACACGAAACACACTTGGCTCTTACTCTTTAGAAATTCAACTTTATCTCAGAGGCGTTTTGCCCCAGTGACAGCTGTGTATTGCAGTCTGCTCGGGCCTCAGACCTAATTTTCAACAGCCTCATGTTCGTGTTTAGGAGAGGAGAACCTGTATTGCCTCTTCTTGCCTTTAAGTGGACCTGGTAATTCCTAGCGCTTTTCAAAGCATTCTTTATTGTCCTTGTAATTGTCTCTACGAAAGAATTCTCAGGAAATCATTTACCGTACAGGGAGGCAGGGAGGCAGCCGATACTGTTTGTTCTAAAACTAACCCTCTTTCATATGATGTTTTCTAATGAATCTTCCCAGGAAGTCAAAGCTGAGTAGGATCTCAAAAGCCGTGGTGGCAGCAAACATTTATTGAGAACCTATTAAGTCCTAGGCCCTCAGCTGGGCAACTGAGAGTACAAAGGAGTAATACACTCTCCGTTTTTAGGGGACTTTTACTCTCAAAGGGGAGAAAGAAGGTATACATGCGAGGACAGATAACATCATACCACAGAATGTGCTGAGTATCAACCAAGGGAGGGAGGCAATCAATTGTGGTACTTGAGGGCAGAAATATGTGAGTCTTGACCTACCCAAAGCAAACCAAGCTTTTCACTGTTGTTGGAAGGGGGCCCTTTCCAATCGGTTAACTTCAATTCAGGAAATGCTAAAAATAAAGTGAAACAGTCACAAAACACAGTGCGTTTCGTATTCGAAACACAACTCCTTTGGTTCAGCGGACCCAAGAAACGGCACGCTGAGCTTAGCGTGGGCCTCGGGAGTCCAGGAGTAGGCGAGGCTCCTTCCCCAAATAGGCTCATCTTTGCAGGAATCGTGGAAAATTTGAGAACGAGGCTAGATTTTCAGACACAACTTTGGAATCAATTAGACTTCTCACTGTTTAGTATTTGCCAACTGTCTGGCATTGACGGACAGCATAGAGTAATCTAAAGGGCACCGGGCTGTTAAGACAAAAAGAACTTCACCACATTATAGGCTTGTAGGTGATATTGGCTAATTCATTTAAGTTCTCTGAGTCACAGTTCCTCCCTGTGTAAGGGGTATAAAAATATTAGCCTGACTGATTCGCAGTATTCTTGGGAAGAACTAATGAGATAGAGGATATAGAAACTCCTCATAACTCTAAAACCATATGTTTGTTTATTGGCATCATCGTTCACAGCTCACAAAGTTTTATTTACTCCACCGCCCCTCTATGTATCCCTTTAATCCTACCAAGAAACATCTTCCTACTGGAAGAAGAAGCTTCCTAAGAGGGAAACTAGATTTATTCAATACAACATGAACATTTTCATATCTATTATCTCACTTTAAACCTCCCAATAATCTTATGAGGTAGTAAGGAATAACCCCCACTAGATGGATGTGGAGACCAGGGCTCAGGGAGTTTAAATGATTTATTTAGTCACACAGCTGCTCACATAGCAGAAAGCAAGCAAATCCAGTTTCCGTTCACTCTTAAGGCACGATGATATGGATTACCAAAAAATTACCTTCCCAAATCCCTGTGATATGTATAGACAGACATACAATAGTTACTTTCAACTCTGCCCTTCATTACTTTTTAAATAGGGAAAATTATATATATACGTATGTATGTATGTGTGTGTGTTTGTGAGGGAGAGAGGAAGAGAGGAAGAGGTTCCCTACCATTTCACAGGTGTTCTTTTCTGGCTTAAATGTTTGGTTATCTTGTGAGCCTCCTCCTTGTGCCCCCAGCCCCATGATACATGAATGTTAATTAGAGATCTCTTCTCTATAGCTTGTGAGATGTGACTGACACCAAGTTTGGAAAAAGACCCCATTTGCAGGCTTCTACTCTGTCCTCAGCCAGTTAACAGCGCATCAGAAGCTATGGGCATGATCAAGTGTTTATTTCTGTGGAGGATCTTCCTATGTCACGCAAATAAGTTAACTATACTAAGATTGGAGGACCAGTTCTATGAATACCTTGATTATTCCTGGCCTGATAGTCCAAAATCTTAAAATTGAAGATAACGATACATATAAAAATATTAAGATATGCTATTTAGAATATTTAAATGCTATATATTTTATGTTAAAGGTGTGAGTAAACTTCTTTAGTAAGATGCTCTATGTTAAAAGAAGTATTGAATTAGAATTTGTATATTATTGAAAGGGAACTTCCAAAAGGTGGCCTATAGAGTAGGCGGTCAACATGGAAGAAGAAATTCTGGTCTCCAAGTTTATTTCAAGGCTTCTTTGCTGTTGGCTGCTATTTTGGAAGTTTTTGCTTTTGCCTTTACATTATTATTTCAGACATAGGCTTTCTAAATGAACCCTTTCTTGTCAATTAGTGTTAGAAAACAAGATCATCACAAAACTCTCAAAAAGTTTGTCAAGTTATACTCATTAACTACCATTTTAAGATCAGAAACAGAACTGGATGTGAAGGGAGGCCAAGCCAAAACAGGCTGCTTTACTCGGGAGCTTTACTTAGTCATTTCCAAGCTCTCTCTCTTCCCGGGACCATCTTCCTTTCAGAGCCTGCCACCGACACCAGTGCTGAGTGACCAGGATGCCAAGCTCCTCCGCAAAACAGCAGTTCACCCAGCCCGGCCCTCCAGGGCTGTGGCGAGAGGGAGTTCTCTACTGTCAAAAGTCATCTCATCTTCCTGACAGAAGGTGTCGGTGACTTAGAGCTCACTGGGGGGTAGGAACACTGGAACCCACAGGGTGATTCTCAAATGGGCTCTTTTCATTCTCTGGCAAGGAGATTTATTGCAGCATTGGAAATAATCTGAAAGTCTGTGAGGGAAGAATGGTCGAATAAACTATATATATTATATTATGGAACATTATACAGCTACTATAAAGAATGTGCTAAATCCAGTTAGATCTACCTACAGAAATGTGTCCATGACACATTGTAAAATAAAGCAAATTTTAAAAGTAATACTTACAGTGTGGGGGAGGGGAAGTAATGAATATAATATGATCTCAACTTTGTAAAAAGAATAAAAAATGCTAGCTGAAAATATAAGAAAGAACAAGGAGAATATTAACCATTTGGTGGTACTTCCTTATGTATGTTAACTTGTAATAATGAGCATGTATTACCATTGTAATTTAAAAGTACTGAAAGACATTCACCTGGCAAAACTAAGAATACACAGATATTCTAGCACAGAAAGTCTCTAAAAGTCACACTTTGACAATTTAGCCAAAAATAGCGTATCTTTAAGTGTAAGCTTCTCCCTGTCCAAAGAGTCATCTTACGTGCCTGTCGTTATTGTCTTCTGCAACATTGATTGCATATGTCTGATTTTTTTTTTTAGAGGGATGATTATATACATAGTAAAAGAAGATCAAAATGGAGCAACCAAGTCTAGCTAAAAGAGTCTCCTTTAAAATAGGGTTGGGAGGCCATGAGGGAAGAGGAATTTATGCACATCCTCAACAGAGAAACTATGAACTTTTTTTTTTTTTTTAAAGATTTTATTTATTTATTTGAGACAGAGAGAATGAGAGAGAGAGCACGTGAGAAGGGGGAGGGTCAGAGGGAGAAGCAGGCTCCCTGCCGAGCAGGGAGCCCGATGCGGGACTCGATCCAGGGACTCCAGGATCATGACCTGAGCCGAAGGCAGTCGCTTAACCAACTGAGCCACCCAGGCGCCCGAAACTATGAACTTTTTGAACTTTTAAGCCAGCCGCAAGCCCTCAGCCTGGACTTAACTTCCTCCTCACCGTGGCAACTGGATCACCCATGGTCTTCGCTTCTAAAGGAGCCAATTTGGTTTAACAAGCTTCAATCCTTCGTTTGCATACACAACCAATCCCAGTTAACCCAACTTCAATCCCTCTTTCTCACACAGAGGACCTGAAAACTACACTCCTAACCTTCCACCTTTATAACTCTGCCCGCCCCCCCCACCCGCCTTTGTCTTCCTTGGAACACAATATGGGTGTCTACCTAAATCTGTGTTTCCCTAACTGCAATTCCAATTGCCCAAATAAATGTCTATCCGCTTTAATTTTCAGTGAATCCTTTCTTGGTCAACATTATAGAGAGAGAGAACTGCTCTCTTCAAATGCTTTGTGACATTTAAAAAATATATAAACCCACAGAAAGAGGAGGAAATAGTACTAATAAATAAAAACAGAAGAGAGATTAACATCCAAGTTCTTTTAATTTTCTGGGCTTAAAAAGCTAATTAGGTTTATGTTTGCTAACCAAGGCAGCTGACTCACTAGCAACTCTTCCTCTTCTTCTACAGAATTAGGTGGGGAATCTGGGTGAGTTCTGCTTTGTCAACTGCGGGTGATTACAGGAGCTGAAACCATTTGGACATTTGGAGATTTCACAGATGTCCTCGCATGCCCCCAAGAAGTTGATGTAATTTTCATCTCTTTTGAAAACACACCATTTTCAGGGTGCCTTAATCAAAGCCCGTCCCCCAGTCACATATACACACATGCCGGCATTTGCAGCGATGCAATATCGAAAATGCAACATCAGCACAACTGAAGAGGACAAAGATGTTCAAGCTAAATGGAGGAAGACATATATATATGTAATATATATGTACTTTACATATGTATGTACACATGTGTATTTGTATATAAAATCACTAGTCAGCTCCCAGTGGACTCAAAAGAGCCTGCTAAGAAAGGAGTGTGTTAGTACGTTTTAAGTATAATCAGAAACAAAAGTTTTTGCAACTTCTTTCTCTCCCAATGGAGATGGCCCACCCTCTTAGCTCACACTCATTCTTTTCTCAAGTTTCCTTACTTGAAGCCAAGATGGCAAGAAGGTGGTTACCTTCTCTCTAATCTCTGGATCCATATCACTCACTTCATCCCCCACAGTGAAACTCATTCTGCATGTAAGACTTGAAATACACTTCTTACCTGCTAAATTAGTTCTCTGGGGGTATGAGTCAGGCTATCTGAAAAAAAAAAACTTAAAGTAACAAAGAAGAACATATATTTTGGAAAATTAGTGCTTTTCCTGGTCAAAAGAAAGAGAGGATGAGATAGAGCGAGACATGGACTGGTCTCAGTTGATAAATTCCTCATCTGTCTCTCTCCCGCTTTCAGCACCTTAATACCTTATGCTAGATTTCTTCAATTCTCTGCCCACAGCTCGTATTTTGCAAGATTTTCTGTTCTGGAGTGCAAAAACTTCTTCCAAACAAGGTGAGAGAACTATAATAATTGCCTCTTAATGTGGACCAACAAAAACAGATGATTATTTATTCATCCAGTCGACATTTATCAAGCTCCTACTAAATTATTAAGTGCCAGGCCCTGTGCTAGGCCCACAAGCTACAAAGAGGAATCCACAGTCTGGTGAGATCAAACACATTTTGATCTTTTCAGTAGCTTTCTTGTCCTCAAATCCTGTTCTTTGGAAATAAAGTGTCCACCTCTAAAAATGGGAATCCTAACACAGCTATTCACCTAAGTACCAAGACCATTTTAGGCTAAACAGAGTTTACATGAAATGTATACCTATATAAAAACTATTTTTTTTTAACTTAGAGATCTTCCCTTTTTTTTTTTTTTTTTTGGTAATTCCTCCACATATGGAGTTTCTGTGCCTCAAGTACAAGCCAGAGGAAATTCTACCTCTTGTCTGTTGACACACATATTATTTTTCATGCTTAAATTCTTGCCTGATAATGATTTAAACAGACCCTTCAACATATATTGGTAGGCACATGAAAGCTATTTTTACCACCAGAATTTTTGACAACTTAAACCTAAAAATTCTAAATATAAAGTCAAATTGATTTTCCTATAATCTTCCAGATAAAGCAGTGAGCAAATCTGAAAACCTTTCTGGCGCAATAACATTCTTATACTAAGATAGGGTCACTTAGAATAACAATATGGACTGATGTGGATAAAGATAAGAACATCGAATTCATTAAGCATGTAATCTCCTTGAGTGTAGGGGTCACATTTAACTGGTCATCCTACTTTTTCTTTTCCTGCTAGAAAAACTTACCCAAAACACGTCCTCCATAAAGGATTGTGGGGAGTTAGTTTGCCACAGGCTGACCCCTACCCCTTGCAGCTTCCCCAAATAGTCAGTGATACAGACCCAGACAGCAGTGATGCATTAACGTGATACAGCCAGTTTGTGTTTGTTTGTGTGTGTTTTCTAAGTTCAGACAGTATTCTTTCTGCCATTATCATGACTCCCCCTGCTCCTCTCCAAAACAAATTTCCCTAATTATTAGTACGTTATCTTGAGCAGCACATACGTGTGTGCGGGCATTATGCATGATGGGTGGTATCCAGCACACACAGTGATATTTTCAGTTCTCCTTTAGATGAACGTAATTCTAAATGGTTTTAAGTTGTTGCAGAGTATCCCTCTTATTTTACATCTGACATAGTTTTGGCCTTTTACTTCCCACCTTTTTATTTCTATCTTTCTGAGTGATCAGAATTGAGAGCACTTAGCTTGAATTAGAAGGAACCATTCTCATTTTTTTTTCCCCCCGCTTTACCTCAAGCCCTACCTGTACGCCTTCATTCTCACGTATTCCTCACATTTTCCTTTCTATTCAAGGGACTCAAATATCATTGTTTTCTTATTTTATTAAGGTTCTGGAGCCTACTTAAGGAAGTATGTGGATTCAATTCAAAAAGTATTTATTTAACACCGACTGTGTGTAAAGCACTGTGCTATTTACCACAGTAAGTAAAGACTTCTCCTGCCTCAACTGGAGACCTGGAAAGGCTGCATGCCAGGCAGCTCCCCGACATGCACAGAGGAAGGAGCGGTTAGTTCCAAAAGAGAAGATGGGGCAGAGCTGCAGAGGGGGGTCCCAGGGAAAGAGCGAGCAAATTCCAGAGAGAGACTGCTCTCAGATCATTCACTTCTCATCTTTGCCTTTTCCAACCATTTTCGGACACAAAGTGTTCTTAGATTTCAAAAAAGGCACAAAGACTCTCCAAGCTCACAAAAGCCCAAGAACTGAATTTGCACAAAAATGAAATAATTTTGAGGATCCCATGATTTGCTTGCACCATTTCCAGAGTGAACACAACCTGTCTGTGCAGGGGGGGGGGGGTCAATGCAAGTCCTAAGAAGTCAGTTCCTTTTTTTAATGAGACGGTGGTTTTAAAATGTCAAGTGACTTTTGATGACATCAGTAGGAAGGAGAAAAAGGGAAGCTAATCTGACCAACATGGTCATGCTAGAAATGACTTTGTATCCCTCTAAATAGTACATGGGCTGGCACATAGTTGCCCAATAAATTCAATAAATAAATATTGAATTAATAGCTGATATCTATAAATTATGGGCAGGCAAACATAGCTAGTGAAGGTGCTTTTAATTATTAATATTCTCAATAAAGACTGACGTTCAATTAATCAAATATTAAAATGAATTTTATGACATTACCAATAAAGTAGGGCAGGATGTAAGCTAGTGGCAAATACAATGCCTTGGAGGTGTGGGTAACATCAATTGTCATATGCAGAGCAGAAGTTAATGCAAAAACTCTTATGGAATCACCCTCACCCAAGGCATCTGAATAGTTACACTCTTCAGACATCAGGTCTCTGGAAGGGATTCATAAACATTAAACTGTGAACAGACTGCACTACCTAAAGTCAGTTAACACACAATTCTATCCACTTTCCCTTGTGCAAATATGAAGTCCTCTAACACTTTAAATAGCCCAGATCCTATAGTTTTAACTCATTCAACTAATTCTCTTTCACCATTTTCATTCTCAACAAGGGGAAAAAATAGAGCCTTTAGCCTCTGGGCTTATTTTCTTTGCCTAAGATTATCATTGAGAGTGATACATCTATGACAAAAAATAGTCCCATAATTACTACTCCAGTATAAAGGTAATCTAAAGCAATAGCTTAAGCTTGGACACTTTAAACTGCCTGCTTTTATTTCCGAAAACTTTTATAACTTATATATGCTCATCTGTCTTCAAAAGGAAAAATGCAGTGATACAAAACAAAAGAACTATTTTTACTAACGTACACAAATTTATATATATAAATGTGTACCGTATTCATCAAAGCCATTACTTTAGGAAGCTACATTTGTATTCCACCTCTCAAAATATTTTTGTGATTTCATCAGTGCAACCCACTTTATACTCCTATATAATATAATGGAAGAATAATGCTACATTTAAAATATAACGTTATATTTTATAGTGAACAGTTTTTAATTAAAAACTATCCCAATTGATCACCCATTTCTTTGTACTGAAATGACTTCAGGTTTTCTTCAAAGCTTCCTTAAGTAATTTAGATTTGCATATATTCAGAAGAATTCTATTTCAATATTTCAGAGCAGAGCTTTGAGCAAAGACAGCATTACTGAACTACCTTAATACACCCTTGGAATGACTGCCCTTAAATTAGTCCTCATATTTATTAAGCAGTCCAAATGGAGCAATGGAAAGTTTGGTCACCTAAAAGTGAGCATGTAGCGGAATCTTGCATTGCCTTCTAATAAACTAGCAACTTTCTTTCCTTTTTTTTTTTTAATTTTATTTATTTATTTGACAGAGAGAGACACAGTGAGAGAGGGTACACAAGCAGGGGGAGTGAGAGAGGGAGAAGCAGGCTTCCCGCTGAGCAGGGAGCCCGACGCAGGGCTCAGGGCTCGATCCCAGGACCCTGGGATCATGACCTGAGCTGAAGGCAGACGCTTAACAACTGAGCCACCCAGGTGCCCCTAAACTTGCAACTTTCAACAAGACATTTAACTTCTCTGTTAATTAAGTTTCCACATTTATCAAAAGTAGAATTAATATTATCTATTTTACTACCTTGGAACCCAACAAACTAATGGATATAAATGTGCTTGGTTAATGACCACACAAATGAAATTTGTTTAGAAATCAATCATATTAATTTATAGGCACTATAATAGATTATCATTATAAACATTGATTATCCTGTTAAAGAAGGCTTTTCCTTTGGCTCTAGAGACAGCCTCTGACACTGTAAGTTACAAAGACAAGAAAAGATTAACACAGAGATATTTCCAGAAATTTGGTGTTTAGGAGGAAAACAAGAACATAAAAAATTTACATTCTGCACCCCGAAACCCCTCCAAGTTGGCTACCTTTCTGCAACATCTCTTCCAGATAAGCCACCTGTCACAGAAGACCGCATCTCCCTTACACCATTCATCATGGTTTCTTCCTAAGGGTAAACCGTTTGTATACTTTCAGCAACAAACCATGTTTGAGTGTTTCATTACTAGCTAAAATGGGATTGGAATTCTCAATTTCTTCATGAAACCTGAAAAATAATTCTTAATCTGAGTAATAGCATAACGACATTATATGGTGAGGAAAGAAGGATCACAAAATTCGTGAGAGAATTCTGCCTCCTCAGTAAGGCTCCTCACCCCGTTTAAAACAATGTCTTCTCCCGGTCGCTCCTAACCTCCCTTAACTTGCTCTACTCTCCCTTAGCACTTAGTAGCTATAACACATATTATAACTTACTATGATTGCACTGCTGTTTACTATCTCCCTATACTACAATGTAAGCTCCACAAAGGCATAGGTTTTTGTAGGCACAGGTTTTTATAGGTTTTTCACTGATGTATCCATAGCACTAAGTCATGCCTGGCACTCACTCAGTAGGTACTCTGATCAGAGTTTGTTTACTGAATGAAACAATTATCCTTCCACATCTCTTTCAAAATGAATTCTTTTCTTTTTGCATATGAAAATAATACATGCTCATTGTTGGAAAAAAAATGACAATTCTTCTGGAAGAAAAAAAAGGAAATTTCCTTTTACCCATTACCCAGTGATAGTACTATTATAATTCTGGTGCATATCCTACCAGAATTTTTTCAGTGTTCACATACACAGATGCACACAAACATCTTACATGTCTGTATTTTGAAGTTAGATTATATTTATTTAATATCATTTTGTCGTATCTTTTATAAATCATTTGATCATATCTTTTAAAATATAATTGTTTTCAGGCCAACACAATTCTGAATTTTTAATGAAAGTTTGAAAAAAGAAAATTTTCTAGCAAGCCAACATTTCAGGGCTTATACCAACTATGTAAAATAGACAGAGCCAAAAGCTCAAACATGAAAAACATGACTGAGGACTGAAATCATTCACAAACCTTTCCTTAATTAAATTGAATAAAGTTGATTTATAGGTAAGATGCTTTTAAAAATGTACACAATTTTAAAAGTTCCAGTAATGTCTTTTTCTCCTATTTCATCAAAGTAAAAAAAAATTCTTCGGGTTGTCTTTTAGTCTCTTTTTGAATAGATTTAATTTTCATTTTTTTTCTTCCAACTGAGAAAAATGAGGAAATGATTGAGACTTTTCAAGCTCTGATTTGTTTCCTAAGTTCTCTTTAGTATTTTATTTTTCTTTGCAGAAGAAGAAATCATTTTAGTGTTTCATTAAGCAAAAAATTCAATCAAAATCACAGTAGCAAAAATTTTAAAGTTGTTTTGAGGATTTTCTGGGTCATATAGGCAAAAAAAAAAAAAAAAATTCCCAAGCAAATAGCAAGTAACTTCAGAAAGAAAAGTCCTACCATTGAAATATTTTTGTTCTTCAAATTATGTGTATTTATGTTTGTCTACAATTAAGTTAATAGAAATGAAATTATTTATATGGATGCATCTAACTTTTTACAAAAGCCTTTTGTAAAAATAATACAGTCTGTTACTATGTTTCTTTAATATTATATAAGTTCATTAGAAAAAAATCTTCATGAAAAATGGTATCTAAAATATATTCAACAGACATAATAAAAAAACTCAAAGCCAGTATATATAATAATTTTCAAAACAGATGCTCAGAAAAGCATGATAAGGGAAATATCCAAAATTTTAACAGTAGTTCTTTGTGAGTGGTGTTATTATACATGATTTCTATTCTCAGAACTTTGTGCTTTCTAAATTATCTATGATGAAGATTTTCATTATGTGAAAAAAGGTGTAAACATGGGTTGAACACACACCATTTTAAATCACTTTAGTGAAATTCAGTGCATGTGATTCTGTACTGTAGGGTGATCATTACTATCTTCATTTTAAAGGTGAGAAAACTGAGGATCATAAAAATGAAATGATTTGGCTAAGCAATGGAGCTAGTGAATGGCAGAGGCAAGCCCAGAAACCATTTCATCTGACACCTCATACATTGCTCCTTCTATTACGTCTCACCCAATATTTGTTGAACAGAGACTCAGCCTTCATTCAGCCAACTGTTATTGAGCATCCTCATTCAGGACAAGATTCTAGAGAAATAAGACCAAACACTGTAATTACCAGAGTGGGGACACACAAAAAAAGCATAATGCATGGTCTTTACTCTGAAAAAGTATGTGACCTAATTGTACAGATGAAATACATGCACATTAAAGGGAATGTAAAAATAGAAGTCAACATATGATATATCCATGTAAGTGGTATAAATGAAAAATGCTATAGTAGTGTAAAAGGGAAATGGCTATTGAATTTTGGGGTGATTAAAAGAGACTTCATAGAAGCTATAGAACACACATTGGGCCCTAATATTTGGGAGGGATTCATACAGATAAAAAAGACATGAAAAGGCTTACCAAGCCAGGGAAATAATTCAAGCTAACACATGAAGTGAGTGTAAAAGGCAATTTCCAAGTAAAGGAAAAGGAAACATCTAGCTCTCATGGAATGTTAAGCCACGTAGAGTTGGAAAAATAAGTTGGATCATAGTCGTCACTGTAACCCAAATTGCAAAGAAAATGAATGCCATTAAAAGGAGATTGTGGGGGCACCTGGTGCTAAGTAGGTTAAGTATCCCCCACTCTTGATTTCAGCTCAGGTTTTGATCCCAGGGTCATGAGTTCAAGCCCGGTGTTAGGCTCCACACTCAGCAGAGTCTGCTTCTCTCTCTCTCTCTCTCCCTCTCCTTCTGCCCCCCCACCCCTCCTCGTGCACACAAGCTCTCTCTCTCTCTCCCTCAAATAAATAAATAAATCTTAAAAAAAAAAAAAAAAAAGGAGATTGTGTTCCTCACTCTGAGCACCGGGGAACCATGAACACTTCTAAGTCACATAATAAAAGTGTGCATAAGATGCATTGTCTGCAAATAGAGACTGATGTGAAGGAGTATTGTTAAAAGGCTATTAAAAATGGAAGTTCTGTAAGCAAATCCACCGTAACAGTGATATGCTGATCACAGAATTTATATGTAAATGCAACATACCCAAGAATAACTTCTTATTTAAAAAGGAAGGAAAAAGGTAGAAGGATTTACAATGAGAACTCATTATAAAGTTTAAGGACTTAGATCATCAGATATAAAGATTGATTACAAAGTTTTAGGTATTAAGATAGTGTGACATTCTTCAAGGATAGACAGAATAATAGAATAAAATAGAGATTCCAGAAATAGACGCATATACATATGGTCTTTGATTTGTGAAAAGGGCAAAGCTGGTGATGTGGTCACTGAAGCATTGCTGGTGATCTTGGAGGATTCATAGAGAGGAAACACCAGAAAACTAGGTATTGACATTGATGGGAAGATTGTTGATGATGGAAAAAACAGATGGGGCTTATAATAATTTGTGACAAAATTCTAAGATTATTAAATAAGTGACTTCAAGTTATGGTTTCTTCCCTTGAATTTTGTATTTAAATATTGTCATACAGATAAATTGAAAGAACAGTGTGTAACCTCCATTTGATTTCAACAACTGGTAACAGCTATATTTACTCTCTGTAAACATACAATTTTTGTCAGTCATTTGAAAGGAAGCTTCTGATACCATAACACTTCACATCAAATAGTTCAGCATGTATTTAAGAACTACATTCCTCTTTATGTCCATAATACTAATTTTTTTTTTTTTTGCACATTGCAATTCTGAGATAATTCCCCCTTTCCCTTAAAGTACAGCTTTTAGAAATTCCTTTGGGAAATTAGTGGGTTTTTATGTCTGAAAAGATCTCTTTTATCCTCATCTTGGTACACTACTCTAGGTTGAAGTTACCTTCTACAAGCACTTCACAATACTAACCTACTTTATTCCATTTTTGCTGTTAAGAAGTTTGTTGAATATAATAATTTTATGTGGCAACTTGGCTGAACCATAGGGTGCCCAGTGTGCCCAGTATTTGTTTAAACAATATTCTGGGTGCGTCTGTGAGGGTGTTTCTGGAATTAACATTTGGATCAATGGACTGAGTAAAGAAGATTGCCTTCTCCGATCCACTGAAGTCCTCAATATAATAAAAGACTAAGGAAGGAAGAATTTGCCCTCTCTGCCTGACTGTCTCACAGCTGGGGCACCAGTCTCTCCCCTGCCTTCAGATTCAGACTGGGACTGAAACTTAAACCATCGCTCTTCTGCTTCTCAGGCCCTCAGAGTTGGAAGGGAACTATACATTGTCTCTCCTGGGTCTCCTGTTTGCTGACTACAGATCTTGGAATTTCTCAATCTCCGTAATAGCATGAGCCAATTATTTATAATAAATATATACCCTATTGGTTCTGTTTTTCTAGAGAACCCTGATTAATACGCCGATGGTATAATTGTCATACTTGGTGGTTTGTGGAGTCTTTTTTTCTGGCTTATTTTGAGGGTTTATCTCTTTGATGTTCTGAAATGTCATACAAGGTGCCTAGGTACCTTTTTGTTTATCCTTCTTAAGATTTGTTAGTATTCCTGAATTTAAGACTTTCACCAATTCTGGAAAATTCTCAGGTGGTGTTTATTTAAATATTACTTCTTTTCTTTATTATTTCTTTGGGAATTCCAATTAGACACATGAGATAGACACTCTATTAACCATGTCTCTCAACCTTTCATAGTTTCCCTTTCTTTTGTTTCTCTGTGTTATATTCTGCATGTATTCAGATCTATCTTCCCATTCACTAGTTATCTCTTCACCTGTGTCTAATCTGCTACATAAACTACATATCAAGTTTTAATTTATATTTTCCATTACTAAACTATCTGTTTTGCTCTTTTTCAAGTCTGCTTCACTGTATTATAGTATTTTGTTCTTTATTTATAACTTAAATATCCACATTTATCTTTTCAAATATATGAAGCCTATTTTTTAAAATTCTGTATGAATAATCCTAATATCTGAATTCTTTATACTGTGATTATGTTATTTGTTTCTGTATAATCTATCTCATGGTGGCTTATTTCCTTGCATGTTTTATGATTTATGGTTGTAAACTTATATTTTTTTAAACTTTTTCCTTGAAATAACCTGAGACCCTAATTAAAGTGTTTTCCTTTATATAGGCTCTGAATTTGCCTCTACTGGGGTCTGGGAGCACTACCAAATTGGTTAGCTTTAAATTCTCAGCATGAAATTTTTCACACTACAAAGTTGCAAACCTGTGTGATTTCCACTTATAATAAATGATCAGGAGAATTCCCCCCCCTTTTCCACCTAAGTCAAGGACAACACTGGCAAGTGTCCTCACTGTCTTCCTTTGAAGGTTAGGGTTTTGCCACATTATCCTTGGACTGAGCATGTCACTCTTCAATAGCCTAAGCCTTACGCTGGGGACCCAATTTCATTTTCCAATTTGAGTGGTTCCTAAGTTTCTTTCCTTGTCCCCAGAACAGGGCTTTTTAAAACAGAAATTGTGAATTACTGGGGAACTCAGAGAAGTGAGTACACCGCTCACATGCCTCTAGATTTGTGATTTCTCATTGTTCTGGGCTTATGAAGAATTCTCTTATTTGACAACATGAGCATTAATTTTAAAAAATTTTTGTAAAGGGGACACAGGGGTGGCTCAGTCAGTTAAATGTCTAATTCTTGATTTTGGCTCTGGTCATGATATCAGGGTCGTGAGCTCAAGCTCTGCATAGGGCTTCATGATGGGCATGGAGCCTGCTTAAGATTCTTTCTCTCTCTCTCTCTCTCTCCTTCTGCCCCTCTCCCCAATGCATGTGTGCACATGCTCTAAATAAATAAATAAATAAATAAAATCTTAAAAAAATTTTTTTGAAAATACATCCTACATTGTAGAGTGTTGTGTACTAGGGCTTTCTGAAGGACATTAAGTCTTCCATTATTTTATAAAAAGAAGTTCTAGTTAAGTTTCAATAATTTTTTTTTAAATAATGCTCACTGTTTTGTTTCATGGTATAGTGGTGGAGACAAAGGAGTTTTGTTTTATTTTTATATTTTAAGTGATTTTTACATCCAACATGGGGCTCAGACTTACAACCCTGTGATTTAGAGTTGGATTCTCTACCAACTGAGCCAGCCAGGTACCCCTCAATAATTTTTTATCCAAGTAACAGCAAGATATTCATTTTAGTCAGTCAAAAAAAACAGATGTGCAATGATGTAAATGCATTATTCTTTAACAGAACTTATTTTAACTCACAGATCCCCATTTTTCCTTCAGAGAAGAAAATAGTTTTGTGATTTCAAGTATAATCATTCACTTCCACATTAAAATTTATTCTCTCTGGGGTAAATTTCCAACCAAGTCACAATCATACACAGAATTCATTTCTCCATGTGGTGTAAGGCCTAAAATTAAGGCTCAATATTATATGCTGCCTTGACATCTGGGAGGGCTTCAAATGGCCTAAATATAAGTTTCCCTCCCCACTCTGTTCTCATGGATAAGGTACGCTAGCCAAACAAAGGGACCAGGCACAGTTCCTACTTATCCATAAGTTGTGGTTTTTGCAAGCCTGTGGAATTATTCAAACAAACCAATCATATCATCTTGTAAGAACGAGGAGGCACCACACACTCGTGTTACTACAAAGTCTGCCTCCTATAGTCTCCTTGGTTGTTCACTCTGTTCCTGAGTACAATCCCTATGAAGCCCTGCATGGCCTTCAGTACCCTTCTTCCTGAGCTGTAAATATATGTGACTAATAATTTGCTGTCAATCGTATCTGTTCAGTGGCAAGTGCTGAATGTTTAGCTATTCCCATAGCCCCAGGGCAGGAATCTCTCCCTTACCAATGGGGTGAATAAGACGCAATAGAAACCACTGTGTCCCAAACCACATGATAAGCTCCACCATGACTGAGGACACCTGGTCAGCCTTAATTAATTGCTCTTGGTTAACTAACCTGATTCTGTGATATGGTAAGGCTGCCTGAGATGGAACAGCTAATTGCTGGCAGGCTTGGGCTATGTCCTGTGTGATATTCTGTTGTCTTTGCCAGGTGTTGCCATCACTTTCCACCCTAAAACTCTCTTGCCCCCAAGATGAGAATTGTTATTTCACTGTATCCTGCTATAACCTGGTGACGTCAGGTTTAGTCTGTTTGGCAGGTGGTCTCTGCTTACCAAGGATCAGCCTACGTCACTGTGTCTGGCCTGGTGACTATCAGCAGCTGCTTGGGGAAGCTATACAGACATTGTTTGTAATTGTGCACCTCAGGGACAGGCCCACAGATATCCTTTTGTGAGGTTTGTGGAAAGAAAGGAGATCACCCTGTAGAGAATTGAGCATAGCATCCCAGTTGTTCATGCAAGGGTAGTGACCTTGCTGGTTTCCTGTGCCGTTGCTTCCCTTGCCACTGTTGCTTGCGCTCTCCTGACCCTCAGAAGTATCGAGGTGCACATCCATCGTGGCCCGTGGCCCAGGGGCTGGTGAAAAAAAAAAGGTAGGGGGAGGAAGGAACATTGGTACTCAACTGTTCTCCCAAAACAAAACTCATAGCCAATGTACCTAGGCTTTGCTCAGTATTGCTGGCTACCAGCACACCAAAGGGCTAATCTTACAATCATTGGCCTTATGGTCTCCATCCAAGCCATAGACAAAATGACTTTACTGGATATGGACCTTGATCCCAGGAAGACTGGCATTCTCTGGACGAAGAGGCAACCCCCTACAAAGGAGGCTACCAAGGTCCTGAACCTTTCCCCATAAATACCTAAAGGTCTGCAGTACAGGTGATTGTGCAGACAGAAACTGAAAGCTACAACTTTATGTGGCTAAAAACCTAAAATATTTTCAGCGATTCTGAACAGAGAGAGAGAGAAAAAAAAAAGGAAGTCCACATGACAGAAGAGGTGGGGACACAGCAGAGGAGGGTTTTGATCCAACAAATCTGGTGGTAGGCCCACAACTCTTCCACTGCACCACTCTGCTCCCCATGTCTCCATTGCAACAAACATCCTAATCCTCAACAAAACAATTGTGGCACCCTTGTGGCATCATGAAGGGGTTAATTCAAATGGAACATAAGCCCATGGTCTATAAACCAACTACTGCTATTGGGGATACCCCCAACCATGATGATACTGATTTGAGGTTCTCTGGGGGAAGAAACTTATAAATATGGTAGGAGTGGAGAGCACCATTCCCCACCCCCACCTCAAGTATATCCAGTCACCAAACAACAATAATAAGATAAAGAAAAAAAGAAAAAGAATGAACCCTGAACACAGAAAGAGAAAACCAACAAGAAACAACTTAAAACAAAGGCCTATAATTTGACCTAATTGAAAATCCAAAATTTACTAGAAACATTTATATAGCAAAAGATAAAAGGACACTGATTGTCTTGTGTGCCTTTATAATCTAGATTCTGAATTAATTTTTTTTTAAGATTTATTTATTTATTTAAGAGAGAGAAAGAGAGAGAGGTGAGGGAGGGGCAGAAGGAGAGAATCTTTAAGCAGACCCCCCGCTGAGCAGGGAGCCCAACATGGGGTTCGATCCCATGACCCATGAGATCATGACCTGAACTGAAACCAAGAGTTAGAGACTTAAATGACAGAGCCACCCAGGCATCCCTGAATTAATTTTAGTATCTGCAGAAATTCACCAATTGAGCTTAATGAATACTAAGGCTAAAATTACAGTTATACCTTGAATCCCACTAAAGGTAAACATGGTATCCCCTATAATGAGGGATTTACTTAAGGGAGTTACTGAATATAAGGTAGAAGACAAATAGGTATGACTCTCCTTAACTATAGGAAATTTTGTCTAGCTTAAATTCCCTATGATTATGGCACTCATTGCCCTAAAACATCCCATAGTGAGTATGGACACTCTGATCCAATAAAAAATAAATGAAAATTACTGGCTTAACAAAATAAGAACTCACGACCCATCCCCCACTCCCTACCCTCCCCAACCCCATTAAATAGTTAACACGACTCAATGTAATTTAAAACAATGTCCTCAAGGATTAAAATCTTGTTATTTAACAGGTAATGAGTAAATTCTTCCCTGATCCCACTGCTATTCCATTTAACAGCCTTATTTGGCCTGCTCTTTAAATCTGGAACAAATGAATGGTGGCCTATAGTGGATTGCCGCAACTGTAATGCCATGGTCCCATTCCATTAAAGCCTCTATACCCAACGACCTAATTACTGAAATTGCTGACTCCATCCAATCAGCACTGGGCTCTATGTTCAGTGAGGAGTCTGCTTGGGATTCTCTCCCTCCCTCTCTCCCTCTCTCCCTGCCCCTCCCCACTCTTGTGCTCTGTAAATAAATAAATAAAATCTTTAAAAAGAATAAAAAGAAACAGGTATTGACCATTTCAGCACTCACATGGTTAAGACAACTTCAACATTTTTAGTCCCTTTTGGGTTCTGCAGGTAACATATTCTTCAATTACAAATTTTACTTAATGTTACTAATGTTGTTATTAACAAATTAGCCCACTTTGAAAGGGGATCCCACCAATAAAAGGCTCTAAAAATCTGTCCAAATTGAAATCAACAAGTACTCCAGTTTGTGCCCTCAGAAACCTCTTCACCATAGAGGCTTCAGTAACCATCTTTCATGGCTCCTAGAGTTTCTGGACCACCTATGCTGGCCATAACTTGCCCGTGGACTTCTGATGCAAGAAACTGCCTTTCTTGGCTTGGCACTATATACCATTAGAATAGCAATTACTGGCCATATAGTGGGTTTTTCTGGAAATAAAGCTCTCACAAACCTTGAGCCTGTGACCCCTTGTACCTGGCTAGCCGTTATGCCTTGAGTTATTAAAGCAGCACCCCAAAAGCTCAGCATAGCTTCTGAGCCTTCCATGCTACTGGATAAAGTCAAAGCTGGGCCCTCTGATATGATCCACCTGCAGAGGGGGTGGCTCTTCAGTTTCTCGACAGATGCCACAGTCCTGGTGGAGGCCATGCCTTTCCCAGAGCCTTCATCTACTTGGGGGGCCCATTAGAATCAAATGAATGACGAGCAGTGGGAGTTCATACATTTTACTGATGATATCATCACCATCATACATGATGGGACTCAGTGGAGAGCTGCTGTTTTTCATCCCTTAAGCAGAATGTCCCTGATAAAGGAGAAAACCCAAGGGTCAGCATGATTGGCACACTTCAGGCGATAACAATTGGCCCCATCTGTATATTTTTGTACATTGCCTAAGAGTTGCCTCCTTTGGGGTAAAGAACTCTGGGAATCTCTTCACAGATACCCAAAATAAAAATCAAGGTAACAGATTTCTCTACACGTACTAAGACTACAATACAAAGCTTCACTAGGATAACTCTTATCCCCTTTGGAGTTCTAGATACACTAATGGTGACCAAAGCACTCATTTCACTTGTCAGAATACACAATACTGTACCTCTGAAACAAATAATACATTATATGTTAAAAAAAAAAAAAGAAGAAGAAGATAGCAGGAGGGGAAGAATGAAGGGGGGGAAGTCGGAGGAAGAGACGAACCACGAGAGACTATGGACTCTGAGAAACAAACTGAGGGTTCTAGAGGGGAGGGGAGTGGGGGGATGGGTTAGCCTGGTGATGGGTATTAAAGAGGGCACGTTCTGCATGGAACACTGGGTGTTATACTCAAACAATGAATCATGCAACACTACATCAAAAACTAATGATGTAATGTACGGTGATTAACATAACATAATAATAAAAAAATATATACAATACTGGGATCTTGAAGAAAGCATTCAAACTTTCAGCTCCTCTATAGGACCCAGGCAGCCATCCCCAGGCAGCAAGTTTAATTGAGCGTCTATTTAAACCACCCTGTGCCCTTCTTGAGTTCATTTCAGTCTTTCTCCTGCACCCCTCTGGGTGGGGGTCTGGGAACTCCACATGGCCCATCTGCTGAGGCACTTCTCCTCACAATTGCTTCTCTATCTTCCTAGGGTTCTGCTAAATATGAAGCTTCTTTAAGATGCTATGTTTCCCTGAGAATAAAGTCATAGTTCTGTCTATACTTGGGTTTCCTAACCTCATTCAAATTTCTATTGCTTAATTCCCCTCCAGCTCAACCCAGAGAACTGGGGTTCTGGGCACCTTCCCAGAGACTCAGATAATACCTAGGACCTCGTCACATCTTGAATTCCTCTCTCACCAGCTAGTGAATGATTCAATTCTCTTCCCAGAAACAAAAACTAACTTTTATGTTGTCATATACTCTTTCCCACTCTAAAGTCTGTTCTCAATTTTCTAGTTACAGATAACTTAAAAAATCCTTTCTCTCAAAAAGTCAGGTTATTTCCAGAGACAACTTCGACTTTCAAGACTATGGCTCTTTGTTCACATTTTAAAAAACTAATGAGGGGTGCCTGGGTGGTCCAGTTGGTCAGTCAGGTTATGCATCTGACTCTTTGTTTTGGCTCAGGTCATGATCGCAGGGTCATGAGATCGAGTTCTATGTCAGGTTTTCATGCTCAGTGTGGAGTCTGTTTAGGATTCTCTCTCCCTCTCCCTCTACCCCTCCTGCTTATGCTCTCTCTCTAAAATAAATAAATAAATCTTAAAAAAAAACTAATCAGAAACTTAAGTGAACATGTATCATTGCACAACAAACAATGTCTCTGGAAAGCATGAAAGGAAGTGTAAAGGAGTAATTATTTTAATTATCAGCTAGACACATTTAAAACAGCTACTCTTAATTGAGCCTTTACTTACCTAGGTATAATGGATTGCTTTATATACATTATTTTATTTAATCTTTACCACAAATGTTAGAGATACAGGGTCAGGTGAGATAGGGTGGGAATTATACCCATAGTTCAAATGAGACAAACAAAATTGAATCTTCCAGATATTAGGAACTTGTTCCAAATTAGGATTTAAGCCTTGTTACATATGATTCCAAAACATGGTTTTTCATTTCATTTTATTGCCTCCCTTCTAGATTCATTGTCCCTTATAAGTTTAGAAGAGATTAGATAGCATAGAAATGCCCAGAATTATAAAGTTAGGGACCAGACACCACCTAAAATTCACCTCTATGCCATCTACCATACACATGAATCACCTTATCAAGAATATTTTCTTGATTTGAACCTCATATTCTCCATAGTGTTGAACCAAACTCACAACATTTTCAAGCAATTCATCTAATATGAAAACTTTCATTCAATTTTGAATCTTAAAAATAAAGATCATTGTAATAATATGCACAACTTTGAATAAAAATTAATTTTTTGTTCTCTTTATACTTCTAATTAACTATTACATGATATATATATACACACACAGTATAATTATATAATCTGTGAACACACACATTCAGATGTCTTAAAATTCTTTCCCAGAGTAAAATGAAAGCAAATTCCTACTGCTGGTGGTATAATCTTCTCTATAATTTAATTACTGTTATTTTCAGGTTGTTACTTTTACTTTCCAACTTATCTTACATCACAATTACCAGAATTCAATGAAAATAGTAAGAGGTCAATATAAACTTTTATGTAAAGACCATAAAACATTTTTTGGGGGGGTAATTTTAGACTATTTATTTATTTGTTTATTTTTCCTGTATGCTATCTTTGTGGTTCTAGTTTGCATTTTGTGGAAAGACATTTTCTGATTACAAAGGAGAGGAGGCCCCAATGAATGCAACAAAGGAAATTAGATTTCCTGGGGGTAACTGACCATTGACTGCAATGTATTTACCAGGCTTTTTAGTCATTTTTATACCGTAAGACAAATAAATATGCATTTTACTGTAAAATTCTGAACTTTCCCCTTGAAAGCTATAACTATGATTTGGTGACCTTCTCCAAGCTGCCCCACCCATAAACACCTTGGCTCGAAGATCCTTTAGCTCAGTAGCTGCTAAATGATCAGGCACTCTGTTTCATCCATCTGCTCTAACAGGGACCTCTTTGGAATTTTTTAATAAGCTTTGGATACTTTCTTTTTATAGCTTTGCCAACATAATCATAATGCATCCTGACACCAGGCAGTATAAATTAATTCCTTTTCCGTCTTATGAGCCACTTCACAGAGAAGAAGCAGATTTTTCACCTTAACACTTGATTAAATTGCGGAAAAAAGACGACCAAAAAATAGGTCTCTGGGAAAATTGTATCTCACTTATGCCAGCCTGGAGACTAAAAGTAAATTTAAAGCAAATTAGCTCTTCCTAAGATTTTTTTTTTTTTTTAAGTCTTGATAGGGGAGAGGGAGAAAAATAGATAGAGGAAGAGAGGGGGCAAGGGTATGGTAAAAAGCCTATTTACTTAAAATTAATCTTATCCCAGATGAACTAGAGCTTCCCAAATCTGCCTGCTCATAAGGATCACCCGGGTAGTCTGTTAACAGTACAGACCAGAGCCTCCAATTCAGTGAGTTTGACACCATGTGCATTGTAAGCACCCAAGGAGATTCATGTTGTCACACAAATTTGGGAATGGCTGAATTGGAGTAAAGGTTTGAGGTCAGATTCTCTAATAATGCATTGAAAAAAACCCCACAAACAAAAGTAAGTCTATAACTTATTGGGCTTCAGGGTCTAACAGCACGTATCACCCCAAAGAATGGTTGTTTTAGCAAAGTATAACAACGCACATGCCCAACCTTAGAGATGTATTCATCCAATTTCCAAGGTTAAATAAATCACAAAATTAACTTTTTCCATAGCTGTTCTATCAGGCTCTATCAGTCATCCCCTAGGCTTTTTCACCATTCACTCGAACAGTCAACCCTAAAGTCCACCTCTAAGTAAGTTTAATATATTTTTCATGAAAAGTTCTGTGTGGGTGACTTGTTTTGCCCCTTAGAAGACCCTACCTCCTGGGAGGCAAGAACAAATAAGTTCTACATGTGGACAGTGGATAGTAGTTGTTCAATGAGTGCTTTCCAAATGAACCTCACATCAATCTGATTTTGCAATCCACATCATCTGTAGATCCTGTCTGAGCAGATAGGAAGCTCAGGTTATTAAACCTAAAAGCACTCTTTGGCATTTCAAGTATTAGTACATTTAAACTCTAGGCCTGGCAATATTTCTGAACCAAGAAAGACATTTCAAGTCAACCTGCCACTGATCCATTTCACATTAGATTTCTTTTTATTTTTTTTTTAAGATTTTATTTATTTATTTGAGAGAGAGAGAGAGAGAGCACAAGCAGGGGGAGTGGCAGAAGCAGAGGGAGAAGCAGACTCCTCACTGAGCGAAGATCCCAATGCGGGACTCGATCCCAGGACTCTGGGATCATGACTGGAGCCAAACGCAGACACTTAACCGACTGAGCCACCCAGGCGCCCCAATTTCACATCAGATTCCTCATTGTTATCCTTTGACATTTGATTAAGCATGCTGAAGAATTTTAGTATAGAAAAATTCCCCCAAATCCATCATAATTAAAATAACCGAAGAAAATACTAAAAAGCTGACTCATTTGCAATAATCTGAAAATTAGTGTATCTATAGACAGTTCTAAAGATCTTCACTAGCAGGGGAAGCCAAGGAGGAAGGAAGCATGGAAACATGGATACATTGAATAGGGCAGAAACAATTGCTCACCAAAGCTTGTTTACCTTGGAAAGTCAGCCTGAGGGACCAGGACATTCTGGATGATATTGACCAAGATATCTTTGGGTCTTTCAAAGAGATTGTAAAAAACAATGGACTAAGAAAAAGGCAAGGTTGAAGAAGATTTCACTTAATTCAACTAATATTTGGAGAGCATCATTTATAGATGTGCATCTTCTGAATTAAAAAATCAGAAACAATCTTTTGAGATGTGATGAATGTAAAACAGCTGTTTGTAAGAGGACAAATACTGAGAATGAATATATGAAGACAGTGAAGTAAGGGAAACAAACATTACATGATTACATTAAAACACATTTAGAGCACAATTTCATTACAACAGTCAGTACAGCCTCTAGTCAATTGCAGTCTCTCCCAGACCAACTGCTTTGCACCCTTCATAGTCTTCTTTCATCAATTTTCTCTTGTTTTCCCCAGCCCCCACTCCTGCCATAGACCTTCCAGTGTCCTCTTCCTCTTCATCCTATTCAGACCAGCTTTTGGAAAATATTTGCTTAATTCATTCACAGAAATATGCTGTATGTGTTGTTCCCTACAAGAAAAACTCCAGACAAAGTCTTAGACCAAAGAAGCAAATCGTTAATGGTGGCACTTCTGCAAATTAGCTAATAGAAAAGAAGTGTTATTTGGGAAAGATGGGGGAAAGACTTTCCTGAATTATCAGCATTTTATCTTCTGCCCATGTTTAAGGTTGGGGCAGGGAGGTTGGAGTTGGATCTGTGTTTTTAGCAGCACCAATTACATAACATCAGGCAGATTCCTCAACCTCTTTCAGCCTCAGTTTCCCTTGACGCTGTCTTGTTATGTTTCCTCAATGAGTAAATCCCTTCATTTTCCATTTGCAGTGAGGGCAGTAGAACCTAGATCTTTAGAGTTTTCTTTAATTAAGTAGCTTTTAGCTGTCACCTCTTTCACTCCTCTTACCTTCACACAAATCTGCTTAAACCCACTAAACTTCCTAATCACTCATCAAAAATAACCAGAAACTAAAGAGGAAAGTAGTCATTAAATCATATTCTAATTATAAGCATTTATAAACCAATTTGTTTCACTTTTAAGACCTATGGACTAGATGCATTTATTGCAATAACCTCAAAATTTGTAATTTTTTGAACTAGATGGAATAACTTTACTAAAAATATATTTTATTTGTACTAAAAAGTGTGAGCTTAAAGAAAAACTAATCACTATGTACACGATAGCTCTTGTTTCATTTGAACGAGGAATGTTCTTGTTCAAGTCACTCTTGTGTCACCAGGAGACTGTCCCTGGCTCTTTCAGTCTCAGAAGAGATGACTCAAGTTCTAAGCTACATACTCCACCCTGGAGTAGTAAGGTTTCTGAAAACCATGAAGCCTTGCATGTTGGGGACTGCAGGACAGTGACAATAATCATACATCACATTGTGTGGAGAGAGGAATATTCTGGCATTTTCAGAAGCCCCTATTAAGAAATAATGAAAACAATACAGATGTTCATGGATTTTTTTTTTATACCTACCTGTGTGTGTGACTTTCCCCAGCAAATCATCCATGAGACATGGAGGGAAAGCAGAGCTGCCTATCTTCTGTTAACTTAAATAGTCTTCATATTTTATTTTTTTATTTTATTTTATTTTTTTAAAGATTTTATTTATTTATTTGACAGAGAGAGAGACAGCGAGAGCAGGAACACAAGCAGGGGGAGCGGGAGAGGGAGAAGCAGGCTTCCCGCGGAGCAGGGAGCCCGATGTGGAGCTCGATCCCAGGACCCTGGGATCATGACCTGAGCCGAAGGCAGACGCTTAATGACTGAGCCACCCAGGCGCCCCTAGTCTTCATATTTTAAAATATTAATTGCCAAAATTAAAATTCAAAACCTTCTATATCAGAAGGCTTTCTGTAGTCTGAAAACATCATGTTTCTTTGATGTGTTTTTAATTTAAGCTGGCCCAGTCATAACAATATTTTCACTGAGTATTTTTTTTCCATAGGCACTTACTCAACTGAGGCCAAGTTGAGTGGCCATTTTGCTGCTAGTTAATGCATGCAGTAAACTCTTTGGAGCCTAAGAATCTTCTTTTTCTTTTAATACTTTCTGTAATTTACCTCGGGAATTATCTGGGGAACATATATTGAGATTTTCTCATCTTTGTTTCCCATATACATAGTAGTAATTATAACTGTAAATAGAATTTTTGGTCTTTTTAAAATTGCATTTTTAAAATATTATCTGCACTCTGACACAGTCTCTTCCTTTAAATTATTTTAGTGGTAACTCTCATTTTTAAAATTAAGGGTAGTGATGGAAACATATGATTCAACTCCTAATTCTATCACCATCTATAACTGGGAGCAAGTGACTAATTTTTCATAACACATTTTTAATGACCTGTGAAGTTCAGTAGCTGAGTGAAAATAATAAGTGTGTTTTCTGCTTTTAAGGATATATAGAAATATTTCAATAGGCTAATTTTAAAAATTGAGATGTAACATTTGCACAAGGCACTCAAATGTCTATCTGACCTTGACCATAGCACACTTAATCCAGTTTTTTTTTCCTATTTTACCATGTCTTCTTTTTTTTTAAGACTTTATTTATTTGAAAGAGAGAGCGAGACAGCACGAGCAGGGAGAGAGGCAGAGGGAGAAGACCAGGGAGCCTGATGCGGGGCTCAATTCCAGGACCCTGGGATCAGGATCTGAGCCGAAAGCAGACACTTAACTGACTGAGCCACCGAGACGACCCCTATTTTACAATTTCATAGAGTTGATGCAAAGCCAAACTAATCAATGCTACTGAAAACAGCCAAGAGAAAAACAAAACAATAGACATTCCATAAGTAACTTGGAGATATCTGAGAGTTTTGGAGCTGGAAGGAGCTTTAATCATCAGCAAATAATAAACAAAAATTAAATTAACAAGAAAGGAATCCTGATTTCAAAGATGAGAAAAAGGAGACCAGATTGCTGGTATGACAGAGATCTCATTAATTTCAGAATCAAGTCTAGACAGCATGTCACTGGACATCCGGGCCGGTATTTACCTCACAATAATGATGGTTTCTAATTTTTTCAAGGATAAAACAATTTTGTAAACATCAGATCACCTATGGACATGGTGGATGTAATTTGCAATAGGAAAAGACCAAGCCTTTGGGTGTGTGCGGGAGAGGAAGGTAGACCTTTTGCTACCCCTTTCTATGAAGGTCATGCCTTCAAGTGCTTAGGGGAAGGTTTCTGATTCTAAAGTCTCTTAGGGAAAGACATGTCCATATCCTGACCCTGTGCCGTGCTTAGAAGTCAATCTATGTTCTTCTAAGGTTTTGTGAAAATAATCATTCACTCCTTTGATTGGAGAGCCCTCTTGCTTGGGAGTAGATTGTTGGGAAAGAGCCCTCATTAAATGATAATACTACCTGGGAATGATAATATTCAGACAATAACAGTTACTTATTGTTGTAATTTTAAAGTTGTATTCATTGGGGTCTGAATTGCATAATAACTTCTAGGATGTAAAATCACAACATATACTGATTTCTTTATGTGCAGGGAGAGGGATTCTAGCTTAGGGTCCAGGGAGGCAAGACAATATTGAAGCAACTTCGCCTGTGGAAGGAGGGTAGAAACCTGAAACAAAGCTGGACACTAAGGACACAGCCAACCAGTAGGGACCCCCCCCATGAATGGGCATAATTAATGGACTCTTGTAGTAAATGATGTTGAATATCTAATGCTAGGTTTCCCATCTCTGCACTATAATTCTCTCATATTATACTCCAATCTTGGGTAAAGTTTACTATGCACCACAACCATCTTAACGATATCTTTGCTTTGGGCAACAAAGAGAGGACCCTGAGGACAATCCTAGTCTAATTTCAACTAGAGAGAGTTGCAGCAGCATCAGAAAAGTTGTAGGAAACAGTAGAAAGTGGGGATCAGAAAGACCAGAGCATCAGATGAGAAAAGTAAAGGTAGCACTCAGGATGGAGTCCTGGAATCTGAAGATTCTCAGAAATACTAGATGTGGGGGAAAAATAGTTTGTACATCCCGTAGTATGGCAGATACAACTTGTTCATTGAGATTTAATGCAAAATGATGCCTCAGGATTGAAGAATTTAGATATCTGACTGAGAAAATACATAACAGATGAAAAGGTACTATGAAATAAATATTTTAAACCAACAAATTCTCATTTTTATAACAACAATCTATATACATTTGGAAAATGGTAATATATACGGTATATGACAGTATTTATTTAGACACATATGCATACATGGCTTGTGGACCCCTCTATCAATTCTGTAGAATCCTAGGAGACCAGGATCCCCATGTTGGTAAACACTGGACTATATCATAAATCGTCATCCTAGTGGCCAACAACCTGTCTCCTGTAACAACTGGAACTTTAATCTCTAGTATGTAAGCTCTCTTCCACCTACCTTTAATTCACCCCTTCCTCCATGTAGAATTACAGGCTATTCAAGCTAAAGAACTTTGTTCTTTCTTGAGCTCATGTAATCTAATCCTTTCAGTTGGCTCTCCAAGACTGAAAGGCTAGATAATCATAGTCAATGTTCATAGACAATTCCAGGGGGTCTCAGCAATGTATCTGTAGAATAGATTGCAAAAATCTCTTATGCTAGATTCCACCCCAATACAGCCCAATCATTTGTTCAGTCCAGAGTCCTGGTAGACTATTTTGAGCACTGAAAGCCCACCACCACTTAAGGGCCAAGGGCTCACACATTAGTGGCATTCTTCACTAGGCCTTATCCAAGCCTTATTTGTTAGACTATGATTGTCACATGGCAAAATATCATTCTTGTGTGAAAAAAGTAAAACGTCACTCCTGAAAATTCCAAATTATTTTCAGCAAGCCTGGGATGGAAAAGTCTCATTTAATTAGCAAGTGCAATAAAGATGTGACATTTACAAACTAATTATAACACATTTCCATTCTTCATTGGTACACTGAATGATGACATATTGTTCTTTTATAGTTGCCATTTCCAAGTTTTAATTGCTTTGGTTTAATTGGTTTAATCCCAAAAATGTCAATTCAGTAAATACCACTATGCTGTTGGAATTAGCTTCATTTATTGTGCAAAAGAAAATTGACTTCAGAAAGGGAAAAACAATTATAATATAATACCAGGGGAAATACTATATCATTAAGATATTAAAAAACAATGTTGTATATAACTGAAACTAGTTTATTTTATGGGGATAAAGAAAACGTTCTTTTTTCAATTCTAAATAATAATATACCAAATAAATAATCAAATATAACTTTTTTTTAATAATCAAATATAAGTTAACTAATCCAGAATCACATTCGTTCTTTTATAAATTTATTAATTTGCTTGGAAAATATCTATTGAGTGCCAATTATATGACTGGCAAAACAGTTATATAACTACTTTCATGGAATCTAATGAGAAAAAAATAATGAACACAAATCCATGTATAAATACAAACTGTGGTCTTAGGTGAAAAAATAGTTTATTTTGTGAGTGTATCAGAACCTGATTCATTGACAAGATAAGCTGAGATATTAAGAAAAGGAGCTAGCTGGTTGATATAGAGGCAGAAGAAGAATATTTCATGCAGAGGAGAAGAACATAGCACATTTCAGAAGCTGAGGGAAGGCCAGTGTGGCCTAAGCACAGAGAAGAAGGTGGAA
The DNA here is from genome assembly GCF_004348235.1 of Phoca vitulina. Classification (NCBI taxonomy): domain Eukaryota; kingdom Metazoa; phylum Chordata; class Mammalia; order Carnivora; family Phocidae; genus Phoca; species Phoca vitulina. The sequence goes on from NW_022589712.1 coordinate 39,966,747, forward strand.
AATGGCACAAGATGAAGTGGATCAGTTAACAGGGTCTACATCATTGGGGCATGTTAAGGATTTGTTCTAACAGCAATGGAAAGTCATCGACATTTTTGAAGCAATAGCATGGGATGATCAAAATTGAACTTCAAAAAGATCACTTCGGCGCAGATTGGAAAAGAAGAGTGTATTCAAGAGATGAGTTTGGAGACAATTGCAGTATCCCAGGTGAGAGATAATGACCAGTAAGAAGGTAGAGTTTATGCCTTCAATTTAACAATCTGTAAAGTCTAAAGTTATTCGTGTTCTACAAGTGACCTATTTTCACAGAATTACACGTATCAGACTCAAAGGGAAAAGGGAGTGATAAAATAGAAGCTGTGCCTGCTTTAGAATGAAATACACCTGGTTTGGCTCTGGTCTGAACTTTTGGCTCCACTACTTATTAGCTAAGGGACCTTATACAAGGCATTAAGCTCTCTGAGCCTCAGCTTTCACATCTTTTGAGCACAGAATACTACCTCCCACAGCTGAGAAGACTAAGTGTGACAACGTGTGTGATATTCTCAGCATGTGGAAGGTCAGTTAGTATGAAGAGCCCTGGGACGGATTGGCTGGTTTCCTCCCCTCATGTTAGAGATTCTCGAATTCCTTTTGAAACCGGTTCCTCCTCCTGGGTTTCTTTCTCCATAAACAGCACTAAAATCCACCCAGTTGCACAGGTCAGAAGCCTAGCAGGCATCCTTTTCCCTCACCTCCATGACCGTCAAGTCATATAAACTCTATTCTCTAAATAGCTCTTTAGTTGATGGACCAACTACTGCTCTGCTCACTTTTTTACTAACATAGTTAAGGGCACCACATCTCCAGATTGGATTATCCCCTTCACTATTTATCCTGCTTCAGTTTTCTTTTCCTCTTCCATTCTTAAATTCAGCCACACAAATCTTAAATCTCAGCTCTTCGACCATTCTCCTTAAGCCAAGAAAAAGTCACCCAGGTCCTTAGCATGACTAACAACACCCTGTATGATCTACATTCTGCTTATATTCCAGCCTTGCCTCTTGCTTCTCCTCCCCTGTGGTCCAGAAGCTGAGAGAAACTGTTCCCCACTGAGGATTTGTAGCTCTCAGAAATACTCCCTTCACGCCCAGACACAGGCCAATGGATGGACGCAGTTCCTCCTGGCTGAAGCATTCTCCTTCCAAAGCTTCTCTTTACCCAATCAATACCTACTCAAAACTGAGGCTTTGGCTCAGATAGCACTTCATCTGGGAGGTACTTTTCCTCCACCCGACTGTATCTCAGGAATGTAGGACAGCCTATAACTTGAATTTCATTATTTGAATGAACTGAGTGAACACTCAAGTGGGGCCTGAAGAGTCTCGCTGGATTGGCACAAGTCACATAGGTTGGGGTTGGTAGTGTGAGTAGAAGACCCCGGTCTCCTGCTACACGTTGCAGTGTCCCTTTCTCACCATCATGCCAACACCCACCTTATTCATCTCTGATTGCATTAGCTCTCTTCATTAAACCTTAGAAACATTCGCTTCATGCGGTTGCAAAAGGTTGTGTACTTATCCTATGGGTTATGGTTTTTTCACTTGAAACAGACTGATGTCACTTCCTTTCCCAATATTTCTTTGACTCTCCTGACATGGTGGCTACTGTAACACTCTCAAGCACTCCTGCAGATTTGTTATACTGATCTCCTTCCCCATGACACTGTAAACTCTTCTGAAACTAGGACCATGCTAGCTTCATTTTACATCTCTGGTACCCAAGACTATTCTTGGGACACAGTAGTATTTAATATCTGTTGAACTTAATGGCACTCCAGAGCTAAATGGTGTCCAAAGGAGGGCAACTAACATGATGTAAAGAATGCTAAGAGAAAATGATGCAAGAGTAAAATGACAGACAAAAGCAATGATGCCTTTGCCATCCAGAGATAGTTGGAGAAAAAGCAGATGACTCTGGCTAAGATAAAGAATCAGGAAGGTAACTGAGAAGATGGTACCCCTGCTGGAACAGGCTGCCTCTCCTGGGGAGTACCTTCAGTCCCTCAGTGGCCTTCCTGCCTCTTTGTTATTCAAGATAGAGAACTGGAGATGGAGAGGAAGAAGCTGTCACTTTCAGACAGCTGAACAGTTAAGTAGGAAAGCTGACTCATACAGCACTTTCTATGCCTGCTGGGAAGCCTACAGCCAGCACAAGAGTAGCTGGTTTCACAGGTTGCACGTTATTGAAATGGCAGAATCAAAGTCAACCGACTGCAATGGAAATGGAACTGAGCTGGGAACAGAAATTCAAAAGTTAGTTCTGGTCTTGTCCTGTGGCCTTCATCAGACCTCTGAGACTCATTTTCCTCCTCTGTGAGAAAAGGGTTTAAACTAGATGGTTTCTAACAGTCCTTTCTCACTCAGGGGTTCCACAATTTATGGGCTTGACTTGATTTACTTAAAGCAGTTACCCAACCAAGGTAGAGAAGACTGCCAATCTGGTTAATGTACACAAATGCAGACATCCAAGCTCATCACCCCTGGAACTTGAACTGGACTAGTTGAAGCATTGACAAATAATGATATCCCCTCATCTACTTATGGGAAGCACAGCTATAAGCTTTATCAATTAAAAGGCAGAGATATGTTGAGGTTGTAGAGCAGTGGTTTGCAAAAATCAAAATCAGCATGGCAACTTGTTTAAAACACAAGTTGCAAAGCCTTGCTCCAGATCTGCCAAATTGGAATCTCCAAGATGGTGCCCTAGGAATATGTATTTTGTACAAAGTTCCCTTGTGATTTGATAAATCAACCACTTTGAGGCTCATTTTTAAAAGAAAATTTGTGTTTCTCAAAGAGTAGCCTGTAGGTCATTTTCAGGTGACTTATCTGAGATGCTCTTTAAAAATATCTGGGAATTTGGCCAAAAATCTCCATTCTCACAATTCTTTCAGTGATTTTATAAATAATTTATATACACAGACAAATGAAATCATTATGTGGGCAAAACCTCAAAGTCTATGAAACAATATAGTAAAGATAGGAAATTTTGATTGCAGTAGGTTATTTCAGTATTATTATTTATATTGTATTGTTTCATCATTTCACTTAATCCCCATACAAGCCTATAATATAAGCATTTTTAACTTCATTTTACTGATAAATTGAAGCATTAAAGAATTCAGGTAACTTGCTCAAACACACAAGATTCAAATATGGATGCATTGGAACTAAAAATTAATGTCACGTGGCTAGGAAACCACCTATATTGTGACAGAATGTGTAATTAAGATTTCAGTACACCTTTTAATTCAACAATTTGCTGAGATCTTATCTGATGAAGCAAGCAAGAAATATGTCTTAGTTCCTGTTGGTTGGTTTTATTAGCTACTACACAAGTGTTAATTCCATTATAATAATCATAGATTACCCAAGATAAAATGACTATTAACTACTAAGCAACAAAGTTTCAGGGATGTCCTAGAATCATAAAATGATCTAAGGTAGTCATCAATTCTAGTCAACAATCTTCAAACACAAGTATTTACAGTTGAGAAGCCCAGAAGTATGCTAAGCTCTTACCACCTAGTGAAGAACCCACTCAGCTCCAGACCTTAGTTACCTGACTTCTTCATTAATCTCCCTTTACTCCATGGGCTCTAGACTCTGCTCTTAACTCAGTATGACAACTATTTGTCTTAGTGCTAAATAGGACTACATTAGATTTCAAATGTCTTTCAGGGAATAAAATATTAAATGCTGTTGCTACAGATACACTTTTAGGACAAAGCTTTTTTTTTTTTCCTTCTCATTGAGTCTTCTCAACTTATCTGATAAAATACATGCTTGTAAAAAGATGTGCTTGTCTTGACTTCTTGCTAAATTGAAGCAGGAAGGGTCTCCCTGATTCTCTGAGTTGGCCAGTTTGGGATCTAGCAGAGTAAAAGACATCTCAAAAATATGATGAAACTGACTGAACCTTAGCTATTATGAGACCTACCTTTGATCTTGTAAAAACTTTCACTGAAAGTGTAATTGGAAAATACAAAGTCGTCCGAAGCCATGTAACTTTTAACAGAATACAAATTCTTCCCTTTCCTGTGTTCACACCCTACCCTTTTCCTCTTCCTTCTCATTGATGTTACAGACTTCCCAAAATATGTGGCCACACAGATATTTTCACAAAGGGGAAAAAATAATGAAAATGACATCAAGAAATAGAAATTGCCAAAAAATAAGTCAAACATTCACTAGGTGTAGATAGATTTGATGACGGTTTTCTGACCGAGGTTTTGTTTTCTTTGTTTTTTGAGAGGTGATTTTCTGTGTGTTTTACTCTCACTCAAATTTTGCATGCCAACTCAGATTGTATAGCTATATCCTGTCAAGTGTATTCCTGAAGGAGCCAATTTTTCCATAAAATCAATATCTAATTTTCTAAATAAAGAAAAAAGGATACTTACAAGTCTCTGATTAAAATATGCTGTTATTTCTAAGAGGTTTAGGAAGAAATTCTGATAAACTTTCTTTCCTGTAAATTAATTAAAAAAAAAAAAGCTATTAAGAACCAGAAAAGGAATAAATTCAGTTAGATTAACAAATTTTATTTATTTTTTTGAAAGATTTTATTTATTTATTTGAGAGAGAGAGCATGAGCGGGGGGAAGGGCAGAAGGAGAAGCAGACTCCACGCTGAGCAGGGAGCCTGGGATCATGACCTGAGCTGAAGGCAGACACTTAACTGACTGAGCCACCCAGACGCCCCTAGATTAACAAATTTTAATCATTTTGTTTTTATAGAGTTACAACTGGTAAATACCATGACTTGACTTTCTTAAGAAAAGCAAAACCTCCAATTCTACAATAAAACTTTCTGTTAAAAGTCAAAAGGCTTTCATTTCAAATAACAGGTGTTAGTACTCTTCTAGGACTATTGCAGCAACATCTTAAATGACTCTTCTTCTTAGCATTCTTGCTTCCTGCAACTCCATTCTTTACTCAGATGTCAGATGGAATTATTTCAAAGTAAATGTGCTCATAGTCATTCTATACTTAATCCTTCACAGCCTTCCCATCACCTACAGGATCAAGTCTAAGCCCTTTTACAGCATGTATGGTGCCCTCCAGGAGTTGACCCCAATCCACCTCTCCTTCATTTTCACCCATGCCCAGCCTGCATTAATCCTAAAGTTCTGAGGTCATACCCAGCTAATGGCACCCCTTTGCCTTATTTATATTGCCCCTGTGACTGAGGTTCTTGACCTCGATCCCCTCCCTATCCCCTGGCTACCATGTATTTATCCATTCAGGGTTAACTTGGGCACCCCTTTCCCAGAAGACTTCTATGCCCCTCGGGCTAGTACATTCCCTCCCCTGTGCTCTGAAACACTGGTGTGTCTCCATTATTGAACTTATAAATTTCTGATTACTGTCTTCCCATCTCCACCTCACACAATTTTCAAAGCCTTTTGAGGACATTGGCTGTGACTCATTCCTCTTGCACAACATTTTGTACATGGTAGGAGAAATAAAATAAATATCTGTTGAATGTCAAGGTGCATGAGGTATTTTTCAGACTCAGTGCTGCCTGAATGCATACTTTATCACTGTGAAAGAATTTTAAAATCCAAAATGGACATCTTTTAACTTTGTTCCTGTACCCAGCTTCCCATATGGTTTGCACTGTTCCTCTTACTCTGTATCTGGGACTATTTCCCTTCCATTGAGTCTAATTTGTTCACGCCAAATATAAGGAACTGAGAAGAGGAAGAGAAAAATAAATGAAAACACGATCATGGGGGAAGTTGTAATAAAATAAAAATTTATAAGCTTCAAAATTTATGTAATATAATGTAAATATTCACCCCTAAAAACAAGATTACAAAAACATACTTTTGTAGTCCTAGTTTTTTTCAAACATCTGCATACAGCTCTTGGCAAAGATCTAATAGAAACTGTAAACAGGCACCCAATTTAAAGTCAGTTTGATAAAACTAAACATTGTTATTTGTGTCTTTCAAATGCACGTTTTAAAAAATCCCTATTGTATACCTTTACCAAATTAGTGTTTTCATTTTATGAATTTCCACTATTTCTGCCCATTGTAATAGAACCAAGAAACAAAAAAAGAAATAGTATGCTGACATAATTATTTTTCCCTCTCTACCTCTTTGCAGCTTATGTTACGTCCAAGTATACTTATGGGATGGACTTTGAAAATAATATTCCATACATATTTTTGATAACTCACACTCATCAAAATTTAGATTTATGAGCGATATGCTAAAGATTAAGAGACTGGGAGAGTCTCTACTTATCCTTAGTTATCAACTATCAACAATTTTACTAACAAAAGAGCAGTAATTTCTGAAAAGGTTTCAAGAACAGTGGCATGCCCCTAACAACAACAAAATTGTTTTGAGTATACATCTCCTATTTATGAATATTTCTTTTCATAAATTATAAGTATCACTCTACTAATAGACTAATATGTTATATGTTATATTATAAATTATCATATATATTAGATACATTGACAGAAATTTAAAATGAAATAAAAATAATATAACTGGGTATTCGACTATGTTCTTCCTGAACTTCAGTATAAGAGGCACAATCTGTAGGACATTGCTATTGCACAAGGTCTAATTCTCTCTCCTACCTCTCTTAGAACTACTATTAAATCTAGAGAAAACACAGTGTTATACACGAAGGCTAGGAGATATTCAAGGCAGTCTCACCAAAGGGTGTTTGTTGCATGCCTGACAAAGAGTAGCAGATCAAGGTGTGGGTAGATCAGCAGAAATCCATCATATCAGAACTACAGGTACACTCAGAATTGTGAATCATCTAGTCCAGTGATTCTCAAACTATTTTTTTTTTTTTTAAAGATTTTATTTATTTATTAGACACAGAGAGAGAGAAGCAGAGGGAGAAGCAGGCTCCCAAGGAGCAGGGAGCCCGATGCGGGACTCGATCCCAGGACCCTGAGATCATGACCTGAGCCGAAGGCAGACGCTTAACCATCTGAGCCACCCAGGCGCCCTCAAACTATTTTTTAAATATTTTTTTTCCAAATGAACTCTTTAGCAGATGGCCAATATGTAAGACAGATACACGCAGAACTGCTCCGGTTAAAGCAGCTCCCAGGCTCTACCCACTCTCTCCTCTTCCTCCTCTCCTCCTCCTCCAAAGATGTAGTCTGAAAATGACATAACCACTCTGCCATTAGAGATGAGGCTACCAGGCTAGAGATGGAACGAGAGCAGCCATTTCAAGACAGAATGTAATAAAGCAGCTAAAATTACTCAAACTGGCCACTTGTTCATCCTCCCATTTAATGCCCCTGCCTTGTTTTCATGGAGTGGTTTCCTTATGTATCCTGATCTGATCTCAGTTGTAAATGTAAATACTTAAAACTATGATGATCTGATGGCATTTAAGATAATTTTTGCTTCTAGTGTTTGGTAAAATAATGAGTATTTATTTTCTCTTTGAAATATATATCCTCACTTGAAAGTTTTAATGACTCAAGCAGCCAGCCATGTCGATATACAAATAATTTACATAAAGAAGAAGGATCCAGCGCACTTCAAACACAAGATTTCAGGAGGTCCCTGAATCCTCAGAAATCAAGATAAATAATATTTAACGCAATTTTTTAAAAAAATCAAAATTAGTGACTAAAACTAATTAGAAACTCTATGATGAAAAAAAGAAACATCAAAAATCTAAATAAAGATTTGACCCTGTATTTGTACAACTCAGCTTCATATACCTTGCCCTAGATCTGGACCTGGTCCAGCATCTTCTCTGAAAGAATAAAGAACTAAATATAAAAATAATGTCAGATTAGTTGTATTAAGTAAATGTCTGTCTCTATATTACCTAGGATTATAGAAAAGAAGAAAACGCAGTCTGGAAGACAAAGTCCAAACAAGGTGTGTTCTGTGATATACATCTTCACACCTCAGTCTGCAGGACTAAGCATGAGGTTAATGTGTTTGGGAACAAAGAAGCAACTGGACAATTGTTAACACATGAGGTAATCTTTAGTTCATGCTTGCATTTGAGCAATTTTACAATTTCAATGAGCTACTAAATCTAGTTATAGCTGCTTCAATAAGCATTCTTCTATTTTCATTTTGTTTTTAAAAGCAAATCATAGTTTTAAATGCATAAAAACCTGAAAGTTGAAAAATGTCAAGTGAACATCATCTGATTCCTAAAAGCAAATTAACCACTTCGACTGCAAGACCTCATTTCAAAAGGCTGTTCTTAAAATGTATTTAACCTCTCAATCATGACAATGGTGAAAACAAGCTTCAAAGAAATGAATCATTGTGACATTAGCAAGTATGTACATTCATGAAGATGTTTCCATCCACAGCACCAGTTTAGGAAAATAAATGACTCCGTGTCTGACACAGAGTCGGCACTCAACACATATTTACTGGATAAATAAATGAATCAATGAACTTTGAAAAAAAGATTAGAAACAGGTAGAATAGGACCAGATTACAAAGAGCTTTGAAGGTTAAGAGCAAAGTTTAAACAAGAGGGAAAAAAAAAGTGGCTCTTTAAAGAAAGAATGAGTGGCTTGATAATGAGCCATCAGTAAACCCAGCTAAAAGTCACCAAAAGTAATCTTGGCAATGGGCAATAAAGACCCGCCAAAAGGTAAAGACAATAGAATTGGAGTAAGGAAGGTGTAGCAGATGCTGCTGGTTGGCTCCCGAAGTTCTTCTCCTTGTCTTCTGTAGAAATAGGAAGTTTAGCTGGGCACATAGCTAAGGACCATATAACCAAGTCTCCCATGCTGCTAGATAAGGCCATGCAACTGGATTTTGCCATTTAAAGATGGGCTCTGAGAAGAAGTAAAGTATTTCATTTCTAGGTTATACCCTGAAAGAGAGGAGAATGTGGCTTCTGCCTCCTCTTGTCCCCTTTTTGAACATTGGTATGTACCTGTGGTGCTGAGCCATCGTTAATCAAGCAGACTAGGACAATCAAGACTTTGGGGATGACAAAGCAACAGAATCGAAGGAGCCTGCATTCCTAACACGGCCATGCCTCTCTTCCACCCCTGTACCAGCGACCTGAGCTGTACACAACACAAAACTACATTTACGTTGTGTTTAATCCAGCTAGTTTGGCTCTTTGTGATAACTGGTAAACTGATCTCTTAACTGATAAAGATGAATCTAAAAAACATTTCAAAATGGAAAAATCCGTGGAACGTGGGGATAGCTATAGTGAATGAAGGAAAGCAGTAAGCTGAAACAATTCCAAGGTTTTATGTTTGGGGAACCAGGAGAGTGGAACCACTAACAAAATAACAGGTGAGGAGGAGAGCTGGTGACATTTAAATGGTCCCAAAGGAGCCCAGGGGACGTGAACGGTAAGTCACTAGAACTATGAGCCTGGGACTCAGGCAAGAGGAGAAAACTGAAAATGGGAATTTCAGCAATTTTGTGTAGAATATAGTTGAAAAGATGAGAATTGATAGAATCTCAGGCTCAGAGAGATCAATGTGTCAAAAACTGAGCAACAGGTGTTCTCCCAGAAGGCAGGAAGAAGAAGCAGTAATCAGCAAAGGTAAAAAAAAAAAAAAAAAAAAAAAAGTTTGTTCTTATCTTAATAAGAGAAGGGTAATGATTTGAAATCATGGAATAACAGAATTAACCTTAATCCAAGAAGACAAACAAATTTAAGAGGGATTTGATGTAGCCTATACTTCTTAAATCCGTTTAAAGTTCTCATGAAAAATTAAAGCAAACATTTCTTGAAATAAAAAAGCATTAATCAGGGTTCTGAACAAGCCAGGTCTCAATCGTGCTTTAGTTTCCATTTAAACGTCCAGAATCCCAAGACAGAAAAGAACAAGCGACAGGTATGTATACCATTTTCTCTTTTCCTTATTCTCACAGTAGAGGAAGGAAGGAGATGAGAGGAGTAAAGGGAGTGGAAGCAGAAGTTTTGCTACTGTTCTCATCCTTTCTACGAGGCTGATGTTTGGAAATGACAAAATGAAACAAAAGCCTCCTCCCCAACTTTTACTAAGTTACATTCAAAGACGCAGTGGACCTCAATTTCACTTTGGATCTAAATTTAATTCACAGAGGATCTAAATTTATGCTTTGAAATTAATACAAGGTTGGCGACAGGCAAGGCAACTGTGACATCTAAGAGTCTGGGAATCTGTACCACTTGCCACATGCATTCCAATTACTGGAAGATCACCAGCATTCCAGAATATTCAGGCAGCGTTGTGTGCCACACTCTTAGTTAGTGCTTCCTCCCCACCTGGCCACTGCCACCCACCCAGGAGGACATTTTTTAGGGAGCCGTCGGACCAGAGATTCTGTTCTTCATTCCACTGTCCAGCACTATCCACTTCAGACCGATGACAATAACTATATTAGGTTTTCTTAAGATTTTTCTTAAAAAAAAAAAATTTTCTCCCTAGCTTTAGGCTGCAGAGTGTACATTGTAGTTACCCAAGGACATCAAAATTCCAGGATTCTTTACCATTATATTTTCACTGAAACCAATCATACGAATTCACTTTGTATGAAGAATTGATATTCCCCTCCTTTCCTTTGAAGAGAAGTCTGTTAGTAATCTCTTCCTCTTTTCCTCTTCACATACTGACGGCATTATCCATGGTCTTTACATGGGGGTTAGTTTTTGTCCTTATTGTTTCTAGCATTATACTTGAGTTTCATAATCTTTTTCAAAGTTCTTAATACTGGCTCGAACTGAGGGATTCTACCCTCCCCCCTTTTTAAATGTAACAACCAGACATTACTATTTATTCCTCTAAGTAAATCAGGGTAGAAAGGCTTGCCCTAAAATGACCTCTCTTTTATAAATGGTTGCAAAATACCTGAAGAAAAGTTACTGTACACCATCAAATTAGCTTGAGGCAAAAAAAAAAAAAAAAAAAGCTTTCTTTTAATCTTGAGCTGATAGAAGGGAAGAATGTGTGTGTGTATCAGGGGCGGGGGCAGGAAGGAGGATTGTGTTTAGTTGCATACAACATGCAAAATTGTTTCGCTCCCATCTGTCCTGCACATCTCCTCAGGTGTGGCTTGTGTGGTTCAAAAATTCCTGGCATCGAACATATAAACCGAAAGCCACTCTGCTCACTCAGGAAAGCCCCTTTCTCTACCTCCTTATCATATGTCATAGAAAAACCACCTCGCTAAAGCACCAGTTGCACATTTATTATAAACTACTCACTGTTTCTTAATTTTGCTTGCCACGCTTCAGTAAAGGAAGTTATGTTTTAAATTTTTCCAACAATATTAAACTTCTTAGCCTGTATTACTTTCTTGCTTCTGTCACAGTCCTCGAACACCAGGAAATAATTTCATAAGTCTCAGATGTGTTCCAAATGATTTACAACATCTTAATAGGTATAACTGGGGCTAAAGAGAACACTGTTAGGCATCACAGTTAAGAATGTAATTTCAATGTTAATTAAAAAAAATAGACTTAAAATTTTAAGTACTAACCCCAATACTCTTATATTCATACTAGCATATTTAGATCTGGCATTTATGTTCACAAAGAAAGCCAATGAAAATGATGTTATATATGAAAGTGAATATACCAACGCGGGAGGGAAGGCAGTTAACAATTGTGGAGTGTTCGTGATTTTCCAGATGTCTTAAACATTCTCACACTGAATCCTTACAAAAGCCCTCGAAAGTAGATATTAATACTATTGGATGCCTGAAAGAACCTGTGGTTATAATAGAGCCAGTACCAAGCAGTGTCAAGATTGGAACCCACGTCTGCCTGACACCAAGTCATACTGTCTCAAGGACAGCGGTGTCACTTGATTAATTCAACCCACAGGAGCAGCGAAAAGTAAGTATGTGGAAAATATGCCACATTTTTTTCAAAGTGGTTTTTATAGGACATTCTATTAGCATTGTATTTTAATACCAGATGCTCCACCCTCACCTTGATGAGATCAGTAACCTATTCAAAGGAGTCAGCTCTGTTTTTTTAGAAGCATAGCAATATCCTTGAAAGCAGTCAGGACAGCACTGGATGATGGACATGAAGGAGGGCATGTGATGCAATGAGCACTGGGTATTATATAAGACTGATGAATCACTGAACTCTACCTCTGAAACTAATAATACACTATATATTAATTAATTGAATTTAAATTAAAAATAAAGACAAATTAACCAACATAAAAAAAAAAAAAAGCAAAAAAACCCATGTTGCCATCCTCCCATATCTACCAGAAAGTGATTTCACAGACTCTTAGAGTAAGGGGTGCGAAGTGGATGAGGAGTACCAAGAAATAGATCCTCAATTTTAAATAATATATATTATTAAATATATATATTTAATAATATAATATATAAATATTATAAATAAATATAATATAATAATATAATATATAAATATTATAAATAAATATATATATTTAATAATATAATATATAAATATAAAAATTATAATAATATATAAATATATATTATTCTATATAAATACATTTATTATTATTTATTATTATTATTATTATTATTTAGTGCCTTTTTGGGTAAGACAAGATGCTTTCATGAAATGGACATAATGACCTCTTACAAAATAGTAAAGCCTTCGGACTGCAGTTTCTCTATCTGCATAGATAGCCTGTGGCAGCTTTAAGGGTTTTTGCAAAGTAACCCTTCTTGAAACTCGTTGAGAGGCAGTGTCAAAGGCGGGAACACTGGGCCAAGGAAGTCAGACCGTCCAAAAGGCTTGGTCAGAGAAGGCTAAAGCTGGGACAGATTCTAGTACTAAAGACAGTATAATGCTATGCACATGAGCTTTGGAGCCAGACTGTCTCTAGAACTTAATAGCTATAACTTGGATAACTTCGGCCCAACTTTCTTTATTTATAATGTGGAAAGAAAACTTCTGCCTCACAGAATATGTTATGAACATTAAATGAGACAATGTCTGAAAAGTACTCAGTATAATGCCTAACACATAGGAAGTGCTTAAGAAATGATAGTTATTATTAGGAAGTTCCTAGTACCCAAGGAGAAACTGTACTTTAGAAGGTTAAGTGACTAGTACAAGATCATAGGCCATTTCTTTATTGTGGGGGGAAGGGAATATAAACTCAGCTTCATCTAAAACCAAATTGCTTCTAAATAACCAATTACCAGGGCACCTGGGTGGCTGTCAGTTAGGCGGCCGACTCTTGGCTTACAGGTCAGGTCATGATCTCATGGGTCTTGCGATCAAGCCTTGGCTGGTGGTCGGCGCTCAGCAGGGAGTCTGCTTGAAGACCCTCTCCCTCTGCCCCTCTCCACATGCTCACCTGCTCCCTTGCTCTCTCTCTCTTTCTCTAAATAAATAAATCTTTAAAAAAATTTTTTAAATAAATAACCAATTACCAACATAGGACCAGAAAAGTTCTGAGAAAGTTTCAAATGAACTTTAATTATTTTTTTCACTAACAAAACTGACTTTACAGCTAACTCTTTTTTTTCTCTTCCTGACCTCCATTTCCTTTCAAATCTAACTGTGTGAATTCCTGTGTGATTTTGATTCTGTTAGTTCTTGGGCTAAAAAGGTCTCCTTCTTGCATCTACTTTGTCCTGATATTCTTAGTTATGGCTATTTCTTTCTCCTACAGTCTAGGAAAAACACACATGAAAGAGAAATATACAGAGGAACATTATTCAAAAGGCATTTATCTCTGCTCACTATTTAACGTGCTGCAGATTTAGATGTTTCTATCTAAATAAGATACAGAATGTCAGTCTCAGATTTTAGAATAATACTAAGAAAAAAACCCTGAAATAGCATTTTGAGATAAATCCATTCCTAAAGGGTCTTTCAAGAGTTACTCTTAAGCACCAACTGTAAAAACAGTCTCTGAAAAGCAAACTGACCAGGTAAAGACTTCATACTCAGTTCATCAGTAAAGAGACTTAGGCCATAATGCTCATTTCTGGTTTTCCTATTTATCTTTGCTAGGGGATGCAACCTAGTCTTTCTTGTTTCTTTTTGATATTGCTGTTGCTTGTTGTCGTTGTCATTTTAAAGATTTTTCTTTAACTCAGGTATGTGGGTCAACTAAAAAAAAACTTCACTTTTCTAATTTATGATCTGGCTAGAACTGGAGAGGTATTCGGAGCAGGCCTCTGCATTAAATGGCTATGTAGCCGGCGCTTCATGACTACCACTCACACAGTAGTCCCACACTCACAGCTGAATTTAAATTGAATTGAATTTAAAATTAAATTTAAATTTAATTGATGCCATTGAAGTATAAATTTATAACAAAGGAAAATCTTAATACACGTTTTTAAAGATTTATTTTTCCCCCCAAGTGTTGTCTACTAGACCCACACAATTCTTTATATTAAATACATTTGCTTTTTAGAAGATGAATTAACTTATTCACATATGCTTCACTTTAACTGATTTAGATATGCTTCACATTAAGACATTAAATTCAATGCACGGTTGTGGAAAGGACAAGAAAAGAGGCAAAACTCAACAAAAATATATTAAATGTCAAAATCATCCCCTTCCTTGCATTTGCGAGTGACTACATGTCTCAGACTTAGGCCAGTGACATTTAGTACTAGCTGCATTTACATCTCCAATAACAGCACCTCATTCATGTCAGGATTTATCTGGCTCAGAGAAAAATGGCAGCTGCAGTGGTGATTCACTAAAACCAATTCTCAGTGAAGCACCTGCTGCCAAAAGCTGCGCTTCTCACATCAGTCATTTGCTGATTGTCACAGCTCGTTGAGTCACATCATCTGCTCCATCTATTGATTTCATGGTTGTTGATATTTGCGCTGCATTGCGGTACTACTGTTGTCATATCGTGCTGCACTAGTTGAAATAACATCAGCTTGGGGACCCTTCAAATATGAGAAAATTCACATCATCATGAAAATACAACCATTTGGGGAAGGAGTTGGTGAAAGAGCAATCATTCTAACTGCTAAGAGACTAACTTATTTTTAGTAGAATGAGTCCCCCCACTTCTGGACTTCTCTGAGGGATTGGCCTCAATCAGTGACACTTCAGCAGTGTCACAAATACCAGATTTGGTGTCACAGGTTGAATTGTGTCTCTTAAAGAGACATGTTGAAGTCCTAACCTCAGTACCTATGAATGTGATCTTATTTGGAAATAGAATCTCTGTAGATATAACCAAGTTGAGATGAGGTTATATTGAATTAGGATAGGCCCTTAATCCAATATGACTGTGTATCCTTATAAAAAGAGGGAAGACAATGTGAAGATGCAGAGATACAGGGAAAATGTCATGGAAGGATGGAGGCAGAAATTGGAGTAATGCACCTACAAGCCAAGGAGTACCTGGTGTTACCAGAAGCTGGAAGAGACAAGGAAGGATCCTCCCCTAGAGGCTTTGGAGGGAGCATAGCCATGCCAACACTTTAGTTTCAGACTTCTGGCTTCTAGACTGCGAAAAAAATAAATTTCTGTTCCTTTTTTTTTTTTTTAAGATTTTATTTATTTATTTGACAGAGAGAGACACCACAAGAGAGGGAACAGAAGCAAGGGGAGTGGGAGAGGGCGAAGCAGGCTTCCCGCTGAGCAGAGAACCCAACGCGGGGCTCGATCCCAGGACCTTGGGATTATTACCTGAGCTGAAAGCAGATGCTTAAAGACTGAGCCACCCAGGCGCCCCAATTTCTGTTCTTTTTAAGCCATTCAGTTTTTGATACTTTGTTATGGCAGCCCTTCTGGGGCATGGATCTGGGGATGGTGAAAGAATCTCAGCTGC
Source organism: Phoca vitulina (assembly GCF_004348235.1). Taxonomy (NCBI): domain Eukaryota; kingdom Metazoa; phylum Chordata; class Mammalia; order Carnivora; family Phocidae; genus Phoca; species Phoca vitulina. Next base: position 39,982,523 of record NW_022589712.1, read on the forward strand.
TCCCAGAGGGCATGGGTATAAACAGTGTTGACCCAGGGAACCATAGTGCCTACACAGACTTTTCTTACTGGCCACATTTACTCAGATTAGAGACTTTTCTCAAGTTAAAGCATCCTTAAGATTATAGATAACTCTGAGGATAAACAAAATCAGGACACGACTAACAGATCTTAGATTTTAAAATATGTAAAAATAGCTTGAGATGAACCAACTATCCCACAACACCTTATGCTTCTAGTGCTTCCTGGTGTTAATCTCATGACCTGTCAGTATTAACAGATGTCAAGCTGTCACCACATTTACTCATGCCTAAAAGTTCCAACACACTCAAAAAAATGAACAGATGTATTAGAATCACTAGAGTACCTATTTCCATGAAGTTTTTCAAAGCAAAGGAAGTGCAGAAGAAATGGCACATTGAGGATAAGGAAGACAGAAATACACTTAAGGGATTGAGCCATTAAATTAAATCTTCATAATTCTTAAGTTTTTCTCTTGGAAGGTAGAAAAACATAGCAGCTAGATTCAGACACCCTTGAGTTATGCTAGCCCCACCACTAATGAGTTCTGTGTCTTTGGGTGAGTTACATATCCTCTCTAAACTTCAATTCACTCATTAGTAAATGAGACTAATAATCCTACCAACTTTATAAAGAAAGCATTTGGTAATTATAGCAATTATTATTATTATTATTAATCTCCATGTTAAGTTGCCACTTCACTCACAGAGGAGATGTGCCTCCACACCTCTGCCTTCTATTTTTAATCCAGAAAGAAATAAAGCTAGCTGCAAAATGGGTCGACTCTAAAAAGTATCCATAGTGCCATAGCCTCACTTGGACTACATGCAATTGCACAGAAAGAGAAAATCTTTTGCAAATCTATTGTTAAGAATTTTTCTAAAATATTCTAATCCCTTCTCCTGTTTGGTAAATGGAAGATACTGGACTTGACACTATCTTTTTAATCACTGAGCCTCTTGCAGTTTTTGATGGTCAGTATGTATTCTGAATATCAAATATCATTAGGATGATCTTTTTTACATAATATTTTAATAAATATATCAAAATGGCCTACTATAATGTACAAAGCATGCTCACTGTGCTAAATCTATCCCCTTATAATGTTATCCTATTCTTTTGCTTCGTTTTGTTTCATCTTCCATAGGTAGAATTTCAGATATCTAAAAAGCCAGTTATCATGCCCTAACTCTTTTCTTCTCAAACTAAAATAAATATCAACTATATATAACTTGTTATTTTTAAAACCTCTTCCAACCTGTTGTTAAACAGTTACGTTTTTGAACCTAAATATAGTTATTTACTTTTAAGGCTGACAACTTTAATATTGTTGATTTCAGTTCACCAATCTGGTCGGAAATAAGTATCAATTCCACCAAATGCTGCCCCTTCCAATCTTGTGTCATCAACTAAGATGAAAAAGAAATGCCTTCTAATATTAAACAGAGCTCACCCAAAAACAGTGCTAAGGAGAATATCACTAGAGATTTTTCTCCACCTTGAAATGGGTCCATCCAAGAAAGGAACATAGAGTTTATAGATAGATTTTGGATCTGAAGACTTAAGATGGCTAAGATGGCAGTACTCCCCAAACTGACCTACAGATTCAAATATAAGCAACATTAAAATCCCAGCTTGCTTTTTTGCAGAAATTGACAAACTGATTCTAAAATTCAGCTGAAAAGTAGGAAGTGTAAAACAGCCAAAACAATCTTGAAAAAGAACAAAGTTGGAGGACTTCACATCTTGATTTCAAAACTTAACACAAAGCTTTAGTAACTAAGACAGTGTGATGCTGACATAAGGATAGACATGTAGATCAATGGAACAGAATTGAGAGCCTAGGAAAAAAAACACACGTTATGGTCACTTGATTTTCCACAAGAGTGTCAAGACAATTAAACGGGGAAAAAACAGTCTTTTCAACAAATGGTGCTGGGACACTGGATATCCAGGTGCAAAAGAATGAAGTTGGACCCATCTCACCATACGCAAGAATTAATTCAAAATGGATCAGAGAGCTAAATATAAGAGCTAAAACTATAAAACTTTTAGAAGAAAAATAAGTAAATCTTCATGACCTTGCGTTAGGCAATAGTTTCCTAGATGTAACACCAAAAGTGCAAGTAACAAAAGAAAAAAAAATAGATAAACTGAACTTCACTAAAATTAAAAACTTTTGTGCATTAAAGGATACCCTCAAAAAGTGAAAAGTTTATCCACAGAATTGAAGAAACTATTTGCCAACCATATATCTGATTAGCAACTTGCACCTAGAATATATGTGAACTATTACAATTAAATAATAAAAGATAAATAACCCAATTTAGAAAACGGGCAACAGGCATTAATAGGCACTTCTCCAAAGAAAGTATGCAAATAGCCAAAAGGCACATGAAAAGATGTGCAACATCATCATCCAATTGGGAAATGCAAATTAAAACCACAATGAAATACCACTTTATACCAGGATGGCTGTGGACAATGACAAGTATTGGCAAGGATATGGAGAAACTGAAAGCCTCATCCAGTGCTGGTTAGAATGTGAACTGGTGCAGCCTCTTTGGGAAATAGTTTGCCAATTCCTCAAATTGTTAAACATAGTTACTTTATGACCCAGCCATTCTACTCCTAGGTATACACCCAAGAGAAATAAAAGCATATACTCATGTGAAAACTTACACAGGCATAACATTTTAACATTGCTTCACAGCAATGTCATTCATAATAACCAAAAAGTGGGAACGATGCAAATATCTATCAATTGATGTACACATAAACAAAATGTAGTCTGTCCTTACCATTTAATATTACTCAGCAATGAAAAGGAATGAAGTACTGATACATGCTATAACATGGATGAAACCTGAAAACATTATGCTAAATGAAACAAAACACATGTATGTTTCCATTTATATAAAATGCCCCAAATATGCTAATTTATAGAAACAAAGTAGATTTGTGGCTTCCTAGGGCTGGTGTGGAGGGAATGGTTTGGGGAGAACTGAGGAGTCACACTGATGGCTTTAGAATTTCTCTTCATGGTGATGAAAATGATCTAAAGCTGTTTTTGGTGACACATGAATATACTAGAAACCATTGAACTATATACTTTAAATGGATCACTTTTATGGTATGTGAATTATATGTCAACAAAGATTTTTTTTTAAGTTAAATACATTTATCGGGGCACCTGGGTGGCTCAATTGGTTAAGTGTCCGACTTGATTTCGGCTCAGGTCATGATCTCAGGGTCGTGGGATCCAGCCCCACATGGCGTTCCACACTGAGCATGGAGCCTGCTTAAGATTCTTTCCCTCCCTTTCCCTCTGCCCCTCCCCTGCCTCTCTCCCTCCTTCTCTAAAAAAAAAAAAAAAAAAAAAAAGTTAAAATTACTGCAAAACATCCTCCAGGATGGTAATGTTCAGTGTGAATACTAATATGAGGGAGGATTTATGTGCAATGTGCAAGTTTATCCATACAGCCATTTATTCTTAAAGAATTTTGAAAAACAAATCTCAACTTGAACTTGATTCTTTTTTCAAAAAAGAGAATGTAGAATTAGGATGCCCACTTGTTACATTTAACATATCTTGTATATGTTCTCTACTTTTTGATTATTTTTCTAAAATAGTAAGAAATATCTAATATGAATATTCAATCTACGAGTATAAATGTTTGTATATAGAAAGGTTTATTTTTTTTTATTTTTTTATTGTTATGTTAATCCCCATACATTACATCATTAGTTTTAGATATAGTGTTCCATGATTCATTGTTTGTGCATAACACCCAGTGCTCCATGCAGAACGTGCCCTCCTCAATACCCATCACCAGGCTAACCCATCCTCCCAACCCCCTCCCCTCTAGAACCCTCAGTTTGTTTTTCAGAGTCCATTGTCTCTCATGGTTATAGAAAGGTTTATTAAAGGAGCAAGTGTTTTAGGTAAGTGGTAATATTGATTTCAGAAATGCACAAATCACTGAGATTTTCTCCTCTATTTACAAATCAGTTCCAAATCTGTTTTCCTGAAGAAGCCACACATTTCCATACAAAAGCATGCTCTCTTTGGTCTCTTAATCATAGACATAATCATCCTTTTGACCGTAAAATAGTATGGGGCCCTCCCATACTATTTGCCTTATCTTATTTTGATCAAGAATTTGCGCTTGATGGAACAGGAAATTTTTGGTGTAAATAACCATGTGCTTATTTAATTCCAAGATATTCAAGCCTTTCTTTCTCTTTTTTTAAATTTTATTTTATTATGTTAGTGCTTTCCAGTGATTACCGTTTTAAACATACAGCAAGCTCTTTTTGCCATGAAGCCTATGCAAGGAGGAAGTGACTACGTCTATGGTTTAGCTTCTAAGAGAACAACTGATCACAAAGCTACGGAATGCTAGAGTTGGAAGGAGCCTTAGAGAAGAATATATTTAACTCTTTAATCTCAATCCTCTAATTTCAGAACAGAGGCCCTCTATGCCTTAATTCCTGAACGAGTTGCCAAAATATGGAGCAGAGGCAGAGTTAGATCAGGTCTTCTGAGCGCCTCCCCAGTGTTCTTTTTACCACATCAGACTGTCTTTCAGTGCATAACACAATATGGGCTTCTTTGCGCTTGACCATGTTGTCAACAACAATGTGCATACAAGTATGATAAACCCGCCAATTTTTGTGGGACTTTTCTTACGCACGTCAGAATCCTCTGGGTTCTGCTGTGTTCAGAAAACACCTGCAAATGAGTCAGTGTTTAGCTTTCTCATTCATCCAGAAATTTGACATTTCTAACTCATTTGTAAAAAGCAAACTGAAGTACATAATTAATTTTCATGTTCTTTCAGAATATTTTAATATCATGCTGCGCAGCATAAATGTTTTTCTTTTTTTTCTTTTTCTTTTGTGCAGTGCTTTCTATTGTTGACTGTCATTCTCTGTGTCTTTTTATATAAAAGGTTCTTGTGTCTTACTTCTTTCCTTATTTGTGTCCTCTAAAAACAGTCTGAGCAGAAATCTCTCAGCTAATAGATTTTCAAATTACTTCACTTTTGCATTTACAGATTCTCCTCTTGCTATTTTATTTAATCAATGCCAGTCCATACATAGACAACTTTACCCAAAAAAAGTTTGAGACAGAGTGTTCACTAAATTAGAATTTTAGATGCTAGTTAAGAATATGACTTCTTTCAAACAGTGAAATTCTTGTCATGAGCCGTAAGGATGACAGGAGAATATTCTCTTCTACTAAGTTGAAGCTTACTCAGTGCTTATATGGAAAAAAAATAAGCCAAGTACCTATAGATAAATCATATAACAGTCAAATGGTCTTGAAGAATGATTTAACACTTTGTTTGATTTATCAAAAGATTCATGATTTACAATGTCTTTTAAAACCATAATTTAAATTTTGCATCATCTCTGAGGGAAACAGCATAGTAAGGGCTGAATATTCTTCATGCCAACAATTTTGAAAATATGTAATAACTCTATGGCTTGAAATTTAAAACTGCATTCAAGTATATTTTATGTGTATATATAAAGTCTCATTAATTTTGCTATGTACATTTATGGAGTAAATAAAATTCTAATGAAAAGTAGAGATCTTCAAACTTGTCAAGAAAACAAATTATTTTAAAGTATTGAGAAGTATCTATTTCCATGTAAATAATATGCAAATAAAAACATTTTTTCATTTAAACAGTCCGTATGACTTGTATTTGGTGAAGCCTAGTTTTTGTTCCTCATGAAAAAAATTGGTTTGATTAAAAATATTAAATGGAGCTTACTGTTTAATATTATTATAAAATGTTAGTAACACTAGGCTATGATTCTATTGTATTCAACACTATGTTCCCAGTATTTAGAAGAGTGCCTGGCAGATGGTAAGTAGGTGCTTAATAAAAATTTGTCAGAGTGCTAAATAAATGAACAAATATCATTGTTAATATAAACATCTAACATTACCAAGTGCTCTGAATGTGCCAGGAACTGTGCTAAGCTTGATTTTATTGCTTTCATCCGCTAACAGACCAACTGGAGACAAACTACTGTCATCTCCATTTTATAGGTTAGGATAAGTTCAGAATGCAAAGTCCATCCCCAGGGTTGCCCATTGAGCAAGTTTAAGGATCTAAACCCAGTTCTCCCTGACTGCAGAGCCTGACCTTCATCCCTACTCTGTAGTAACAATAATAGTACTAATAATATTAGCAATGCTGTAATAATAATAATAATAATATTGTTGAGCCATTCCTGTGTGTGTTACACATGGTTTTAAGCCTTTACACATGTTAATTCATCTAACCCTTATACATTCTTATAAATCAGATACTACAATTCTCACCTTTTGGATAAGCAGACAGAGTGTGTTATTCTGGTTTCCCCTCAATTATTTCCAATTATTAGGCTTGTTTTTATTATGGCTTTTTTGAGTAATAAGGCAAAGAAGAAAAGTATAGTTTTGGTCTTTCCATACTTTGTTCCAAGGCCTGTTTTTGGTGGGACTCTGGCTAAGGCATAAACATATAATAAAAATAACTTCTACTGAGCAACTAAAATATGCTAGGTAACTAATGTGACTTATTATCACAGTCCTCCTAACATCCTGAAGATAAATATGATTATCCTCATTTCATTCATGAGAAAACTGAGGCTAGGAGAGGTTGCCCAAACCACAAGCTGGTTAGTACCATGGTCAAGATCCAACCTCAGGTCTTGAGTCTAATCCAAACACACTGACCAAATATTGGTACTTCTCATCTTCTGGGGATAAAAACTTTCCTAGAACTTTGGCGAACTAAAATTGACCCATTCCTACCTTGCCCCCCAAAAGCAGCCTCTTCTCTATGAGCTTCACCACTGTGATTTCAATGATACATCAAAGCAATAAAGACAGTGTTAGGCTAGTGTGGTTGGTTTGGAGTCAATACTAACATATTTCTGGAATTCTTTTCCATAGTGGACCCACAGCAGTTCCTGGACAAGAAATACACTGATGGTAACCTGATTTGTTTTCACTCCACCGTCTCATGGAATATAAACTCTTCCATTTGTCTTTAATAATGTTAATGCCTTATGCTTGTAATACTACATTTTTCATGTTTTATTACATTCAAAGCTGACCAAATCCATTCATAAAAATATCTCATTAAGGGGCACCTGGGTGGCTCAGTGAGTTAAGCATCTGACTCGTGATTTCAGCTCATGTCATGATCTCAGGATTGTGAGATGGAGCCCCATGTCAGTTCTGCTCTCAGTGGGGAGTCTGCTTGAGATTCTTTCCCTCTCCCTCTCCCCCTGCCCCTCCCCCCACCTCTCTCTCTCTCCCTTTCTAAAAAAAAAATAGAATTATATATAGGGGCGCCTGGGTGGCTCAGTCATTAAGCATCTGCCTTTGGCTCAGGTCATGATCCCAGGGTCCTGGGATCGAGCCCTGCATTGGGCTCCCTGCTCCGCGGGAAGCCTGCTTCTCCCTCTCCCACTCCCCCTGCTTGTGTTCCCTCTCTCTCTGTGTCTCTCTCTGTCAAATAAATAAAATCTTAAAAAAAAAAAAGAATTATATACATATCATTAATTCTAACAGTTTTTCTGAGATAACAATACAATCTTTATTTTGTGATATAGAGGCAAATGCACAATTAGAATGAATGCTGAGAATTTCCCTATTGAAGAGACCCACAGTTTTTTCGCATACCTGTCTTCAGTGACCCCTGGTTCAGATTTAAGGCAAAAAGATGTAGGAACTAGTGATGGTCCTGAATCAGGTCTGCTCTTGCCAAAAACATGAGGCTCTCCCATGGCCCTAATTTAGAAAGAGCTCTGCACAGAGGTTCCCCATTACTAAGGAAAAGTCAAGCTTGAACTCCAACGTTGTTATACTTCTACAGTAATGTGTACATTACATCATAATGAGAGCAGTAATTGCAAGCTTGAAAAAAGAACAAATTAGTATATAAATGAATGAAGGCAATTAATGAAAAGTTAAAAGTCAGGCAATTGGATTTATTGCACCTCAAGGGATAGTATTTATGTCATAATCTTAAAGGATTCGGCAACCTAAACCAATACATTTCCTACTCTATGAGTAATATGTAACCAAAAATTTATAAATGTATATAAATATATATTATAATTATATTAATTATATTATAATTCTATAAATAAATAAATAATATATACATAAATATATATGAGTAATCACTTTTCTGAATTTGTAAGTCAAATCTGACTCATCATTTACTAAGGATTATTCAATTCTCATAATTATATAACTAATCCAGTGCCCATATTTGCAGGTGTCATCAAGGCACCATAGAAATGTCTTCACCCAAACCACTTCTGCAAATATAAGTTATATTTAATATTTCCTACTAATTACTCCAGAACCAGCATAAAACTAACATCTTCCAAAAATATTTTAGAGACCCCCAGAAAATTAAAAGTATATAATATTTCTAATTAGTCTTACTTCACAAACTAAGGTTCCAGGCCCATTTTTCTTTGAAGTTTTCATGCGATATTAGTAAATTTAATGCATATCCCAATCAACAGGATGTAAAGAACTTAATCTAGAGATTCAGGACAACATCAAAGAATTAGGATTTGTGAGGGGCACCTTGGTGGTACAGTTGGTTAAGCGACCAACTCTTGGTTTCTTCTGAGGTTATGATCTCAGGGTGGTGAGATCAAGCCCCATGCAGAGTCTGCTTGAGTTTCTCTCTCCCTCTCCCCCTCCTCCCTGCTCTCTCTCTCTCTCTCTCAAATAAATAAATAAATAAATATTTTTTAGAAAAGGATTTGTAAGTATTTCTTTAGGGTTATCATATATATCACCACAAATCTGATAATTGACAAGTCTCTTATCTTTAGTCATGTCCCTTAATTGCTCTAGCAAGAGCTGCAGATTCTGGCCTCTGTGAAGCTGGACTGAGAGAACTTATATTGGTTGTTTGAGTACATTGAGATGTGGCTGAAAGTTAGTGTTTAAGTTGAATTACTCCTTAATCTTTCAAAGCTTAGAAACACACAGCTGGAAAAAAAAAGAGCTCAATAAATATCAATACAGTTTGTTGAAAACATCAGTGTAAGAAAGATCCCAAGAAGCTCTTGCTTAACTATGAAGAAGGAGGAAGCAGCATGCAGATATCCCCAAAACAAGAGACAATCCAAATACTTCTGTAATCGTTCACTCATAAATTCCTTTCACTAAAAACTCTACATATTACCCTCAAAGCAAAGCTAAATTAGCTGCAAAATTACATTACTTTTATTAGCACTGTATTAAGTCTATTCTGTCTAGCAACTTACATTTTTTTCCATAATACTCGTCACAATTAGTAGCTGTATATTTGCCTGCTTGTCTATCTTCTCTGCTAGACTATTACTCCCTCCATGAAGGCGGGTACCATTTCCACTTTTGTTCCATGTCCTTAGGCCCCAGTAGGCCCTCAACATATTTTTATCAAATATATGGTATTTAGCTATAAGAATTTAAAATTCCTGAGTGAAATGAAGGAAAGGAAACATGGAGACCAAAAATTATTTAAATTTCTGACCATATTAGCAGTATAAACAAAAGGTAAACTGACATAAGACATATTTTTCTTGTACGTGAGAAAAATAAATTTAGATGTCAAAATTTCCTTTCCCAATACTAAATTATAAAACTTTTAAAAAGACAATGGTAATATATTCCAATATGTTATGAGTAAATCAACACAGAAAAACACAACACTAATAACTGGGAACAAGGCTTACATCTGTTTTTAGAGTTTGAGGATAAAATACCAAATGTAGGTTCCATTCTTAAAATCTACAATCACACAATAATGCCAGTTGGTATTTATGGTTCTCCTTAGCCTTGGTTAACAACCCTGAACATAGTAGACTTTCAATAAATGTCTGTTAATACAAATAACATCCTAGCGGTAAAAGGTAATGATTACGGGTTTACCTTTGGAATATAAATTATGGAGGCACAGCTGAAGGACTGGAGGAAATGTCTGGAATGACAACTCTCATCTCCACCCTTTGCGTATATATTTGTGTCCACACTTTCATGTTCAGAAGGTAGAGAGGGGGGTAGCAGCAAGAAAAACACATTCTGTTAACTGCCTATCTTGTACCACGCACTTCTCACACACATGATCTTATTCCAACATAATGTTCTGAATTATCTCCATTTTTCTTTACAAGGAAGCCACAATTTAGAAAATTTAACCTCTTAAGATATAAAGAATTCCAACCCTGGTGTAACTAGTTAGTCCCCAGAGCTTAAATTCCTCATACTACATCCCACTGCCAGAGCAGAACATCAGGAGTCAAGCTTGGGCAAGACTGGGAGAGGCGACAGAGGGAATCTGGTTGTCCTTAAGCACTAAAATAATCTGGTCTAAATTAAAGCACAGGTAATGTCCTGCTGATCATAAATAGAGATGGGGAAAGGCACCCAGTGGAAGAGAGGGCTGCTGATTATTACCAGGAAGCACCCCCCACCCCAACTGTTTTTCTTCAAACAATCCTTTTCAGTTGTACTAAACGGAACAGGGAGTTTAATATAGAGGGAAAAGTACATGTTTTGGAACCAGACTCCTCCTACTCCCATTCCCTCCCACTCCCCTGCTGCCTCCCCTGCCATCCCCCAGTTTGAACTGTAATGCATCAGATAAGCTGCCTTAAAAGTTTCCTACAAAAATCTCACAGCCATAGATTGCACCTGAAATCCTGTCAGAGCAATTTACGTATTACCTTTTGGGTACCAGAGCATATGCAAGAGCCCAGAATAGCCTAACACACATCATTATTCCAATAAACAAGTCATATGAGCTTGGCTAGAAGGTGGTAGTCACCTGGGAAAAATAATCCAGGAGGAGCTGCCACTTTGTTTTGTGATTGATAACCAAATGTTTTCTCAGGAATATGTGCCCCTTTCTCTCAGAAGAGATATCATTTTAGTCACATGTCAACCTTCTTTTTCTGAAGTACATTTTAGACATTTTAAACAACATACCAAGAAAGCTCAACTATCCATGGGCTACCAAATTGCCATGAGACCTGAGTTGCTTATCACAAACTGATTGCTGTCTGACCCAGCAAGCCATAAAGCTGGGCATGCACAGCAGCACTCCAGAATCAACTGGAAGACGTCTGTATGAGATTAGGTTCAAGCAGGCCCTAAAGGCATAAATAAATTACAGGATGAAGTGACGCAAATGCCCATGGCCCGTACTCCTGCTACATTACCTAATCTCTACCCACCCATACCTATTGTCTCAGGAGGACTTCCCTAAAGCTAGTTGATTGCGGAAAAGAAAAGTTGGGCCTGGTTTTCAGGTGGTTCTGTGCAGTATGCAGGTCCCACCTGAACGCGGACAGCTGTTGCAAGGCAGCCCCTTTCTCAGATATCTTGGAGGCACAATGGCGAAGGGAAATCCTCCCAGGGGGGCAGAACTTTGAACAGTGCTGCCAGGTGTCCATATTGCTTGGAAGGAGAAAAGGCCAGAGGTATAAAACTGTCCTGACTTCTGGGCTGTGGCAAATATTTTGAATGGTCAGTAATTTGGAAAGAAAATGTTCAGAAAATTGGTGACAAGGAAATTAGGGGAAGAGGTATATTGGTACTCAGACCACTCTGAATGGGCAGCAAACATGAAGATATTTGCATCCCCTGTGAATGTTTACCAAAGGCTGCCCTCAGCAGAGGAAGATTTTAATAATCAAATGGATTGAATGACCCTTTGTGTGGATACTGAGCCTCTTTCCCCAGCCACTGCTGTCATTGCCCAGTGGACTCATGAACAGTGGCTATGGTAGCAGAAGTGATGATGATACACGGGCTCAGCAACACAAGATTGTACTCACTAGGCCAACCTGGCTACAGCCACCGCTGAGTGCCCAATCGGCCAGCAGCAGATACACACTGAGTCCCCAATATGGCACCATTCCCCAGGAGCTTCTTTCCCTAGGGACCATATTTCTCCCAAAATTACCATCCATGGATTTATAGAATGTTTTCTCTACTATCATGATATTCCACACAACATCGTGGCTGATCAAGGAGTTCACAGCAAATGAAGACCAACAATACTCACTCACTGGTAACACCATGTCCTCCATCACTCTGAAGCAGAGGGCATGATACAACAGTGGAATGGCCCTTGAAGACTCTGTCACCATGCTAGTGAGGTGGCAGCACCTGGCTGGGCTCTGGCAATATCCTCCAAGAGGCTACATATGCTCTAAATACATATGCTCTAAATCAACATTTAATTTGGGTGCCTGGGTGGCTCAGTTGGTTAAGCGACTGCCTTCAGCTCAGGTCATGATCCTGGAGTCCCAGGATCGAGTCCCGCATCAGGGTCCCTGCTTGGCAGGGAGTCTGTTTCTCCCTCTGACCCTCCCCTCTCTCATGTGCTCTACCTCTCTCTCTCTCTCTCTCATTCTCTCTCTCAAAAAAATAAATAAAATCTTAAAAAAGATAAATCAATCAATCAACATTTAATTTATAATACTCTGTCTCCCACAGCTAGGATTCATGAATAGGAATCAAGGGGTGGAAATGGGAGGGGCATCACTCCCTGTTACCAATCACTCACAATTAGCAATCAACTAGCAATCTCATTTGATAAATAAATGCAAGGTTTCTCTAGACAATATTCATGATTAAAAAGAAAATCTTTTAGAAAGAACCATGGAGGGCGCCTGGGTGGCTCAGTTGGTTAAGCGACTGCCTTCGGCTCAGGTCATGATCCTGGAGTCCCTGGATCGAGTCCCGCATCGGGCTCCCTGCTCTGCAGGGAGCCTGCTTCTCCCTCTGACCCTCCCCCTTCTCATGTGCTCTCTCTCTCATTCTCTCTGTCTCAAATAAATAAATAAAATCTTTAAAAAAAAAAAAAAAAAAAAGAAAGAACCATGGATTTCCTTCTATTGAAAACAGTACTTGGGGAAATAATGACTGAAGCTTTGGAATTTCATAATAGCCGAGTTAACAAAAAAATAAAAAGTGAACATCAATGTGAGATTTAATTCAAAATCTAAGGAACAGGAAACTTTAACAGAAAGCTGTGAAAAGCTAAGACACAGACAAAAGACTCAATTTCCAATTTTCTCTTTTAGTCCTTGGAGGTAGACATCTTAGTTGGATGCCGAACATTTCCAAGTAACATAAGTTGGCCTGAATTCCCCTAAATGATGATTGCCAGGGAAAGGCCAGTGAACACTCTATGTCATTGTAAGGAAATTAATTTCAGCAACCTCTACGCTATTTTATCCTCCATTTTAAGTAAGTTTAGCCAAAAACAACCACCTACTTGCTAATCCTGTCATTTTTACACTCTCTTCTCTAATATATGACCTCTTAGAATAAATCCAAGGAGAGGAAGGAATAACAACACCTCTCTATTGTATGTTTCACTTAACCTAGGCCCCATGTGAGCAGTTCCAACTGCATGGAATTCAATCTTAACAGAAGGTTACTGCAAGCCTTAAAACAAAACAAAAACAAAAAACAACAATGGCAAGGTTCATTACATCAAAGTTGCCTTCTAATCTAACTCATTAGAAATAAAGCACAGTTTAGTAATTAACATGCTTGAGTTTTTCAGTTTTCAAAAGACAGTCACATGAGTCTATACTGAGGGCTATCAAAGTCAGCATCTGTAAAGACCTGCCTGGCTCCCTGCTCCAGCTTCCCTCCAAGCCATGCAACTCCCAGACTGAGGATGTCACAAGTCCTCTTTACTCTGAGGCCTCTCTCCCCTTCCCCCATAACAGTCTCTGCTTTAATGCCCTGCATAGTACCCTATTCCCTACAAAATGGGCCTGTACACTAGTCTACCCAGTTTTCCCAGGGCCTGAATTTCAGGCCCCAGCCCCAGCGCTAACCCTGGGGCCCCACTATCTGTGATCAGACCTCTCTGTTTATCTGCCTGGATATCACCTGCTTCCAGACTCTGTGTCATCATGGCACGCCCACCTGCTGGGACACCATCTGCTGCCCCTGGCTGGTCTTCCTGGACTCTGACCCCCTGCCTGTCAGGACAGCCTCCTGTAGCTGTCATCATCCTCCCTAGATAGTAAGCCCACTAGCTTGACTGGATTTTCTCCCATCAACTGAAACAAATTCCAATTTTAACAGCCTCTTTTACTCTGGTAGGCATTGCTGTCCTGTTAAAAAAAGAAACTAATCCATCCCTCTACCAACAAGCTCTTATTCTGATGTTAGACTGCTCTATGCCTATAAAATATTTCAATTTAATAAATTTCAAGCTTAATTAAAAGATAATGCAAGTTCTTTAACAAAGAGTTATGTATGTGTGAGAAGCTTAAAAAGATAGAAGCCATATACCAACCTGTACTAAAGAAACCTGAGAGATGGTGGAATATTTTCACTGATACTACAGAGGTGAAAAGCAATCATCAAATTCAGTTTTCCAAACAGCTTGCCATCTGCTAGCACATTTATAAAGACAGAAATTGAAAAATGAAATAAATGACATTAACCCTTTAGAAGGTAAACAAAATGTCTACACAATGCAAAAAACAAATTCTAAGCCCAGTTATAGAGGTGTCACCGTGTATACCACTATGAGATGGATAAGTACTTTGCCTAGATTTTAAAACAATTCTTTAGGTATGCATACGTGCTTTAATTTAAAACAAAGAACAGGGGCACCTGGCTGGCTCAGTTGGTGGAGTGTATGACTCTTGATCTCGGGGTTGCAGGTTCGAGCCTCACATTGGGTGTAGAGATTACTTAAAAATAAACTCTTCAAAAAATTTTTTTAATTTACTTTTTTTAAAAGATTTTATTTATTTATATTTAATTTTTTTAAAGAGAGAGAGCACATGCAAGTGGGGGGAGGGACAGAGGCCAAGGGAGAGAGAAAACTTAAAGCAGACTCCCTGCTGAGCATGGAGCCTGAGGTGGGGTTCGATCTCACAACCCTGAGGTCATGATCTGAGCCGAAATCAATAGTCGGACACTCAACCGACTAAGCCAACCAGGTGCCCCTAAAAAAATTTTTTAAATGACAAAAAAAAAAAAAATCAATGTTCAACCATGTAGCCACTAATACTCTGTACACAATGTTTTCAATAGCATAAGTTTAATGAGTTGAAGGTGTGTTGAAAACAAAGACAAGAAACAGAAACTTAAAATGATACAATCTTCCAATTGGAGATACTCTCATAGAAATCAAACCCAATGAAGTCCAATCACATTAAAATTTTATTAAATAGTCATATAGGCACTTAGACTTTTTATAAATACCAGTTAATCTTCTTAATAACTGTATAGGATAGGTACTATTGTCAGTTCCATTTTATAGATGACAACCCTCAAACAGAAAGGTTAAGTAACCTGCCCTAGAACAAACAGCCAATAAATGGCACAAGCAGGACTGAAATTTGGCAATCAATGATTTGATCCACTGCACGTGCTCTATCTCTGAATGACTTACTAAGACTCATGCAGCTAGAAAGTGGCAAAGCAAGGTATAGAATAAAGATTTCACTTCCAACGTTCAGTGCGCTTTCCACCAAATCTTTTGTGGTGTTCAAATGTTTGCCTAGCGTCAGAGAGACCTGAAATGACATATGGTAGGCTAGTAAATTGCCACAAGCAAAACAGCCAAAGAGTATTATAAAGTGTTGTTGAAATTACAATTGATATGATGAGATTACGTTATGATAGGCATTTAAATACTAACAACAGACTCTTCAAACTAACATATAGCAATATTAAGTGAAGTGGCTCCTTTTGGGGGCAGTCAGCTCACAAAGTTGAGCCATGTTCCACATAATCTACAAATAACATATAACCACAAATCAGACTAAACCAAAGAGGAGCTTTCATAGGTCGGCAGTGTGGATATGACTGAGAGACAGTGTCCTTTCAGCCACCCTGCAGCCGCCATGCCCACACATATGGAACTGTTATACACTGAAGACTTTAATAATACTCAGCAGCTACAATATTCATGATGTCTTCCAGCAATGTGAAGATACGTCATCTGAGACAAGTAACAATAATCAGCTCGTGTGCAGCTCCTGGACAATGATTTCATCTTTTTAAAAGTTATATCCCTGACCTTTTAGGGTTGTGTTTTAAAACAACCACAAGCACTTCCCTACTAATGGATTTTTTCATGACTATAGTTACAATTTCTATGCTATTCACAAGGTAGGATAATAGATTGATGTTAAATTAATAAAAAAAATAGTATGTGTTCTCAAGCATCTGTAAATTAGAATTTTACAGGCTGAACTTATTTGTAAAATAATCAAATTACCATAATTTTATTAAAAACCACTTAGGTGAAACTTGATACTTAACACATGATAAATCTTCACTTTCAGAATACCATATAATTTATATAGAGGACATTAGCAATTGAATTTTATTTCCAGCAGGTAGTCAAGAATACTGGTTTTATTTATCTTACGATTGTATAAAACATCTTGGAACAAGAAAAACAAATTTGAAACAAGTAAAATTTAAAAACTATTTGCAAGCCTTTAATCCAAGCTTGCATTAGAAGTTTAAAATAAAAATGAAATGATGACTTATTTCTCCTAACTCCATGTACTATAAATTATCCAATTCAATACCACCTTACTACGAAGAACGCCGGAGATGGAGCCTGTTTAAAGGGAACTGCAGACCTGAGTTGGAACTGAAAACCCTTGGCTAATTGGGGAATGAGTTCTCTGTTTCCCGTACAATCTTGGCACACCCAAACCTTGCAGCAACAGACATGTCATGTTCATTAACTTGCCAGTTGTTAACAAGAAAACTACAGGGTAAAGCAAAGCTGACAAGTAACTGGAAAATAAGTGACCTCTGATCACCAGTGAAACCTGATTTACCTGATCACATTCTGCTACCTATTGGGACAAATGGGACAGAGTGCTAACCCAGTGGAAAGAGGCAATAATGAGGTTTACCTGGGCAGGGGAGAGAGCAATCATAGGGAAAAAATGATGGATTAAAGCCATACTGTAACCAGCTATTCTGAAGGCAGGGTATCAGGCATTTTCCTGATGAGGTGGCCCTAAGAATCCATTACCTTCTTTCTTAAACATAAGAAAACATGATGAAAAGAACAATGGACTGGAAAGCTTTGTCTATTTTACCCCATCTTGTTTGAATTTGAGATTTGGGCTGGGTATTTTGAGGGCTTCCATTAACCATCTGTGTAACCCAGAAAGTCATTCTACCTCCCAGAGCCTGGTTTTGTTGCTGTTGTTGTTTTGTTTTGTTCTTCATTTGTGAGCTAATTCTCCATTGTGATTTACCTGGGAAAGTCTTAGTTTATTTACATTTTCCTGACTTCCCATCCGGCTTAGGTTTTGTCATTTTCAAAAGGTCTTAGTGCTGACAACATATAAAGACGTAAGTTAGAATGATGTTTTCTCCTAACTCATCCAGCAATAACATCCTGTCATCCATGAGCCCGATTTAGGAGCAAGGGAAGCCAGTAGATGTGAATAGCAAATGTCTTATCAAGGAAAACACAAATTTCACCAGGGAGAACAGAGCTAGAACTATATATAACTACATGGATCTCAAAAACATAGTGTTGGGAAAAGCACTCTGATATTATTTTTGTAAATTTTAAAAACACAAACCAGGACTAAATATTGAAATGGTTGCATAAATACATGAGTAAAGTATAAAGTGGATTGGAACAATAGACACTAATGCATAAGATGCTTCTGAAAGGAGATTGAAATAACTGTGGTTTTTTTAATTTCTTTAAAAAGAAAGATTAAGCAAATATTATAAAATGAGATGTGATAATTCTGAAGAGAGAGGAGGGATTTTATTCTTTGCTGATTTTATTCTCTGCTGATTTTATTCTCTGCATTACTTAAATGTCTCAATATATAAATTACATATATAAATTACAGAACATGGGCTACCAAAACAAAAGAAGCTAATCAAAGGCAGGCCTGGAAAAGCAAGCATACAGAATGGCTTGTTAATTGCAGCTGGTAAACAGAACTTGCAGTCAACCGGTCTGCTGAGTTGATGTTACAGGCAATCACTAATTGCTTTATTGGCTCATGTTGGCAGGACCTGACTGTAGGATAACCACCTGAGGTTCTTTTGGCCTTCTTAATGGGTAATTCAAATTATTCAGTGGTTGATACCAAGCACATAACTGTAACACAGAAACTGACTGCAACACAGATATAGATATGACAACCAAAGCCCCCGCAACTTTCAAAGTCATCCATTGTGCATAAGCAGGCTCTCCTTGAACAGGTCATAACACATTGTCCAAGGGCCTTTTTGATATAACAGAGGTTGACCATACGGGTCCCTTAGCATAATTCAGAGAGCTAGAGACTGAGCTAAAAAAGGAATCTTTCCAGCATCTAAGAACAGATAAATAATATTCAAATGCTAACAAAATGTAACAACTGACCCAACCTGTTTTATAATGTTGTATGTGTTTACCATTTTTCACTGCACATTTTAGAAAGATTTTGTTTTTATAAATCCCAGTATAGGGCAAGAGGGACTTTCTACATTAATGGGTATCCTTTTTATTTTCTGGATTGTTTAAGGCAGTCCAAGTGTTTCCCAAGATAAGACTCTAGGTTCCCATTATAACAGTACCATTTATCAGTGTCTATTACAGGCTAAACATTTTAAATTAGTTCATTTACACTTATTTTATTCAATTCTCACCACTGTCCTGTGAGACAAATACTAACATTATCCCCATCTGTCTGATGTAGGCATTAAGGCCCAGAGATGGGAAATTTGGCCAAGGTCTAGGAGTTAAGCACAAAGCTGGTGTGCCTGATTCCAAAGCAGTCTTAGAGTCTCTCACTGAGTTGTCTTCAGGGGAGCCCTTATTATATCAACGATCTCAATAACAGATCCTAGAACTTTCATCAGAGATAAGTTAACTAACAACCCTCCATCCCCAGCCCCTTACCATCCTATATATATATATTTATATATATATTTTTTTTTTTTTTTTTTTTAAGATTTTTATTTATTTATTTGAGAGAGAGAGAATGAGAGAGAGCACATGAGAGGGGTTAGGGTCAGAGAGAGAAGCAGACTCCCCGCCGAGCAGGGAGCCCGATGCGGGACTCGATCCAGGGACTCCAGGATCATGACCTGAGCCGAAGGCAGTCGCTCAACCAACTGAGCCACCCAGGCGCCCTTACCATCCTATATATTAATTCCTTGTGCCACATTCTTTCCTAGTGGTGGAACCATCTCAATGAGCAGAGTAGCTTATTATTAACTTCAGGGAGCTTTTACTTTGATTAAATAAAAATGGGTCTTCCTCTGATTCCCACCCACTCAACCTAGTTTTCCTTCTCAATCACGCAGAACAGATGATATTCCTCACATAACTGAAGAAAGTTAGCATGTCCTCCGCAAGACCTCCCCAAACTACTAAATAAATGTCAGCCTCTCCTCACAGTTCTGGCAGTTCACAGACCCTGGGGAATTGCAAAGTGTCTTCTGCTGTGTATCCTCAGCGCTCACAACAGAGCCTGGCACAGGGTAAATGGGGTAAGTGCTCAGTAAATACTCACTGAACCAAGAAATGAGAAAATGAGTTTTGCGAACACCACGAACATTAAATGACTATTATTTTGATCGCTAACAATTAGTGCTAAACTGTCAATGACCACCTCCATTCTATGAATGTGTTCCCTTTTCTCCCCCATTACGGGGGTGTCTGTGTGCTCTGCTCTTTTGTTGGTTGGTTGTTACTTGTTTGGTTGCCCATTTTCCCCTCCAGAACTAACCGCTTACAAATAGTTTTCTAACAATCTTCAAAGATGACAGTCCGGCTAGCATGAAAATCAACAAGATTTATTTCTCTGTCTTTAGGGCTGTGCTTGTTTGGGTTTTTTTACTCTTAACACAAAATGGTGAAGCTTCTCTTTTGCTTTTATTATGGGAAGAAAAAGTTCTATACATTTCTTTTGGCTAGTTCCAGGCCTTTTTCTGAGGATGGTCAATAATGTATACATACTAAGTGTATATCTATGAACAAATAAAATACATGCATAAACAAATATTTGTTTAGCAGGGTTATTAGAGCTAGGGTCTAAGCGGGATTATTTCTTTTAAGATTCAGACATTTCCAGGCATGTCTCATGAGCCAGCAGGATGAATGGATAAATCTGCCAAGGATATAACTTCATGAATACTTAAAAGTTTTTATAGGAAGGACACTGATAATGGCTTTTAGCCAATCCCCAAACCAAGACCTCTAAGAGAAAAAGCCACCTATTAACAGCCCCACTCTTATGTCAGAGAAGGAGAAACATCTTTAGAGTTGGTAGCTGAAGAGAGTCGAAGAAACAAACCTGATCCAAGGGCAATGGTCAGGTTAGAAAGGAGGGGAAAGTGGCTGAGTGTAGAACATTGGGCAATTTGACCCTGGAGTCAAAAAGCCATCACAGATGGGGAAGAGACGGCAGGAGGGGAGGGTGTCCATGTCAGCTGAGGAACCACTACAGAAAGGCATGGGGCAGGGGGAGTGACCTCTGGAGGAAGAGCAGTGGCCAGGTATCTACACACTGACCAGAGACACTGAGAAGGACTGGATGTGAACAGAAAAAAAGACCCTAGGAAGTTCATGAGCCTACTGCTTCCTCTTTCTCATGAGACATTTGGGACTCGGAGTTTAGCAATTTTTCTAACAGGTTCCAGGATAGAAAATTACTGTTTTGTTAGTATTAGTGTGAATTGTCATAGTCCAAGCTGATATCACCTGGGATATTTAAAATAAAGTAAAACTTTTTTTCTTTATTTCATTGTCCATTGATGACAATGAATTTTGCTTTCCCACTTGCTCTAGGGCCTCAGCATTGATAGAGCAAAGCTACTCTGGAGGGAGAGGAAGAAAACAATCTTTCTTGCACCATACTCTACAATAAAACAGGAAATACTTCTCTCCAAATTTGATCATTGTGACACCCCTCTGCAATTATCAACTATACCACAATCCAAGCAGGAAACTATAATGATTTCAGTTTTATTAGAGATAACATATTTTAACACATTATATAAATTCAAACATTACTCAGTGATGTTGTAAATTACTTCTATTGAAAGTAATTCTTAACATATTGGCATATGTTAAGAATTATAAAACTGTCTAGCTGAAATCCCTTACTCTCCTGGAATGTATAACTCAAATTTAGTTGACCTTTTTAGCTGGAATAATTCTAATTTCTATGTCACTATTTGGTCATCTCTGGAATCCCATCTTTATTTTTAGCTCAGACATACTGTATATTCCCTCTACAAAAATGTCGGTAATGCTCTGTGCCTACAGCGGGTACGATACCAAATGACTACTATTCCAGGATGGGTTCCGCTTTATTAAGCCTCCAGACAGTAGTGTATTTGGAATATTAGTCAGAACTTGCTGATCTATTAATTCCCAAAAAATCAAGAAAAAAGAATTTTCAAATTTCACATTGTTAAGCATGCTGCTTGAGTCTTTTTTCTCCTTATATGTACAGAAGTTTTGATATGTTCATATTCAAGTCTATCAAGCTTCAAGTATGGTTTCTACCTTTGATGTCATATTAGACAAGATTATAAAAGTATTCACCAATCTATTTTCTTCCAGTTATGTCTCACTGTTTTTTTTTTCTTCTTTAATCTGATAGATATTTGTATATTGTATGAATAAAAGATCCAACTTCAGAGTTTTTCCTAACATTAACCAACTATTGGAACTGTGTTCAGGTAATAGTATTTTCTCCACCAACATGAAATGCTGTCTTTATTAAACATCATCTTATATGCTGAAATCTGTTTGGGGAATTTTCAAGCTTAGTTCCTCTGAGTCTCTATTTTAGTAAAAAGTGCTATACCATCTTAGTAGTTGCAACTTTATAATCTTTTTTAATACTTGGAAATGAAATTCCTTCTTCATTATTCTTTCTCAAAAATGTGTTTTCCCTTTCTTCCACATGAATTTTAAAAATCATTTTGCGAAAATTTCGCTAAAAATCTCTTTGTTTTTAAATGGAATTGCACTAATTTTTGTAAATTAATTTGGGGAATCCAACACCATTACAATATTTGCTATTCTCATCCAGGAATACAATGTAAATCTCCATTACTGCTAATCTTATTTTGTGTTTCTCAATAAAATGTTATTATTGTCTTCATTTAAGTCTTACACATTTCTTATACAGTTTACTGATAGATTGTAATATTTCATTGCTGTTATAAATGGGATTTCTTCATCATGTTTCAGCTGTTATAGAAAAGTCAACGGATTTATTCACACTTATCTTTTGTATGGCCACTTAACAAAGTTTCTTATTCTAATAGTTCTTCAGTTAATTTTCTTGGGCTTTTTAGTAAAAAAATGTAAACATTTTTAAGCGAAAAAGATGTCTCCTCTTTTCTAATAATTATAACCTTTGAGAGACACATGAGTTAAACTGCTTTAGTTCTAATCAGTTCTACCACTTACTAGCTGTGTGACCTTGGCCAAGTTACTTAGCTTCTCTGGGCCTTGGCTTCTTGATTTATAAAATGAAGATGATAATAGTTCATATCCTAGGATTGTGAAGGTTAAATGAGTTAATATTTGTAAAGTATTTAGAATAGTTTCTAGCATATATAATAAGAACTTTAAAAATGTTAGTCATTTTTAAAATTTGTTGTATTGGCTAGAATTTATAGAGTGATGTTAACTGTAAATGATGAAATCGGACACCCAGTAAGCCTCTAACATTTTTCTGTTTTCTTGAAATTGCATTTTCACAATTTAATAATATCTCATTATTTCTAAATTACTATGTTGTATGTATGTGTGTCTTATTAAAAGAAATACAGTTGCATTTTATCAAATGTTATTTGGAATTCTATTAGGTAATAAAAAGGAGGAGTTCTATTCTTTAGCCTATGACTATGAAATTATTTTAATAAATTTCCCAATATTGAACCACTTTTACATTCCCAGAATAAACATCATTTGTTGTATTATTCTATTTTGTTGATTTCTACATTCCTATATCCAGTTGAATCAATGAATTTCTGTGATTCTCTTTTTTGTCCTACTTTTATTAGTGTTTGGGGGAGGTTTTTTTGTTTTTGTTTTTTTTTAGTGTTATGCTTTTTATTAAATGAATCAGAAAAATGTTCATCTCTTTTGTAGAGTTCATAGAGAATGGGATAATGTGTTCCTGAAAAAAAATGTGTATTTTCAACCACTGATTATAAATACCTGATGAAAACAAGATACTTTGCTCATCTAAACAGGATATTTTAGCTCCTGCCAAATTTTCCTACCCAAGCTGGTCAAGAACATAGGCTTAAGCATCAGACAAAATTAGGCTCAAATCCTAACTTCACCACCCACTGGCTAAATGTGTGCACTTGGCAAGGTGCATTTTTATCACAGGGAAAAATCATACTTTCCTTACCTTCCTCACATGGAGTTTTTTATGAGAATTACAGGAGATTATGTTTATAAACCACTACACACTCCACCCACAATAAAGACTCAATAAATTATTTTATGTTAGTCTCAATTTTTCTGAAATACAAAATTAAAGTTTACAACTTTATTTGCTATTTTTTCTTAGTATGGAAATTTTAGTTATATATATATATTTTAGTTATATATATATAAATTTAGTTATATATATATAAATTTTAGTTATATATATATATAGAAAGAGAAATGTTTTTGATAAAGTTATTGGTATAAATTGCTTCCTAATAAAAGGTACATTTCAATTAAGACATGTTACTCTCTGCAGTAATAAATTTAAAGGTGGACATGAAAGTAAAAATGCTCTGATAACACATGAAAATGAACATATTGCCACTGTCTACATGAAATTACTATGGGTTATTAAAAAAAAAAAGTTGTACTGGTTTTGAGAAAAACAAGCAATGAGCCTAAACCAAATTTAATGTCTTCCACTCTTTCCTGTTCCCTTGGAGCTTCTTGTTCTCATGGGAATCTGAGAGTGGGAGGAGAATGTTAGAACCTTCACAAAGGCTGAGGCTTACTCCATGTTTTCTGATCAGCCATCTGAACGGCAACAGGGCGGTCAGTCTCTCTCTCTGGCTGGCAGAACGCAGCACTAAGAGATTGAAGTGGCCTCAAATATAAGTCCTACCAACATAACAGAATTTTCGTGAAATATTAAGATTGCAACATGAATGTAGCCTCATTTTTAAAGGGCCTGTGATAGATGAATATAAGCATATACAGATATAAATATAGATACATACAATATATATACTATATATACATATGAGTATATGCAGAGATCTATATATATATTCATAGTCACCTGCACAAATGGGTGTCATATATATATATATATATATATATATATATACATCATTGTCATATATATGTTATTTATAAATATGAAATATGTGATATACATGGATATATAGACACATATCACCAGCACAAATAAATCTGTTTCTCAAAAAAAGAGTATTTCAGATTTATGTATACCAATCAGTGTCATCAAGAAATATTTGCTTGTATTTACTATGGTCTCTGAGGAGATTAAAATTGACCCAATAGGTAATATAATGACTTTCTCTTCTGTTTTAAAGGCTATAAATTTAAAACATTATTTTGGTTTGCTGACTTCCTCTGCTAAGAACAACTTAAATAAGCACAGCTAAGAATGTAAATATCAAACCAAGCTCGGTCTCTGTACTAATCACTGGTCTCTGGCAAACACAAGATGAAAATGTCTATCTCAAATTCTCAGCATGCATTATTTGCTATTAATTTGACAATAACAATAGATTCTATTAAGCTGCGATTAAACTGTATTGATTTGTTTTCTAAAATAAAGACCTACCACCATACCTCTTGTTGGCTGTCCTCTGACTTTATAGTAACAAAGATATTTTTAGGGACATCCTCAACAGCAGGATTGATGGATCAAAAGCCTACCTACCTCTGTCTTTCTGCCCCCTGTGTGGCCTCAATAACTTGATGGTTCCCAGCTTCCCCCGGAGTTCTCTTGATCGAGTGCCTTTCAGTATACTGTGATCCCTGAAAGAAACAAAGGGGAAAAAAGATTTATTAAGATTAACATCTCTCATTCCTTGTCTCTTTTGGAAAAGAATAAATGGTCCCTGAGGCAATAACACTGTCTAATTTAACAACACAATGCCACACAATTTTAAAACAACATTCATTGTTATTTTTTCATTCCTCATCCTGATTTCTTTTTTATACTCTTCTGATTTATAGCAGGAAGTGGATAAATTTCCTTGAGTAAGCAGTTCAATACTCCCTTATAAATGTGGAGTGTTTTTCTTCTTATTTGTTCACTGTTCAAACTCATCAACTGTATTCTGAGCAATCTGTCTTCTGTTTTGCTTCTAAGACTGGGTAACAAGAGCAGTCACACACATTCTTACTAAATGGTAAAATCAACAATACAGGAAGATATATATTTTTATTCAGCTTTTCAAATTTCCATTGAAAATAGATTCATGAGCTGAGTGACAACCTTTCTCAAATGTGTGATTTTTTTTTTTACTTTTTTTTTTTTTTTTTAAAGATTTTATTTATTAGACAGAGAGACACAGCGAGAGAGGGAACACAAGCAGGGGGAGTGGGAGAGAGAGAAGCAGACTCCACGCTGAGCAGGGAGCCAGACGCGGGGCTCGATCCCAGGACCCTGAGATCATGACCTGAGCCGAAGGCAGACGCTTAACGACTGAGCCACCCAGGCGCCCCTCAAATGTGTGATTTTAAAAGCAATAAATCCCCACAGCAGTCCATCTTTGAATTCCAATGCCAAGGAGCAAGGACATTGTCTTTCCCATAATATTTGGAATTCTGGAAGAGAAAACAAACCCCATAAAATTCAGCCTGCATGTAATGCCTTGAAATCAAGAGGTAACTTGAAAACTTGCTGTGAATAGGCATCCAACCCACTTGCTTGGTTTTCCTGTTCATATCCTTTTCAGTACTTATATATCAAAAACCCCTATTTTACAACTAATAATACAGAAAACAACTTGGTTATTTTCATTTCCACATATATTCCTGATGGAGGTGGCTACAACTGATCACTGGGTGAACCAGATCCCCTTTTGCCTGGGCAGTCTACATATGTGAGCACATGGTAAATGCCTAGTTGTCCTAGATGAGAGCACCATGTTTCATGTTACAGAGATTTATCTGTTCCTTTTTCTACAAAATGTGGGGCCAGGAGCATCAATATTCCTATGCTTGTATGTGCCGCCTAACTTGACGAGGGTTATTCAGGGCAGGAAAGAGTCCAGGGCTGTCTGCTGTTTTCTCCTCTCCCCTCTTCCTCATAAACCACCAAGTTCTGTCTACTTCAGGCTCAGAATGATCCTCAGCTCACCCTTCCAATTCCATTCCCACAGGCCCACACCTTCCTCCACCCGATCAGTTCTTAGAGATGTTAAGACACCTCTCACTAGGTTCCCTCGTTTGACACATGCCCCTTCCAGTCCATATTGCACAGATCATTCATGTTGGGACACTCACTGAACTTTTCATTTGTATGAACCCCAAGAATTACACATAGTGGAAATACTGAATCATTATTCTCAAATAAAGTATCTTGTCTCCCAAATGCCAACAGCATTATGCTAGCCATCTATTAAGGTAGTTTTCAAATAATTTCACTATTCTTCTCTTTCCTTTGCTTTCCATATTTCCTCACAGCTTACAAGTAACCCAGCACAAGAAAGCACTAAGGCATTGTAATAAAGAGGCAGAAGCAGTGACCTTAGTTCTAGTTCCAGCTCATCCATTTATCAGCTGTGGACTGTGACGAGTCATCTCCTTTCTTGTTAAGTAAATGGCAGAGCCTTGTTTATCAAATGGGGATGGAGATATTCATCCTGCTTATCTCTCTAGGTTGTTCTGGGAATCAAGGGTGATCCCATACAATAAAATACCAAATGTGCAATACTGCTATTACCCTCCCTGAAGAACTGCAGAGATAAAAACTGTGCTTCTTGTGTGTTAACTCTAGATTCAGATTGGGATCCCAGAAAAGGTAGCTGTGATCACACTTTTAAGTCTTGCAGCTTCCCTTTGGGACTGTGATGTTCTAAAGAGTTTTGTTTTGGCTTCCAAAGGGGGAAAAATACCAAAGGAATCATACTCTAACATATTTGGATTTCCAAGACACGCTGAATCTAAAGAGGAAAGAAAGGGAGAAGGGGCTCAAAACAGTGACAAATTTTAATTGGCTAAAACTACCGGAACTAAAATAACCCAACTCTCATTTGTGGCACAAATGTTCATGCAATCTCCTTAAAACCCAGGTAATTCCTCCAGACATTACTGGACCCTTTCCAATATGAAATATTTGCCTATTCTCTATCATTGTGTTGTAGGTTTTAACTGGAGAATGTGGAATGTGTATAACAGGATGAGTTTGTTTGGCTTCTAAAGAGGAAATACAAAATATCAACCCAAACACCACTTCATATATAAACAGCACTGCAGCCTCAGTTCAAGGATGTTTTTATTTTAGACTAAAAAAAAAAAAAAAAAGGAGGGGGGAATATATTTGAACTCATACACCTAAACAAACCAAAGAAAGTGTAGAAATTAAGTATATAGAGAGAAGTGCAGAGTGATAGGAATAAAGACCACAGCTTTATTTTCCTAAAATTTGGTGAGATGAATATTAATCAGAGTTTACAAAGTTTAAATTTTCCTTTGAATTGCATAGATATAATCAGGTAAAGAAAATAACCCTCCACGAAGTATAATTTTTCTTGAAATTATTGTTGCATATTAAGAAGGATCTATAAGTGTGTTCATTTATTCATTCAGATACTCAAAACCAACATTTACTGAGTGCCTTCCATGCATGAGACTTTGCACAAGATGTGGTAAGATGTGCTGGTTTGAACCCCTTGGCCATATTGGGCTAGCAACAAATGACAAAAGAACGGCACAAATAGGACATATAAAAAACACCCTGCTCTTCTGCCTAGAATGCATATCATCCTTTGCTCTCAGTAGCAGACTCTGGGCCATCTTTAAAGGATCCCAACTCAAACGCTGCTCCTTTTGTAAAGCTCTTTGGAATTGCTCTAGTTTGATACTAATCATAAGCCCTGACACTAAATCACTTCGTTCAAAACTCTCTGGTGTGCTAACCATGGTCAGCTTTGCATTAACAGCACTGTGTGTGACAATCTTCCCTAGCAGCCTGTGAACATCTTGAGTGGCAATGTTTTATTCATCCATCCACAGGACTTAGCACGACATACTGTAAGTACTCAATTAGTGATTACTGAATGGAAAATTCATACATCTTTACTTGCATAAGAAAAAGATACATCATAACTTTAAAATAAAGCTTTGCAAATGTTTTATGTTCACTCTTGCTCTATTTCTAAAAAGATGAATTTATACATGAATGTGAAAATATGGAAAACTTGTATATTCATTTATAAACATCTTTACAATAAAATTAGCATTATTCTATTCAAATTCCTTTATTTACTTATTCTTATAAGTTTCCCTCTCATTAACTCAACCTATTCTCTCCTATTTTTCCTACTATATATGCTTGATTTCCTTTTTTTTAAGATTTTATTTATTTGAGAGAGAAAGAGAGAGAGCGTGAGAGAGAGAGCACGAGAGGGGTGAGGATCAGAGGAAGAAGCGGACTCCCCACTGAGCAGGGAGCCTGATGCGGGACTGGATCCTGGGACTCCAGGATCATGACCTGAGCCAAAGGCAATCGCTTAACTGACTGAGCCACCCAGGCGCCTTATATGCTTTATTTCTATAACAGCTTTATTTTATTTTATTTATTTATTTAAGATAGGGACAGAGAGACAGAGATAGCAAAAGAGAGGATGAGCGGGTAGGAGAGGGAGAAGCAGGCTTCCAGCCGAGCAGGGAGCCCAATGCGGGGCTCTATCCCAGGACCCTGGGATCATGACCTGGGCCGAAGGCAGATGCTTAACTGACTGAGCCACCCAGGCGCCCCTCTATAACAGTTTTTAAACCAACCTGCTAACCAAATCCTTGGCAACTGCTGTACCTTCAAAAGCTTTAGTAGCTATTGTACATACATAAAATTCTAAATAACCTGTTTCATCCACTCATTCAGTCAACAAACATTGTTGTCTACTATGTGGGAGATACCACAGAAGAAACACAGACCCTTTCAGGAGAGAGAAGGTTACAGCTAGAGTAGTTGATAAGAAATATCCACCAATGACCAAAATCAAAATGCTACCTAAATGTCATATTTTTAATTTATCTGAAATTATTAAACATTTTTTGAATGAAGCCTTGGTAGCTGAAGAATGAATTAAGAGGAACGGATGAAAATTACTAAGAATCAGAGATCTACTCATGTTTCCCTCTCAGTTAAGACAAATAGTTAAACAGCCAGCTGTCCTCTTAGATTCAAGTCAATGTTATAAACATTTTTAATAGGCAAAGTAAAACCAAGTTTTCTAATTAGAAATGTACTGCCTGCATTGTACAACTGCTTTTATATAGGAATTTGGCAAAGTTGATCAACTTTGTCTTAAAAATGTTGACACACTCTGCCCCCATAATCCCACTGTGAAATTCCCTTGACCCTTCTGGTTCCCAGGATAACTCTCTTTTCATTTCATTGTCAATGTCACTGCTGCTGGGAGGAAGAGGAGACAAAGGGATTTTAACATTTAATAAACACGTGTTCTGTGTCATAAGCCTTGCTAGACACTTAGCATTTTATTCCATTTCATCATCACAATTAATCTACCACCTAGCGGACTTTTTTCAAAGCTTAGAAATGGCGAGATACCTCCCCCCAAGGTCTCATAGCTAATAAGTTACGGAGACAGGATTCAAATTCAGTTCTATCTGACTCTAAAGCCTATGATGGATCCACTGTGCACCATGATGCCTCACAATATTCTTGGGATATTTTCTTTGGGGACTTTTTCCCTATATTATTTTTCTCTTATGGCTGAACAGTAGTTCCAAAATAAAATAAAATAAAATAAACAGTAGTTCTTTAACACTTATTGTTTTGCTTCAAAGCTCTAGGAAATACGAATTTTTTTGGAGAATTGATCCAAAAACAATTCACTTATTCATTTCCTTTCATTTTTCTTTTAACCACTTCCCAGTCCTGCACATCTCGTACACACACACACACACACACACACACAAAATATATATATATACCTCACATCTCATACTGAAGAGAAACAACCTCAATGCCAAGTGCCTGCTGAATTTATCTTACACATTCACAGAATTTGGGTGGATGTAAAGAAGCATGATTAAAAAGGCTCCCTTCTGTGGACTATAGGCCCATAGCACAAAATAAGCAAACTTAGTTATATAAATGATTTCATAGTTTGCGCTCTCTTGCATTCTCTCATCATATCATTAGAACCTGAAACAAGTCTGTTGTGAATACTGACTGAGTTGCCCTCATGAAATAACATGGAACTTAAAGTATTCTGTAATGATCGAGAGCACAGATTCTAAAGAAAAACTTTCTGATCATAAATCTTCACTGTGTACATTTGGCCCCATTACTTAACCTTCCTGGGCAGGCCTACACTTCCCCACAGGTAAAATAATCTTAATAATAATACCCATCACATACAGTTACTGGGAGGTTTAAATGGCATGGGTACTTAATTGAAGTTAAGAAGAATAAAGCCGGGTACATACTGTGCTTAATGTTTTAGATTTATTACCACTCTTCTATAACTTTGTATAAAAATAAATAGAATGCTCCTACCAATGATACATATGATAAAAAGAGCAAAATGATCACATATAAATGGTAAGTAGCTATAAATAAGGCATCTTAGAAAGACATTAAAATTTTCTATGTAGTATTGATATAAATATCCAAGTAGTCCTCTAATTGACTGGCTTAGATACATTAGTGAGTGTGCATTATGAGTGTAAAACAAAAATCTGTGTGAAATTCTTGAGAGGAATTTTTAAGCTTTTAAGTTTTTGTTGTTGTTGTCGTCATTGTTGTTTTTAAAGAATATAGTTCCCTGAAGGAATATAGACCTAATGCCACAAAGAAGCTTCCCCTTTGTCCCCACGGCAGCAGGCAGTTACAGCCCAAGGCCAGAAGCACTAGATGGAAACGAAGTGGGACGAAGGGACATAAGGTTCATACCACTTGCCTCTAGCTGGTCAGTGTTAATTATTTCTCAAATCTGACAGCTGCACGTTCCGTTGCTTCACACTTTAGCCTTTGATGCGACCATGTGCTATTCCAAGATATTGAAAGGGCTCAATTCTGGCCTTCAAAATATGTGCCTGGATCCTCAGGAGAAGCCGGTGTTCAACACAGGCAACTTTAAATCCTAAAAGCAGAACTCAGCCTTCTTAGGAAAGCTGATTAGTTTTGACATTTTATTAACTCTCCTGAAGAGTCATTTATGGACTGTGTCAAATATTAAAAATAAAATAAGATGTGGGCCTGGTGAATGATCTTCTGACTCGACCAGACCAGAGTCAGCTTGCTGATTTTTCTCAAATGTAAGTATTTGCTTTGGCTAAATAATGTTAATAGGGAAAATTACATATTCCACGAGGCATAAAGAAAAATTATTTTTCCATTACCCAGAAACTTACCTGGCAACTAAGCCTGAAGGAGGAAAAAAACTGGAAAGAACGTATTTGGAATGAGAACTCTAGCTGCGACAGCTACCGGACTTGCTCCCAGTTCATGTTTAATTAAATTTACATCAATAATTCCATAAATTGCTTGCATGTTCATAGAACATAAATTATCATCTTTGATTCTAAGGTCAAATACTTACTGCTAACAACCCTTGTGCCTCTTAGGGAGGCTTGGCCCCCTGCCAAACTGTACTACTTCGTCCATGGGGGCGGGCCCACTACTGTAAAACTCCATGGGGGCTGATGCACCACCATGGCCCCCAGGTTGCTCGGCAACAACCCCTTATGACTGCTCCACGGGGACTGCTAGGCAATAGTAGGGCTGAGTCTGACCCAGCTGCTCCCAGAGCACTGCTTCTCGAGAGGGCAGGGTAACAGGAGGCCAGGGGCCCTAAGTGACTAATTACATAATCTACACATTTCTCAGAATGCTCTCCAACTGTCGCTAAATAAAAATCAGAGCAGAGCTAGTTCCTCCCCTGAAGGGTACTCTTGAATGTATCCTTAATTTAAACTCTATCCCTGGATCTTTAGAGAAGCTGACAGAAAACTAATGCATCAGAGCCAAAATCTGTGGCCAAAAAAGTCTATTTAAAAAAGCGCACACACGCATAAAGGAGGTCATTCTTTTTTCAACCACATTTAAAATATGGCTTTCAAAGCTTTCATAATTTCAAAGAATTTTGCTATTTAGATATCGTCTGTTAACAGACCAAAAAATGGGAAAAACATAAGAATTTTACAAGTCTGTTCCTAACATATTTTAACACATAACTCAAAGTACAGCAATTTCTAGGAAAGACTTTCAATTATAATCAATAGTTAAACCCACATTTACATCTTCAGTTTCAGTGTCTCCTTCTACATTCAACAAATCTAAACTGTCGTATTTTTCCATCTATATCCAACCTACCTCTTAGGACAAAGGCCTAATCAATCTAAAAACCTTAGGACAAAAGCCTAACCAATCTAAAAACTTACACATCAGTGCATGAGTACAGCTTTGCCCCAATCTTCCCTACTGTCCCTTACATCTCTATTGTAGAGGAAGAGGTAGGTGCTCCGAAAGACATGGGCTTGCAACCAGGACACTATAGATACAAATAGGATTCTGCTACTCCACTAATTCAAAACCATCAGTCAAGTCCAAGCTATTTAGCATGATATGTAAGGCATTTCTGAATCTACTTCCCATCACACTTCCAGCCACATCTGCTTAGTCCACCATGTGATTTAATTGTAGTTCCCTGAACACCTCACGCACTCTTAAGTCTCTTTCCTCTTCCCAGGACACATTCCCCTTTGCCTGGCAAACTACTGGTTATCTGTCAAGATGTAACAATAACATCACCTCCTTTGAGAAACTGTCTCTGATTTTAGCATGACTCATAACCACCTCTGAGCATCTTTATTCCTGATTCACACTGCTATGATGGCATTGGTCATACTGTTTCACAGTTATTTACCTACTTCACATTAGCCCGTTGTTCAAAGGCTAGAACCTTATTCTATTCAACCTGCTTTCCTCAGTGCCTGGCATATTCCTTAGCATTAAGAATGAGTTTATAATATAGTTTAATAATGAGAAAATTGTGCTCCTGGGCAAAATGGTAAAATACATGAGGATTAGGCATTTTTAACCTGTTAATTAAACAATTTACTAAAAACCAAAAATAAACTAGTCTCCTGACTTTTGGGCTAGTCTTTTTCTCCCTAAACTATGATGAATCATTGAAGGTAAATAAGCAGATACCTCTGCATTGATACAATCCATCCAGTATTATGGCTAAAATAATCAGATTGCATGTGCCCCTTTTGTTATAATTATAATAACATGAAACTCAGTGGAGCTACATGGTCTGGCAACCAAATCACTAAAAGCTGGTCTGGAGCTGGTCTCTGGGAAGATAATTTCCCATTCAGATTAGAGACTCTTAAAACAGCTTTCGCAGAGGGGCACCTGGGTGGCTCAGTCGGTTAAGCATCCAACTCTTGATTTCAGCTCAGGTCATGATCTCAGGGTCATGATCTCAGGGTTCTGAGATTGAGCCCAGCGTTAGGCTCCACACTCAGTGGGGAGTCTGCTGGAGATTCTCTCTCTTCCTCTCCCTCTACCCCTCTCCCCACTCATGCGTGCTCTCTCTTTCTCTCTCTCTCAAATAAATAAATAAATTTTTAAAAAAGTTTTCACAGAAATCTTGGAACTAAAATACAGAAGAGAGTATAAAAGAAATTAACTAACTAAAGGACAAATAAAAAGCAAGGAAAAGTTATTCTAATTTTAAAATTTCCTAAATAATAATTCACAAAATTTTATTTATTCAACATCTCTGTTTATCAAAGCACTAATTTTAAAAATAGGAACATGACCAAACAAAACACAAAAGCTCACAAATGTTGCAACCAGTGTAGTATCTCAAAGCCTCTCAACCTCTTACCTCAGCACCACCAGAGATACAGGCCTCCATTTTCGAATATAACAATGCTTTTATGATTTTTCCATAATAAGTTCACATATATGTTTATGCAACCATATTGCCAAATACTTTGATATTAGCAGTAACATGACTGTCTAGGTTAACCCATGCAACACAAACTCTAATCAATGGAAATCTGAATTGTGAGCCTATGAATTCTTAGTCTATTAAAAGTTTGTGGGTTCCACACACTGCTAAGGCTGTGCACTTCTGAAACTAGGAAACTTGTATTCTTGGAAGTATTTATGTGTCAGAAAGTACTCACAACCACGTGATAAATTTTGTATATCAAAGCAGTCTTACTTGATAGTATATATATTAAAGCATATTTATATATTAAAACAAAATAAACACATTATGAAGTAGAATGTGAAATTAATACTTGTCAGATGAGTATAAAACTTCAGAGAAACTGCCCTTTTCTATGGAGCACTTTGAGTTATGCCTCTAGATTTCTGGGAATTTTTTGGTGGAGAAGAAGGAGAACAATTTGACCATGGCAGAGCAGAGTTGGGCCATCACTTCCTTTGTTCTGGATAAGACACTGCTATTAATACAACTTACGAATATATTAGTTTTGTTGGACAAACACTTGACAATACCAATTCATATTGAATTGGCTATAAACCAGAATCCTTTAGTATTTTTTAAACCAATTCTACTAATAACCATTTTTTCTCTATCTGGTTTCTTTTAAAAAATGCACACCACTCTTGTATTTATCCTCATCTAAAGAAACTGTCAAAATAATTTTTGACTCAGAGTGCAGCACTGATTATATGACTCCCTACTCAAAAACTTGTGAGAATGCAAATTAACTATAAATTTAAGTCCAAAGTCTTCATGCCAGCATTTAAGATTTTTCACCATAGCTCCAATGTATCTTTCCACCCTTATCTTCTCCCAGTCCCTAAATAATTCTACATAGCTCTGTCCCACTCTTTTCTGTATTTGTACCTTTGTTTATGCTGTTTTCTCAATCAGGGATATCTTGCCCATTCGTTGAAATTCCATCAGTCTTTCAAGGACCATCCCAATTACTACATATTCTATAAAGTCTTTCTGATTAATCTTAAAGTTTATCTTTCTCTTCTTTGAAACCCCACAGCAATTTTTAGTTCTTTTGTGGTCCTTACTACTGTCTGCCTTGCAGGAAAGTTGTGTATATTATCTTCCCCCACCTCCTCAAAACAGATGTAATTCTAAGCTTCTTTAGAAAGGATGGAGTCTCATTCATTCCTGTATGCACTATATCACTAACCACAAGTACCTGAATCCAAGAGGGTACTTTTTAATAGATACTTGTTTATTTGAATTTAGTTAAGTATTCATATCAGAGATGCATGTGATGGGTTCCAAAATTCGTTAAAAGCTTTTTCTATTATTATTTATTTTACTTTATTTGAAGATTTTATTTATTTATTTGACAGAGAGAGAGCACAAGCAGGGGGAACAGCAGAGGGAGAAGGAGAAGCAGTTTCCCCCACTGAGCAGGGAGCCTGACTCGGGACTCGATCTCAGGACCCTGGGATCATGACCTGAGCTGAAGGCAGATACTTAACCAACTGAGCCACCCAGTCACCCAAAAGCTTTTTTTTTTTTCTTTTTTAAATACCATAACACTTTATTTATTTATTATTTTTAAGTAATCTCTACACCCAATGTGGGGCTTGAACTCATGACCCTGATTGAGAATCATATGCTTCACCAGCTGAGCCAGTCAGGTGCCCCCATAAAAAGCTTTAATGAAGGACATCCATAAGCATCCAGAGAAATGAACCTGAAAATGAATGGGCACATGCAGCACTAAAATATGGAACTATAGACTCTAATAGAATAATTCAGGTACTTTTTTCAATATACTGATTTCATGATGAAGAACTGAAATCATATTATTCATATTAGTATAATCAAGTTGACAAAAAACTGAAATCTGAAAAGATTAAGAGACTTCTTCAGGGTCACATGACTAATTAAAATCTGAGTTGGCCTTACAATCAAGCTTTTTAATTTCTAGTTTAGTTATAAATTCTACTGTTATCTCCCAAATCATGTGTCAATATGTTTTCTTTTTTTGTTGTTAATATGTCTTCTTAAATGTTAGCTGCAAAAATATTTGTGTAAAGAAGGATTCCCTTATTTATTATTTATCTTCAAAATATTATTTTAACAGGCAGAATTTAAAATAAAATCCATTAGTGATGATTAAAGAGGATTACAACAAACAAAATTTATTTATACAAAGCTTAATTATTTTGTAACTTAACTACAAAGAATAAAGAATGAGGATATTAAAAATGCTGCTAAATAAATGTCATAAAATCTATGCACTAATAACATTTACAGTCTTTATTCACAAGACAGTCTTACAAGTTTAATCAGCACCCGTTTGTGCTTCTGTTTTGTTTTAACCTGTGTGTCACCAGTTTGACGGATAGTAAAAATTTCATCTTCTCAACATCCATTTCCACTTTGAGAAGCTTTCCCTCCTATATTTACTCCATGTGATTCAGTTGTTTCCAAGAATAAAGTTGAGACTCAGATCTTACAAATCTGAGCTCCAGATGCACCTAGCCACAGTGATTCGTTCAGAAGTGGTACATGACTCAAACCTGCCCCAGAAGACTTACTACATTTTTCCAACCCAGCAATGCTTAAAGAGTGAGTTCATGATACAAGTTAGTCCATCTTAGGACTGGTGCCAAAGCTACTAGGTAAAAATACTTTTTTCTCCTTGAATTTAAACTTGAGAATTTAGGCCAGGAGCTGTTGATAACTATTTTGTCACCAAGCAGAGCATGAAGATGAAGACAGGTGATATATAAAAAGAAACTAAGGGATTTCAAAAATTTCAAAAGTGTAGACTCTTTAAAGTCATTGACTTACTCTACATAGATAGCATAGATAGCATCCTGGGAAACCTCTCAGGTCCAGAAAAGCCAGGAAATTTGCTCATGTTTTTTGGGAGTATAAGGATCCCTCCAGTAATTTGCATAAACAAGAAGATAGGAGGACATTAGGTCATGAAGGACTCAAAATAGATGAGGCTGTGAAGTTGCTGTAGTTATAGGGGAGAAGGTGGTCAGGGACTAGCCAGAACCACACAGAGTTCTTAGGTTCTTCACTGACTTGTGCTGATGGAAACATGGAATCCACTGCAAAACATCTTACTCCAAGCAGTAAGAGTATGGAGCGTGAAAATAGATGGGTCAAAAATCAGCCATCCCAGTGAAGCCACAGGACAAATGTAGGTATAAATCTTTGGATTGGTGTTTAAAAAAAAAAAAGGAATATAGGGTGCTATGCCCAGAGAGTTTCTGAATTTAAAGTTGTAGGAAGGAATAATTTCATATGATAACAAGTCCAGGGTGTGGCTACAGAAATGGTTGGGTGAGAAGTAGTAAAGAAAAGATTACTGATTGGGTTGTAGAGATCAAAAACTGAGAGGTCGTGGTGTTAGATGTAGATATGAAGTCACCCAGATTGAGGACAGAAGGCTGGGAAAAGATGACCAGTCACTAGAGTGTTCAGTGAAGGAAGGGTTTGTTCAAGTGGAGAGTTGATGATAGGAATGAGCAATGGTAGAGGGCAGTATAGCCAGATGGCTCAAAGAAATTGGGATGAGTAAAAGAGGGTGGAGAAATAATGGTTTAGAGGTGGGATATGGATAGATGGAGGGCATGTGACCCACCTCTCTACCCTGAGATTCATGAACTTTGGAATAATAAACAGTCTCCAACAGAAAGAGCTCAGAGGAAGTGAGATACCAAGTTTCATGGACAGGGCAAAAAGTGGAGGTAAAGAGGAGTTTACTGTGATGGAATAGGTGTTCCAGAGGGCATGATCAAATGGTTTTGAAGAAGAAAAATAGCAGAGATTAGGTTAAGGAGAGACAGCACAAAGCATAATAAAGTTTCAAGGCAGAGAGAAAAAATGAGTAGACAAAAGATAAAAACAGAGGTTTGAAGCATTAGAAAATTATTTGTCTTTCAGGACAAAAAAAAATTTTATGTTCCAAAACTGGTAATATGGGAATTTAGTAAGAGCTAGCAATTATGATATGGGGCGTGGAATTCCTTTTCCTTCTGGGGTGAGGTGGTGAGTGACAGATGTGGATCAAGGCATCTTAGGGAGACAATCAAAGAGCCTGCAGTCATGTGCAGGAACAGTGGCAAAAAAAAGTGTGTGAGTAGAAAGTCTGTGGGACTTCACAATAGTAGGGACAGCTATAAGGAAGGTGGGCTCCAAGGAGGTACAGGAACGAGGAGCCATGGGATGGAATTCAAATCAGTGGAGAAGGAATCAGTTATAGAACAAATGGATTCAAGACAAGACTGGCCATTAAAAAAAAATAATAATAATAAAGGCATTTCCCCTAGTTCAGTACCTACTAAAATAAATTCCAAAGGATTAAAAATTTAAATTAAAAAAAAAATCCAAAGTACTATAAAAAAGTAGGTGAATATTTTATAAGTGGGAAGGTTCTTCTCAAGCTTAACAAAACAAGAAACTATACAAGAAGAAATGATAGCTTTGACATCCATAAAATGTTTAGTATTCTACAAAGCAATGTTCCCTAAATAACTAATGGCAAAAAAAAAAAAAAAAAAAAGAAACTGATTTAAAAATTTCAGTGTAAGGGGCGCCTGGGTGGCTCAGTTGGTTAAGCATCTGCCTTCGGCTCAGGTCATGGTCCTGGGATGGAACCCCGCGTTGGGCTCCCTAGGAGCTCAGTGGAGAGCCTGCTTCTCCCTCTCCCTTTGCCCCTCCCCCCCGCTCATGCTTTCTCATTTGCTCTCGCTCTATCTCAAATAAATAAATAAATAATTTAAAAAAATAATAAAAATAAAAATTGCAGTGTAACAGACACACAAGGAGTTAATAATCTTATCAATAAAAAGTTCAAAACAAACAAAAAAGGATTAAAGGTAGGCAAAAAATATAAAAAAACAACTCAGAAAAATTAAATTAAAATATCCAATAAACATATTAACTAACTAAAAATAGTCAAAGAAATTTGATCAAAGAAATACAAATATGAGCTATCTTTTCCCACTGGTTTCTAAATTTTAAATTTTTGAAACACTATTAGTATATTAGTAAAAATGTTATTTAGAGTATAAAACCTATAGGCCCTCTGAAATTTTGCGAAATGTATCAAGTCTTTAAAAAGTGAATATGTTATGACCTACCAATTTTATGTCTAGAAATTTATCCAAAGGAATTAATCAAACAGGTATGTAAAGTGTGTAAAAATTATGAACAAAGTTATTTACTATGATATTGTTAATAAAACCAAACTTGGAGACATTCTGCATATTTACCAATAAGGATTATTTAAAAATGTAACAGAACACTATGCAGCCATTAAAAATATAATTTGTTGCCTAGGAAACATATATTGAGATGATATATTAAGTGAGAGATAGGGTGTCTGTTACATCAGTTTTGGTTTTTTAAAGCTACATATGTGCAAAGGATTTTATAATTCTTGGTGGAAATACCGGTAGAGACTATTTTCTTCTTAATGCAATTCTGAAATTTCTTGATTTTCACTGCAATGTATATTACCTCAAAAACACTTTAAAAATTTTAAAGTTTAAAACTTAGTAGTATTTTAAGTGGCAAACATCACCTGATCTGGAAATAACATGCACAATAACTCATTATAATATAACAAGGGATAATTGACAAAAAAAGATAAGATTGAGTAAGAATCTGTGATTCTTGGTAAAGAATTTACAATAGCAAGCACATATTGTTCTTGGAAAAACTGAATTCTACATTTGAACATTGCTAATATTTAAAGCAATGTATTGTAATGGATTGGGTATGTTTTTCTTTTGTTTTCTCAATTCTCAAATCAATGATTACCACAGGATAGAGCAGAATTAGAATGTACCCATTTGGTAAACTGGAAAGTGAACTATAAGTTCACCTAGCCAAAAACTATTTCATGGGTCACTTTACATAAGAAGGAAAAAATGCTAGTTTTTAAAAAATTTGCAATAGGTTACAATCCGTATCCCATTATATATAAAAATATAACCTTATAAATGTACCAAGACTGGAAGATAATCAGTATTGAATATTAAAACTTAAATTTAAAAATCTTTAAATGTTCTTAATTACATAATGGCTTTATGATAAATAATATCTGAAAGAAGTTAACAAATAAAGTAAACTTTTAACAATCTTTTTGTAAGATAATTTGAGATGTTTTTAGATAAAACCTAAACTGTTGTCATTATACAAAATCCTGATTTCATTAATCCATATTTCAAGTGGATCATATTGAGATAAAACCAACAAACTGAAGAAATGAACCCATTGACTATTAAGACCAATAATAATTATTGATACATATTATAAAAAGTTTTCAGCAAATTAGGATAAAATAGGGTACTTATTTAAAGTTGGTAAAAATAAACATCTATGAGGAAAAAAGTGCTTTGTTTCCCCCATTTTGCAGTTAAAACTGAAAGGTTTATATGTCTTTTCAAAAGATTCAAACTAGAACCCAAAACACGGACTCCTCAGAGTTGGAACAACTTATCCTGGGTTTTACCTGAATCTTAATATTTTTTGGCAAAATTCCACAAACATCTCAGGGAGCGGACCCATATCTACCCTGTGAGGAAAATATGTCTCACTTCCCCCTGAAAACCTGCTCCCTCTCTCCCTGAAGCAAACAAATAAAAATTTCACCCCCCCCACCATGTTGTAGACTGGTCCCATTTCTGCACTGTCAAATCCATATGGTACAAATGAATGGAAAACCTGAAATGACCTGGTGTAGACCAAACCTGGTTCAGTGGTACAGGACTTTGACTATGTCAGGATACAGTGGATACACTGCCGAAGTTATCACATTGCTTTTTTGTAACCATCTTAACAACTAATACTGAGGAGGGGCACAGGACATGTGTCATATTCAGCAGTGACAGTTAAGAATGTCCAATATGGAAAAAAAAAAAAAAAGAATGTCCAATATGAGGGGCACCTGGCTGGCACATGTGACTTTTGATCTTGGGGTCACGAGTTAGAGCCCCACATTGGGTTTAGAGC
Source organism: Phoca vitulina (assembly GCF_004348235.1). Lineage (NCBI taxonomy): Eukaryota > Metazoa > Chordata > Mammalia > Carnivora > Phocidae > Phoca > Phoca vitulina. The sequence continues at coordinate 40,023,758 of NW_022589712.1, forward strand.
TTACATTAAAACAACAACAACAATTAAAAAAGAAAACTAATAGGGGGCTAATTTAGGAAGATTGTAAAATGAATAATATATTAATGAAAAAATAAATGTTTTAAAAAAAGAATGTCCAATATGAGTGAATGAGCTGAGTATTTCAAGTTAGAATGGCAGGCTGTGAATCTAGGCACCAGTCAAACCTGGCTTTTTATCTCAACTCTGCCACTTTCTTCACCTACTTATTTAGAAAATAGAGCCATAAAGCCAACTCCACAGGTTGGAGAATAAATGAAATATGTGAAAGCACCTAGCCTGGGCCTGGTAAGCTGCTCAGTAAATAGAAGTTTCCGTCCCCGGTGGGCGCCTGGGTGGCAAAGGCAGTTATGCATTGTTGGTTGTTTGCAACTCTTGGTTTCGCCTTAGATCGTGATCTCTGAGTCGTGAGATTGAGCCTGCATGGGGCTCTGCACTCTGAATGGATTCTGCCTAAGACTCTCCCTCTTCCTCTGCCTCTCCCCACTGTGCTCTCCCTCTCTCTCTAAAATAAATAAAATAAATCTTTAAAAAAGAAGTTTCCATTCCCTTAACGTGTATAATCATTTCCACTGAAAGAAAATATAATTATGGTCCCTTAGAAAAATTTCAAGCTTGTGTTACAAATTGAAAAATACATGTTGAAGGCCTCTACTTTTGTTCTAATCCCATTACCTCCTTTGGAAATCCGCTCCATGAATTATCTTTTCTGTACCTTCAGCCTCTTCCACACTAATTACTTCTTCATGGCTTCTAAAGAGAGAACCAAGGCTCTCCTTGAAACGGTAACTAAAAATTAATTTGACCCTATGTCCTCACCCCCACTACCCACCCACTTTTTTCTTCCGTCTTTTGGCTATAATCCTAGGATGAGTACTCAACACTGGCTGACCCCATTCCCTTACTTTCCATTTCTTGCCCAATAAAATCTGGCTTCCACCTCCCGATCATAAAACTGTTCCTCTGCCTTTCTACTTGTCAAATAAAAAATCCTTTCAGCCCTTCTTCTACTGGGTCATCTCATGAGTATGACCTATTGATCATGCCACACATTTTGACGCTCTACATACCCTTGTTGCTATGACAATGCCCTTTCCAGTTTCTCTTTTGGGCTCCCAGGAGGTAGCTGCAAGGGACTTGCCAGCCACCACCAGAAGCAGGAGAGAGTCATGGAACAGATCTCCTCAGAACTAGAAGAGTATCTATAGCCACAAATACACAGTTTCATGGCATATTAGAAAGATGTAGATTATTGTAGATCTCTTTCTGAGTCCCCCCAGAAAGAATCAGCCTTGTTGACACAAGATGTAGAGTTGCTTTTTATTTTTGTTACTTCTTCTGTACTGCAATGAACACAATTATGATAGATATCCTTTTTCAGGGATGTAGAAACTGAGGCAGAGTGGTTTCTGTGGAAGCCTTGGACTTTATAACATCTTTTGGTTTGATGGACCCTTTATAAACCTTTAGAATGTGAAAAAATCCATCATATCTACAATCTAGCTTTTTATTAGATTTCAAGGCCTCTTTGGGAAAGGCAGACAAGAGGGGTTTATTTCAGTGTTTTGAAATTTAATAGTGTATCTGGCTTCAGAGACTCCATGAGAGAAACACTTATTTTCATCTTTTAAATAAATAAACATAATAAACTAATATAATTGCATGAGTTGTAAGACATCCTTAGTTACACGTGCACATGTGTGTGCACACACATACACACACTGATTTCTAAAATATTGTTTTCAGGGCACCTGGGTGGCTCAATCGGTTAAGTCAAATCAACTCTCGATTTCAGCTCAGTCATGATCTCAGGGTTGTGAGATCAAGTCCCGCATCAGGCTCTGTGCTGAGCATGGAGTCTGCTTAAGAGTCTCTCTCCCTTTCCCTCTGCTCCTCCCCCCACTCACACTTGCCCTCTCTCAAAAAAAAAAATAAAATAAAATATATATATAGTTTAATATATATGTAGTTTATATATATATATATATATATATATATATAGCTTTCTTTTGAGACATATTAGCCCAGCCCATAAAGATTAGTCTAGAAGTCTAGAAGTAAAGAACGATATAGTCATTTAAGTAGACGCATGTTTGGGAAAATTGCTTAACTCTTCCCTGTTTTCCATGGTTTTATTCCTAAAACTATCACACTCGACCTCAGTTTCCTCCTTTATTTCACTCAAAAAAAATGAAAGCCTTAGAGTTAACCATGATGACTTCCATATTCCCAAATGGGGACTCTTTTTCATCAACGTGGTAGATATTAGGGCTTAGCAGAAAGTAGGGACTGTGGGAAGGAAGAATTTAAGAGGTAAAAGAAAAAATTTAGCTCCATTTATTTTCCCTGTACATTCTCCTAACAGTTTTCGAGCACTCTTGGCTCCAAGACTACATAATCTCAAAGTGTCTCCATATCCTTGACCTTCCTTGCAGTCTGAGAAATCCTATTCTAACTGATCCAGGATTCTAGGTGAGATTACCTCCTCCTGTTCAGGAATATATACAAATCCAAATTATTTTATTCTTATTTAGACAGCTCTGAAATTCTTTTCTAACTAAACATTCCAACTCTTGGACACCATCATATTTTAAAAATAGGAGTGAATGGAGGACACAAATCCTCTCTGACTTATAAAGCCTACAACATACACCATTCCTGGGCATAACACTGCTTTTGCCATTGAGAACTGAAATAATTTATCTTACTTCAGTGAAAAGTAGACTATTTGATTTCTCAAAATCAATTGTATTTCCAATAAAAAAAATTAATAATAACCACTTTTGGCTTTCTGAGTATGTTCAAATTCTTAACCTGAATTCTTTTTATGGAATGTCACTAACTGATAATGACTTATAAAAAGTACATACAGCATATTAACATGAAAATTTCTGAGACCAACAAGATTCAGAAGAGCACTGTACTAATGGCAGCTTTGTTTTGTTTTGTTTTGTTTCGGCGGGGGGCGGGGAGGCAAAGGAGAGGGACAGAAAGTCTTAAGCAGACTCCACACTGAGTGCAGAGCCTGATGCAGGGCTGGATCTCATGAACCTGAGCTGAAACCAAGAATTGGACACTTAACCAATGCCACCCAGGCACCCCAATGGCAGAAGTTTTAAAACAGGAATACAGGAGCCCTAGATTTATCCTTAATACATGATTTTTGTACATATCACAAATCAATCATGGGCCTTAGATCTCTATATCTAAGAATAGACTATGTTTAATTATTATTTAAAAGAATTATGAGGCATCATGGCTAAGGAAGCTTATTTTATTACAGGATTTATAGGGGTTTTTTTTATATTCAGAAAGAAATGATCTTTTACTCAATTAAAATCTTGTATTGAAGGAATAGAAAACCATTGAATTTACTACCAAGCCATTCAGGTCTGAGTCTCATCAACATTTAAAATGCAATTTTCAAATTGCTTTCTTTTCCATTTTCAATGGACACTAAAGGAAATTTAGTCTTCATTAAGCCTGATTTACACTCCTTAAGCATTAAAACAAAAGAAATCGGGGAGAGGTATGAATAGGCAGAGAACAGAGGATTTTTAGGGCAATGAAAATACTCTGTATGATATTATAATGATGGATGCCTGTCATTGCCTGTCATTACACATTTGTCCAATCCCATAGAATGTACAAGAGTGAATCCTCAGGTAAACTATGGATTTTGAATGATTACAATGTGTCGATGTAGGTTCATCCATTGTAACAAATGTACCACTCTAGTGGGGGATTTTGATAATGGGGAAGGCTATGCATGTCTGGGGGCTCAGAGTATATAGGAAATCTCTATACCTTCCTTTCAATTTTGCTATGAATCTAAAACTGCTCTAAAACAACTGTCCTTAAAATATTTTATTTCTGAAAAATACTACTTCTTTTTCAAAATTACTTGAGCTCTAAATTTGAAAGGAAACAAAGTGTTTCCTCTCCCAAACTTCTCTCTACATATGTATCAAATAATATATGATCTAGTAAGAAACACTTATTTCTCCAGAATTTTCTACATTTCATAAATACATAACTTCTACATAAAAATCATTCTATAATGCTCTTTCAAAGTTAGACATGTTTATCATACAACCCAGCAATTTCAAGTCTAAATATCTACCCAAGAGAAATGAAAACATATATATCCACTAAGATTTGCATGTAAATGTCATTAGCATCATGGTTCATAATAGCCTCAAACTGAAAACAATCCAAATGTGCACTCACTGATGAATAGATAGACAGAATGTGGTATATCCATACAATGGAAAACTATTAAATAAAGAGGAATGAAATACTGCTACATGCTACAACCTAGAGGAATCTCAAAAACATTATGCTAAGTGAAAGAAGCCGTAAACAAAACACCTCATATTGTATGACTCCATTTATATGAAATGTCCAGGAAAGGCAAATCTATAGAGACTGAAAAGAGATTAATGGTTGCCTGAATCTGGTGTGAGAACAGAGATTAACTATAAATGGACATGAGGGACCTCTTGGGTGTGATGAAAATGTTAAAACTGAATCATGGTGATGTTTTTACAACTTGGTAACTTTTCCTTAAAAATCACTGAAAGGGGTAAATTTCTAAATATCTAAATTTCTAGTTTAAAATTGACTAAAGAGGAGAAAATTTGTTTAACACAAATGAAATGTGACACATTTTTAAATATCCTGCATAAAGCATTCCATTAGCCTTCGATATTTTGCTATAGAAAGATGTGGTAAAGATAAGACTAAAATCAACTACTGAAGACTTTCCTCCCTCCAAAAAATCATACTTTACTTCAAAATTCAATCATTTTATCTTCCAGAATATCTTTTTAGAAAATGAACTCTTTTGAGATAGTGTGAACAGAGAGGCATTGACCAGTATGGCTTATATTAGCAGGAAACAAAAAAAGATTTTCAAAAATGCTGGTCTAACCAACCTTGATCCAGAATCTATCTATTCCATTACACTACTTTCTGTGAGCTATGTGGCCATCACATCTCATTTTAATAACCCAAATTCTGAGCTTTCTGAATACTAAATCCCAGAAGGATTTTTTAAATGTGTAGCAATGTCAGTATGAAGAAAGGCATCTTGTAAAGAGTGGAGAGATGGATTTTGAATCTACATGAACACAAAGAGAAATGCAGTGCTCATAGTAATTCTTATCCAATACTTTTTCGGTATCCAAACCATTAATTGTTTTTAGTTTTTGATTATTTTCTAAGTGGATGTTTAAGTGGTCTTCCGCCTTGGATCTCCACTTTCCAGTCCTGCAGACTCTGACTAATAATACCTGCTGGGTTGAGGAGGGGGGTTGTTTTTGGCTTTTGTGGGTTTTTTTAAGTGTGTTTCCCGTTTGTCCCGCTCATGCCAAGCGCTTTCCAAAGGAACCGAGTTCCGCTGAGCTTCCTGGGATGAGTTCTACGAGGATGGGCCTGGCCTGTCTCAGCCTCACTCAGCAGAGAGCCGGCAGCGGCAGCTGGGCCATCTTCCCCAGAAGACACTTCCAGGTGCTTCCCCAAGGGATTGCAGCAGCAGCAACGAGGACCCACGCCCTCCATCTCCTAAGCCCCTGAGACCACTTTACACTCGGGTCCCTCGCGGGCAGGGGTCCTAGGCTTGGGGAAATCCCAATAGCTGCAGGGGACCCTCAGGATCATCCGGTCTAATCAGTCCCATATTTTGCCAAAGAATGAACGGAGACTAGTGGAGTGAGGCAAGTTGGCTAAAGCACAGAGCTCGACGCTGGCAGAGCGGGTTAGGGCTCGGGTCTCTGCCGAGCGAGTGGCCGCGAGTTTGGAACGCGCAGCCCAGGGAAAACGACGTGGCGTTGCGGGTAGAGAGACTAAGGGCTCAACAACTTATGACAGGAGGTCACTAATGTCCACCTTCAGAGCAGAGCCGGCAAAAAGCAGGTGACCCGACCTCCCTAGTTACCCCTGTTGACCTAAGCACCCACTTCCACTCTAAAGGTACCTTAGTTTGCATAGTAATGATGTGGTCGCTCTAGCCTACGGGGCACCTGCTTTGAACTCCCCCGTGTTTGTGCAGACTGAGAGGCAAATGGGAAAGTTGCACTTACCACATCTTCTCTCATCCAGTCTCCCCCCCCGACTCCCCAAGTCCTTTCCCTCCTTCCTCGCACCAGCCACACTCACGCCCGCTACCCCTCCACCTGGTACGTACCACCGGCTCGCAGAGCTTCCCGCCGAGCCTGGGCCAGGTGTCTTCGCGCTCCGGCTCGCCCAGCCTCCCTGTGGCCGAGAACAGTGACGCGGGCTCCAGCTCGCTGCCGCCTCTACAGTCCACGGGGATGCGGCCGCGTCTGAGCTGCCGAGCTGGGGCGCAGCCAGGAGGTGGCAGCGACTCGGGGGCGGAGGGTGCGGCCGCCGGGACCCGCCCCCAGAGCAGAGCGCGCACTCCCTCACCCCCCCTCACCCTTTTCTGTGTCCACTTGCGGTGCAGCCCCGGGCGACTTGGGGCTCGAGGGCTAGCGCAACGGAGGCTCTTCCTTGTTGGCTCTCCTGCGTGCACGTTAACAGACAATTAATCGTCGGGGATCGTCACAGCACCGATGTCCTCCCCGCCTGCCACTCTCAGTTCCCTGGGTGACTGTTCAGGTTCTAAGAATTCGCTTGATGTAAGTGCAGGAATTTCGCTTCTCTCTCTCTTCCCGGACGCTACAACTTGTCGGTTGACCCATCTGTGCGCGCCCGGAGGGTTTGTGCTCCAAGTGTCATAAGGTTGCCTTTTGATCTAATCGCGGCTGTTTGGAGAAGGTAGGAATGTGCATAGTTTTCTTATCTGCACCTGGAATTTGGGTCTTCGTGTTTATTAGCAGATTATTTTAACAGATTGGGAAGCAACATGCAATAGCCGACCACTTTTGGACAAAGTAAAACAGAAAACAATGCATATCCAGTTTCATCTAAAGGTTCTCACTAAGGAAAATGAGGTCTGTATTATTAGGGTTTCATTGTGTCCTTTAAAAGCCATATTAAATGGATGACAATACTGCTGAAAAAAATTAAGGTACAGTTCTCTGCTTCCTGAGAAGGTAGTTTGTCCTCACTGAAGTCCTGAGATCACCTCTGTTTTCCTGAAAGTCATTTTTAGTGCTCAAATCTTAATACTTTTTAGTTTTTAGGAAGGTACTGTGCTCTGGTTTCCTACCCAGGCCTATGATACCTGCCACTTCACTACTGACTACTTCTAAATTCCCTTTCTAGGCAAAGGCTATATGAGATATGAAAATATAATCGGGGAAATAATTCATTTAAAGTATCTACTAATGGTGCTACAATCAGGCCCTTTAAATTATGTATTTCTACCTCCACAATGTAGTAATAATCATTGCTTGCCATTTTCACTTAATAAGCTGAGGCCCAGCAAGGTGAGATAAGGTTTGAATGAAGTGAAATAGCTAACAAGACTGCAAATCAGTTTTTGAACTTAGATCTTTCTGCCTTTAAGGTTGATCAACTTTTGGGGCACCTGGGTGGCTCAGTCAGTTAAGTGTCCAACTCTTGATTTCAACCCATGTCATGATCTCAGGATTGTGAGATTGAGACCCAGGTGGAGCCTGGGCTTTGGGCTCCACAATGGGCGTGGAGCCTGCTTAAGATTCTCTTGCTCTCCCTACCCCCCTTAAAAAAAAAAAAAAAAGGTTGCTTGACTTTTTTTTAAACCTACACTCTTGTTAATAAAGCTTGTGATTTTGCTAGAAGCCAACCTGTACATTTTATTTTCTAAAAACATAGTTACTTGTGTGGTCATACAAATATTAATTAAAGAGATTCAGAGTTATTTATATTTTTAATGTAACTTCAAAACTTACTATTTGACATTATCAAATATATTTGTATATCAAATATATTATAAATATTATTACTAAGGGAAATTATTCTAAGTTTTAATTATTTTGGATAACCTATAATAGAGAATGATACTAAAATGTTTAGATATGTGAGTTACACTACCATGATTGGATTTTTATGATTCTGCATCTGTATTCCTTATACTCATAAAATTTGTTTTGTAAAACCTGTATTTTCAGTTAAATTTGATAAAGTGATTAGTCCTCATTGATATACTTTTAAATTATATATTTGAAATAATTAGAACAACTTGAATGTATGTTCCATGAACACTGTATCTTTAGTAGCTCGAATAATACCTGTACAAAACAAGTGCTTAAAAGCAGTTTTTAAATGAAAAAATGTAATCTCATTTCCTTCAATTAAGACAAAATAATGACTTAAGAAAATGCTATTTATAGAATGCTTTGGTCTACTTATAGTGGATTGAAGATTTTTGGTAGTCTCTCACTTCTATCAGGTAAGTAAGGGAGATGATGCAATCGTAAACAGCCTAAAGGTTTGTCGTAGCTATTGCTAGGAATGGTGGAGAGAAGCTGACCATAAGCCCAAAGAAATACTTTTGAGTCGAGAAATTGGTGGAAGTAGTAGCACATCATTATGTGAATTTGAATAAAATATATGACTCTAAATGCAGAAAGGTTAATCAACTTTGGGGTTTTACCAAGTGATCTGATGAAAAAACAAGGAGAAAACTTGACTGCCATTACTAAGAGAGTAGTTGAAGGACAGAGCTATGAGATTAATGTAATATGACATAGGAGAATAGGTGAAGACATAAATAAGGAGAGAAAAAGAAGTCAAGGAACTACAGATATAAATCAAATGAAGGAGAGAGAAAAATAAATTGTAGTCAAGGTGGGATAGTTTTCTTGAAAGTTCTAGTAGTAGTGATGACATGGTTTATGGAAGAAAAGTGGGTGAGGTTAGCTGACATAGAATGAAGATCAAGAAATTGGAGACTAAGGTACTGAAAAGGCCATCCACGTGGACACGGCAGCCACCCACAGTGATAAGAAGCCATGAGATAGAGAAGGAGTGAGTCAGATACCAAAGATTCCCATGAATGTGGTGGAATGATCTGGAACTGAGTGGATGACAGTGCAGAGTTGGGGCAGGAGGTACACATACAGGGAGCAAGAAGCTAAACAGATCAAGGGCTGGTATAAGAGGTGGAACACTGTTCAAAAGCAATACTAGGGAGCTACAAGGATGCCAATGCTGCCTCCCATTGGGGTCCTGGAGAGTTAAAATAATGAGTATTTTATACTGAGGGAAGATCTATGGGAAACTATTCTCAGAAAAAAAGCTGATTTTTCACATGAAGCAAGAAAATGGATAAAGCATAGTGTGAATAAGTTATGAAGGTAGTGGGATTTATCAGTATTGAACAAAGACTCTGCCAAGCCAGAGTGGATAAATTTAGGAGGCAGAGCTGGCCCCATGGGTATACAACCTGTGCAGTAGCACAGGGCTCTACTTTTAAGAAGGCCCCATGCTTGGCTCTTCTGTTCTTGTCTTGAAATTCTTAATTTTAAAATGAGCCCACATTTCCATTTTCAATGGTTCCCTCAAATTATGTAGCCAGTCCTGTTTGTAGGAAGTAGAGAAGTGGAAGCGTGGTGAAGCAAGAAGCAGTGCAATCCCACTGAAGATTAAAGTATAGAAGAGACTAAATCAAGAGATTGTATTTTGAGGGGAAACCAAGAATGGTGGAGGAAGAGGTGGGGCTTCAAGGTTTCATATGACTTCAGGTTTTGCTGTCTTCAGGGCCAGGCTAGCTGAGACTTGGGCAGGAAAGGCACACAGCAGTCCCTAACAGCCTGCTTTATGTTGCCATCGGCTAGTGTGCTCATTTCCTAGGGCTGCTATAACACACCTCCACAAACTTGGTGACGAACCAGCAGAATTTTATTTTCTGACGGTCTGGAAGCCAAAGTTCAAAATCAAGGTGTTGGCAGGACAATGCTCCCTCTGAAGGCTCTAGGGGAGAATCCTTTTTTGCCTCCTTAGCTTTTGGTGGCTATAGGTCATCATTGGTGCTCCTTGGCATGTAGCTGCATAACTCCAATCTCTGCCTCCACCTTCACATATTCTCTGTGTTTCTTCTCTGCTGTCTGTATTTTTCTAAGATAGTCATCTGATTTAGGGTCCACCTGGTTAAACCTGGATGATCACGTCTGGAGCTCCTGATCTTAATTACATCTTCAAAGACCCCTTGTCCAAATAAGGTTACATTCACAAGTACTGGGATTAGGACTTAAACATATCTTTTCGGAGACTGGCATCCAGTCCACACAGTGAGGTTGGCTGAGGCCACAGGAATAGCCAGTCTGAATGACACTGGGAGCTGATAGTTTTTCAGGTCTATTTGGAAAACCAAGATATCTATAATAATGTGAAGTTTATCAATGTTTCTAAAGCTTTCCAACCATGAAATTTAATACATATGAACCAGAAGATTAAAACTGTCTAGAGAGACTTTACATCCCTAGGAGTGGCTATCTATCCTTCGGAACAAAATGCACTGAGGAGAGAAGTCATGTACTTGGTTCAGTATCCTGACTGGTTATAGAGAATTGAGCAAATGGTACCTTCCACTCCTCCTCTTCAGCCGTCTTCCATTCTGGAGGACATATGTGGTCCCCTGGTACTAAGGAGAGCCTACAGGATGACTGCATTTCATCCCTCCCTGAAAAAATAAGATTTAGAAGGACTGGAAGAGTGATCTTGTGAATCTGTAGCAGAGGCTGAGCTAGCGTCCCAAACCATGACTTATAAAGAACAACCTTAAAAATTCCTAGGGGAGGAAGAAAGAAATGTTGAAACTGATTCTAACTGTGCTACCCCATCCTCCTCCTCCAGCTGACAGGCACTCTGAGAAATGGTTGAGTAGCTATCAAAATCAAATGGACTCCCCTTAAAAGGAGTCACACTCTTCTGCTTAAAATAGAACAGGAGCCATAAATCCCATCAAAGGTCCCACCCATTATATTCTGGGTGAAAACAGTGAGAGGATCCCAAGTTGTGGCAGGAGGGCATCAACATAACTGGGCCGAGATTCGCAGCAGGTTAGAGGAGCATCCATCTTTGGTTGACCTTGAAGGAAGTTGCCCTGAGACAGAGCTTGGATGACATAGTGGCCTTGTTAGAAGGGAGTGGAGCCTGAACTGCCCAGTGGTGACTCTGCTCCTATTGTGTGGAAGAAATGGTATCACAGACCCACATACATCAAGGGCTGGTAATCCATCCATCTGAGGCTATAGAGTAAGGCAGAGGGAAGAGGAAGAGAGTGCTTTCATTATAGTATTTAGAGTAGAAATTTCCTAACAAAGTATTCCCAATGATCATTATAGTCATATGTTTCTCTTGCTCCTAGTCAAAGGAGCATCATTTCACAATGTAGTGGGGTATATGAAAACAACAAACACTGAAAACAAGAAATCTTGGATTCTGATCCAAAGTGGCAATGCCACTAATAGTTGTGTACTCTCACTAACATAAGTTTTCTCTGAAGGGACATGGAAGGTATATGATCAAATGATTGTCCTGCTCTAAAATTCTATAAAAGTCTGAATTGGCTTTCTTATTCATTCCAAACTCCTCCACTCAACATTTAGAACACCGTATGGACCCATCTCCATCTCACTTCAATTCTTAACATTTCCCAACACAAATCCTTTTTCCAGATAAGCTAGTCAACTTACCAGTCCCTGTGACTGACTTTTGTGTTCCAGGATTTATAATTGGTGCAGGGAATATGCTTATTTTCACCACCTTCTACTCTTAGGCAATGTCATTTAATTTCTTTAGACTCCTGTTCACAAATAATCTACTTATGGAGACCTACTGATGAATTTTTTCCATCTCTGATCATTTGTTCAAACATATGCTATGTGTTGGGGAGTATAGCAATTTTAAATGAAAAGAAAAATAGTATTTTTCTTAAGTTTTTGGCACCTCCTTAAAACACTTTCATATGTATTAAGTCTTCTAATTATACTGCAAGTTTCTTAGCAGGAAGTTCTTATATTCTGTAATAGTATTTTCCAACTTCATCCAGTAAACAAGACAATGTTTTAGGACTAATAAAAATAAAATTGCTAACCATGGAGCCATCCACTGGTACAGCGTCAACAAAGTTCTTGGCCCAGAGTTGGCATTCCATAAATATTTTTATGTAAATATATAAGTAAATCAATCAACACCTTTCTACTCAACCATGATTTTATACACACACACAAGCGCACATTAAAAACACCAACCATTCTTCCTCTTTTCAATATGATGACATTTCCCCAGTATGTGGTAGTTTATTTGGCCAAATTAGCTTTATTTTTAACAACATATTTTAGAAATAGTTAAAACATTTTAATAGACTTTTAGTTGAATTGCTTCTGTGTACATTCATAAAATCAGAGATGAGAGCTTTAAGAATAGATGATCATAATTTTAAAAAATTAATTAATAACTTCTAACACAGGGGATCTCAGCATCTCTAGAATTTTCTTTGTCTCTGTCTCTCTCTCTCTTTTTTTTAAGTAAGCGCTACACCCAATGTGGGACTTGAACTCATGACTCTGAGATAGACAGTCACGCGTTGTACCAACTGAGCCAGCCAGGCCCTCTAGAATTTTCTCTTATTACACATTTTATCAGAAGTCCAATAACATTTGCATGATACTTATTATATTATTCATAGTAAATATTATTTATTATGGCCCTGAATTACTCAATAACTGTAGATAACTATATTCAATCTAAGTTATCTTATAAAATGATTTGGGTCTTTTTTGATTTGGGGCAAACTGTAACATAACTTAAATGTCACTGATGGAAGTTAGGATGGGTGGGGCCTCCTAAAAAGGGAGGCCTCTGAGATGTTCCTGGGGCATTGGACTTGAATGCTACCCTCTTAAAAATTTCCTTGGAAACAATTTAAACAACTCAATTGCAGCCCTCTTTTTTTTTTTTTTTAATTTTCCTTACACAATACAGGAGTTAGAAAAGCTGTAAAAATTAACATTAGCCCATAAATCTCAGGCAAATGCGATATTGTGATTTATAAGAAATAATATATTTTGGTCATTCAGATGAATGGTGACCAAAATATATTTCTCATTTGTATTTGGTTTCCTTCCATGGTTTCTGGCTCACAGTTCCTAAAACCTTTGGAACTTCCTGTGCTGTGTGATAAAGGTATCTTTTGTTATGTTAATGAATCACTTTTGGAAAGCTCTTTAGGTGACCTAAGGACAGGGAGCTGATTTCTAGAAGAACCAACCATGCAATTAGAGGTTTGGAACATTCAGTCCCAGCCCCAGACTTCTGGGGATGGGAGAGGAGCTGGAGGTTGAATCAGCCAATGCCAATGACTTAGTCAATCATGACTGCAATGAAGCCTCCATAAAACCCCGTAAGTACAGGGTTGGGAGAACTCCCAGGTGGGTGAACACATGGAGACACCTGGAGAGGTCATAGATGCTCCTCACCCTTTCCCCATACTTCATCCTATGTATCTCTTCATCTGGCTGTTGACTCATATCCTTTTTCATATCCTTAATAAACTGGTAAATATGTTTCCCTGAGTTCTGTGAGTCACTCTGGCAAATTAAAAGAACCTAAGGAGGAGGTCACTGGAACCTCCAATCCATAGCTGGTAGGTCAGAAGTATAGGTAACAGCCTGGGGTTTGCAACCGGGGTCTGAAGTTGAAGAAGGATAGTTGGAAGAAAGCCAGGCAGGACAAGGGGGGCACCCCACCCTAAGAGGAAACCACCCTTAAAAGGATTTTACATCACCCTGGAAGGAGCCTTCCACCCCTTCCCACATGATAGATGATAAAAACCTGATGGGATGGGAGGGTTAATCAGATTAAAACAGTCCACCAACTAGCCCATAAAAATTCCCAGACTTAGAAACTCCAGTGGCAAACCTCTTGGGTCCCCTCCCTTTTTGGGACCTTTGTACTCTATCATTCAATATACTTTACTATCGCTCAATATAAAACCTTGCTTTGCTGTCCACCACTCTGTCTGGTCTACCTCTTCATTCTTCAGAGTGGCATGACCAAGAACTGTGGGCACCCAAGGAGAAGGAAATCTTGTAACAAATTGGGGGTGGAGAATAATCTTGTAGGACAGAGCCCTTATCCCGTGGAATCTGATGCTACCTTCAGGTAGACAGTGTCAGAATTGTGTTGAATTCATGGACACCTTACTGGTGTCTGAGAATTGCTTGGTGTTGTGGTGGGAGACCCCCTCACCACATTGGAATTGGGTCCAGGAACCCAAAAGAGTTATTGTCAGCAGAGCAAATAACAACAGAAAATTGTATGCCTTAATTTAAAGTATCTTAACAGTTGAAATATAATCTTTAGCAGTAACGTTTGTCTGGGTTTCTTGGATTAGATGCATCTTATCCATGATTCTCCTTATTAGTTGTAGCCCTAGACAAAAATTTAAGTAAGTAAAGCTTGTCCCCTTTCTACATCTTTTTCATCTTCTCCTTCCCAACTATTTAAGTTCTCCTATGAGCCATGAGTGGGTTTATAAACATACTGGCCCCCTCAGTAGCTTTTTGTGCAACACTCTTTGAGGTCAGCAGTGAAGGAGTAGAGCAGAGTAATTGACATTGCAGAAGAGAACTTTAGAGAAATAGTAATATCTGAGAACAAATACTTGATTTCCAAAGGTTAGAGTTTAAGCACCGCTCTGATACCTATGAGGGGACATCTTCCTTTACAAATGAGAACTTAGCATTACTAATTAATAGATATGCATAAGATAAATCTTTTCTCCAACCTTGTATTGATTTAAAAAAAAAAGAGGGGTGGGGGGGAAAGGTTTGGAAGGAATAAGGAGTGACTACAATCAATCCCCTTGAGGACTTATCAGATAAGGCCCATACTTTCCTGATTCTAAGCTATTTAATGAAGATTCCTTTTCTTAAGTAATAAGGAAAATTTTGATATAGAATTCTATATTGGTCGATATGTTCTTTTTCCCAATACTTTTTAAAAGTTGTTATACTTTGTCCTACATACAAAATATGTTTTTATTCTGTTTTTAAGATTTTCTCTTTGCCAGTGGTTTTAAGAAATTTTATTATGAGGTCTTTGGTGTAGGTTTCTCCATGTTTCATGCACTTGAGGTCCATTGCATGTCTTGGGTTGGAAACGTTTCAATAATTTCTTCAAATAATCTTTCTGCCTGCGCCCCCTACCCCCTGCACCTTGAGGATTATAAATAACACATATGCTTAAGCTAGTTAAAGTTTTGCCACAGACCACAGTTACTCTGTTCATTTGTTTTTGGTCTTTTTCCTCTCTGTGTTTTATTTTGAATAGTCCTTTTGCTATCTTCAAGTTCACTGATTTGTTTTATTCTGTAGGTTTACTCTACTGTGAATTTTATACAAGTGTCCATTTCATCTCAGATATTGTATTTTACATCTCTAGAAGTTTGATCTGGGTCTTTTACATATCTTCCGTGCCTCTACTTACTGTGCTCCATCTCTCCTCTACATGGGATGTAGCTGCAATAACTTCTATAATGTCATCACCTACTAATTCCATAGTCTGTGTCAATTTTGGATTGTTTCTATTGATGGCTTTTTCTCTTCATTTTAGGTCATATTTCCCTGCTTCTTTACATGTGTGGTAATTTCTTATTAGATGCCAGACATTGTGATTTTTGTCTTGTCAGGTGGGTGATGGATAGTTCTGCATTCCTATTAGAATTCTTGAATTTTGTTCTTGGCCATAGTTAAGTTACTTGGGAGGAGTTTATCCTTTTGAGGCTCTCCATTAAATTTTATGAGGTAGGATTAGAGAGATTTCTTTAGTTTAAGGCTAATTTTGCTCCACTACTGAGGTAATAACTTTTTTGAGTACTCCATCTAATATGTTTTGAATTATGACTAAAATTCTGTGTAAGAACATGAACTACTCTCAGCTCTGTTTGAACTTTGGTGATTGGTCTTTATGTTTCTTCATGTGGTTCTTGTTTCCTTACATGCATAAACTGATTTGTACTCAACTGAAGACTTGGGGGTATCTTCTGGAGATTTCAAGAGTTATTGGTCTGTGAAGTTCTCTCTGTGCAGGGACTCTGCCCTGCAACCTCTAACAATGCCTTTCGCCCCAGATGACCAGTTTCATCTCTTCAACTCTGAGATAAGACCAGATTTAGCCTGGGTTCCCCCTCCCTGAACTATTACCAGGAAATCCTCTTCAAACACTGAGCTGAGGCAATCATAGCGCTTACCTCATTTGTTTCCTCTTTCTCAGGAATCACTATCCTGTGCTGTCTGATGTTCAATATCTGCAAACATTGTTTTATCTGCTTTTATAATTGTTTCAGACAGAAGGGTAAATCTGGCCTCTATTACCCCATCTTCACTAGAAGCAGAAGTCCATATAGTAATTTGTTTTTGCTTTTTAGTTTTAGTGTTTTCTTTGTTTTTTCATATAAATCCTTTCCATAAAACATTTAGTAATAGTTCACTGCACAAAATGGACTTTTTATAAATGTTTTAGAGTGAATGAAATAAATATTAAAGAGAAAGGAGAAATTCTATTCACTTACGTGTTGCTCAGAGAAAAATTTATCTGGAGAATTCAGTGAGGGACATGATTCCAAGAGGACAGTTCTGTTCTCAGCTCTATTTGTAACAACTTCTCTGGCCTTAACTTTTTATGCCTACATTTTCATATAAAATGGTAATGGATGTTGACACTCCTCTCTAAAATTAAAAAGGTTTTTCTACATTATATTGAAACAAAGACGGTCTTAACTAGGATTATATTGAAATTCTATCTATATTGCCTCTGAAGTACTTTAACAATTGCGAATGTTATCTGTTTATAAGTTATTCATTATCAACAAGGGAGCTGACTCCAAGTCATGCTCTGGAAATCATCTGATAAAGTCACCATTAATAGCAACATTGATGATATATCTTAAGGAGGGGGAAAAATAAAAATTATTTCTCATTTCAACAGTGATAATATTCTCAGCTTTCACATTAACTGAATGACTTAATGGGTCTTTATTAATAAATGTCCCCATTTTTCCACAAAACATCTCTATGATGGTTATATAAAAGCAGCTTATGCAAATTTCTGCTGTATTTCAAAAGTAAAAGCATTAAACTTGCCGCATCCAGCTCTTTTCCCATCATTCCTCCTGGTTCATATCAAGCCATATCAGGCATTCAAAATAAAGAAAATTAAATAGCACAAATACATGGAAGTATTCTGTATCTACCCCGAAACCCATGTGTGCAGATCTATAGACACATTTGACCTAATGTGTTAGAAGATTTAATTTCATTCCAATAAACAGTAAAGGGACAATTTATGGCTGAATATGTTAGTTTGGCAGCACACACCTTTACCATCAATGATATTTTTAGTCTGAAAGTTCATGACGGAAAGTGACCTCCAAACATTCTTAGATTTCAAATCAAAAATATTAACCTTACCTGACCCTAAATATCAGAGTTATGTAAGTCATTGTTATGCAAGATCCCCAGACCAGTAGAATTCATATCAGCAAGGAGCTTGTTAGAAACATAGGATCTCAGACATCACCCCAGACCTAATGAGTCACAATATGCATTTAATAAGACCCCCAACTGATTTGTACTCACATTAAATTTGAGAAGCACTGGTGTACATCACTTTGCATCCCTAACTCAGTGGCTAAACTCAGGGTTTTACTCTAGATAAACTATATTTTTCTTACTCTAAGAAAGGCCATGCCTCTCACCATTGTACAATAATCCTGGTGTTGAATTCAAATTCTGTAATGACAAATGCAACTTACAGGCAAAGGTTCAGGTGCATGAGTGAGGTGTTGCAGAAAATCATTCAAGAAAGCAAGGATCTTTCTTTCCTGAAAATATGTCCCAGATCTCTTGATTCTGAACTATAAGACACTGCATATAACTATAAAATATTAAAAATGCAAATCCTTCATGATTCTTTTAATGATTAGAATTTTCCAGAATTTACTCAAGCCCCTAATTTAAAATAAAAACCAATTTTCATTGTTCTTATAGAAAGGTTGGATATAGTTGTTCAAAAACCCAATCATAATAATAGAAATTTAGATCAAGAAAGTATACTAGAGGTTATTTAGTTCTCCTATTTTAGACCACCTCCTGTTATTTAAAGGTAAGTAATCTTCAATAAAAAATTGCAGAACTTGTTAATTATCCTCTATATAACTGACCCTGCCAACTTCCAAAAAGAACTTATTATTATAAAATACCACTATGGGGCACCTGGGTGGCTCAGTAGGTTAGGGCTCCCACTCTGGGTTTCCTCTTAGGTAGTGATCTCAGTGTCCTGGTATCAAGCTCCATGCTCAAAAAGGAGTCTCTTGAAGACTCTCTCCCCTTGCCCCTCTTCCTCCTCCCCCATATGCATGTACTCTCTATCTCAAATAAATAAATCAATCTTTTAAAAAATAAAGGAAAATACCACTATATGAAATAAAACTGTTAAACTAGATTTATTTTTAAAACTGTATAAAGGAATGAAATAAATATATCAACCACCTGGCCTGTGTTTACTGAGATTAAACATTAAATTTGGCTCTCCACTTCCTGGAAATTAAGTCAAAAAAGGGACGCAAAACAGAATATATAACCAGTTAGCATTTGCAATCCCATGTATAGAATCTCAGTTGAGGATATTAATAACCACATAGTTCATTTTGCTTTTTAAAACCTTCTATACAGATGATCAATTTTTTGAACCAGACTTTTATCTGAAGAGTTATATTTCTACAGTAAATGAAAGATGGCTATATTTGGTTCCATGTCATTCTAACTGTTCAAATACTATCTTGAATAAGTTCAGATCTATGAGAAGTTATTTTACAAAGGATAGTAAATGGATATTTTTCATTTCTAGTAAAGGAAGCAGTAGAAATCAGTCTATTGAAGAAGAAAAAGGGCAAAGCAAAGCATTAATTTCCAGTAGTCATTCAGTTATTCAGAGGAAAAGCATATAGTCATTAAAAGTTTTTCTACCCTGGCAATGTGTGTGTACGTGGCAGGGTGGCGGGTGGTGGTGTGGGTGTGTACGTGGCAGGGTGGTGGGTGGTTGTGGTATGTGTGTGTACGTGGCAGGGTGGTGGTGGAGGGTGGTGTGTGTGTGTGTTGAGAAACAGAAATTAGATGAAATACCTTCCTAACTATAGAATTATTTAACAAGGAAAAAGTGGAGCATGTGGATTTCCCACCCACTTTAGTTATCTCTAAAGTTAGGGATAACTTAGATAAACCATAACCTGCTCATATAGCTGAGATCTACATGTTTGTTTTGTTTTTTGCTTGTTGTGTTTTTGTTTTTTTTCTTAAAGTAAAGCTTGTGCTAGATATGCCCATGAAGGGAAGAATCAATTCTAAAAGAACCATGCAGCTGGGGAGTAGTTTAGCATTGGCAGACCATCTCCATGCTTTTATCTACTTCCATCTACTCCCCCAATCCTTGTCAATTGAAGTCAGTTATCATCTGTGTGCAGAGGACAGCCCTGTAGGCAGAACACTGAGCAGCTTCATCTCCCCACTATCACTTTTATCTCCAGCCTCTCCCTGGCCATGTTCTGACCTACTGTCCCTTCCCCTTTGGCCACACTAAACCAAGAAAAATGGCTGATTGTTCCGTCCTTACGAAAACCCTGAAAAGCTTGCCACAGGGTTTAAACTATCATATCTGTAAGATGTGTGTCTATATTCATCAAATTAACTAAAAAGCTAAATAATCTATACTTTTTTGTAGAACACTGATAAAAAGCTATCATTTTTAAAAAAATTAAAAAAAAAAAAAAAAAGCTATCATTTTACTGTCTGCCTACATTTATAAACTTCTACTGGAAGGAGAAAAAAGTAATTCCTCTCCAGCTTACTGAATACTCCTAAGCTAAGTGCTTTTCTTTCATTACATCATTTATTACCTCCTTAAAACAACATGTGAGGTATACAGTATCATTGCCTTTAACAAAAGAGTAAACTGAGGCATAGATAGATTAAGTAACTTACACAAGATATTACAACCTGTAAGTAGCAGAATCAAGTTTCAAAACTTAGGTATGTCTAAACATTAGGCCCGTGATCTTCACCTCCTTACTACCTAATTTTCCATCAACAAACCTCACAGAGTTTTGTTGTGAATCATCTTTGATATAAAATAGCTATTCATGAAGTTCTTCTACCTAAATAATGCTTTAAGATGACATATTTCTAGCAGCTGGGTCATATCTCAGAAAGATAAATATTTTAATGGATACCATTCTTCCTTAGCAATAATTTAGCATTTTTATATAATTCACTGTTTCTTCTCTAAATATATGTTTAAATATCCCCCTTTTTCTTCTCCTTATCCTGATTTTTACTCATTTCTTCTGATATCCATTGATGTCAAAACATATGTAATAATTAAGTGCAGAAGCAACAAAAGATAAAATATTTCAGAATAGCTAAACCCTGAAAATTCTGATCTTTTTCAGAGACTATGACGTAGTGAATACTTGAGTATCTGGACTTGAAAAAATTGGTTTCTTATTACTAATGAAATGAATTCTGTTAACAAAAACATGATCAGTTTCACTATCTTTTTTTCACTACTGCTCCCTATTCTTTGTGATTTTCCTCATTTTCTATAATAATTAGATACCAGTAACTCATTTATCTCTTTTATAGAACACTAGCTGGCCTAGAATGACAACCTCCTCCTGCACATCTGCATATTCTCTCCCAGCCCCTGGTGTAAGGTGAGGTCAAAATAGAGGCATACTGAGTTTTTATTGGATCCTGTGATTTTAAAAACTTTTCTTATATTACACAAATAATTCATGAATACATTCTATTTTTTACAAATTAAACATGGAGATGAAATCAAGCCACCTTTGAAAGCCACCTTCAACTTTTATTTTTTTATTTATTTATTTTTAAAGATTTTTTATTTATTTATTTGACAGAGAGAGACACAGCGAGAGAAGGAACACAAGCAGGGGGAGTGGGAGAGGGAGAAGCAGACTTCCCGCTGAGCAGGGAGCCCAATGCGGGGCTCGATCCCAGGACCCTGGGACCTGACCTGAGCCGAAGGCAGAAGCTTTAATGACTGAGCCACCCAGGCGCCCTGCCACCTTCAACTTTTAGTCCTACCTTCCCCGTAGGTAACTGTCTCTATCACAAATTTAATATATTTATTTCCCATCTTTTCTTAATTCTTTTATATACATGTCATGTAGATCTGGAACTACTTTATATATTGTTTTTTTACATGTTTGTGGTGTTTTACATACTGTAGATATTCTGCAACTTTTATTTTTATTGTACAATGTCTTAGAATTCTGTTGCTATTACCAAACATAAGTATGACTCATTCTTTTTAACTGTTGCAAAGTAACAATTTTATTTCATAGAATAAAAATATTAAGATTCATTTAACCACTCCCCATACAGAAACATTTAGGTTTTTTCCAGGATTTTATTATTATAAACATTACTGGAATAAACATTTGTTTTTATGAATCCTTATATACATGTATTATTCTAGAGTAGTTACTGAGAAATAGGATTTCTGACTACATCTTACTCTAAGAGATATTTCTGTGGTAGGAAGTTATACTAGGATCATAAAGACTCAGACACTAAAGTAAGAACCTCCTCAATCCTGGAGTCAAGAGTTCTAAAAAGTCTAGCAACTTAGCAGCAGTTATATTTTTACAATGGAAAACACAATGTAGTGGGAATCAAAGGAAATGGACACTAACCACTCCTTCTGCTAATTAGAAGTTCTGCAGCCTCTCCAGACTTCCATATTCTCATTTATAGTACTAGTGGATGGGACTAGATGATTTATTTCTCAGAAATGTTCCAGATCTATTAGGTATATTTCTGTTCTTCCTTTATTCATTCAACAAGCATAAACAATGCATATATAAGAATCTACAGTGTTTCCATAAGGACAGAAAAAGAAATAATACCAGGAAACAAAGCAATGTATAAACAGATGTTCCTTAAACAAATTTATCTAGGCCACAAAATATGTGCTTTCTAAAAGAAAAAAAAAAAGTACAAAAGATAAACACTTCTCATTTATTTAGTTTGCTCTATTTGTCTGAATAAAGCAGCTGCTTGGTATACCTTTATCTGCAAACAATAAAATCTGGAGGAAAGTTATTGCCCTCTCCTCCCATCCTACTCAGGTGGAAGCATAAGAAGATTTGTTCTAACAGGCGCTTAAATGTTTCCTGTGGCCCCAAAGTGGTAATTGCCCAGAAGAGCTATGGCCAATACTGAGACATGGAGTTCTGGGGGCTGTTTCTTGTGTTCTCTAGATTTGTAGCTGTCCAAATTCAACTCAAGGTCCATCTACTGGATTGTTCTCCTAAACACAAGGCCT
Source organism: Phoca vitulina (assembly GCF_004348235.1). Classification (NCBI taxonomy): domain Eukaryota; kingdom Metazoa; phylum Chordata; class Mammalia; order Carnivora; family Phocidae; genus Phoca; species Phoca vitulina. The sequence continues at coordinate 40,046,075 of NW_022589712.1, forward strand.
CCCATCTGCTATATCATAAATTGCACATAGCATGCACACACACTGATTTAAAAAAGGGGGTCAAGAAGGGGAAATATGGGGCAAGGACTTCTCAAGAGAGACTATTGAATTTAATACTTATGAAAAATGAAAAAGAAAAATATAACCACTTTTTATCCAGGTTTTTAAGATTCCTCTCCTTGAGCATTGAGTCTATACGTCTCTTCATTTATTTAAGTTTCTTTGAAGTTACAGTAGCTTCAAAGGCAAAAGGACTATGTGAGGACACAAAAAAAGATGAATCACAATAGACAGTGTAGAGTAAATAATGACACTGAATTATCAGTATGCTGAGAAGACAGCCAAAAGTGAATTATTATAAAGTGTAGCTATATTAAAATGAGGAAAACACACGACATATCAAGACTGCATCTAACAATTACAACATAAATAATGAAAAACCTAACTAGGAAAGCACCATAAGCAAGTTCCTGTTTGTCAATGCCATCCTTGGTTAAATAGATCAGTTTATTTTCAACATAGACAGTGTCTACCCATACAAAGTGGGAAATTGAAACACTCTCTGAGTAAGTGACTTCAAAGCATGACTTCACTAATCCTTGGTCGATTACATCAATTTCATTAAGCTTAATTCAGTTCAGAGAACATTTATTATGCACCAGACATTCTATTAATTGCTAGGAACATAAACATGACAATGTGATTCCTACAAAAAAGAGTTTAACTTCCATTGGAAGTATTTCAAAGTTCTCAAATCTCAAAACCAAATTAATCTCAAAGTGTGTCATCTTTAAACAAAGAGAAGGAAAACAAAGAAGAAGAGAAACAGGTTACATATGTATTTTGCAAGGACTCAGCATGATTAACATCCTAAGGAAGTAATAACTCCAAAAACACTAGGAATCACTATTCCGGATAATTCAAGAAAATATATTTTTGCCCAATTTTAATGGGAAGCAGGATAGTAGGGAAGTAGTAGGATAGTAGGGAAGCAGGATAGTAGCATGGAAAGAACACTGGACTAGAAGCTAAGAAACTAGGTTTTAGCTATGCTCTTTCATTAACTGGCAGTGTGTGCTTACATTATTTAATTTCACTTGTATATTCTTACATTTCTTTAGCTGTGAGAGAGGGAGGAAATTAAATAATGTATGGACACTTTCAGCTTTAGCCAGCTATTAGGCTTCCAGTTGTTTGTGTAGGAAAGTAGCAAATAAAGATAGGTCAGATAGGTGAGTTCAACGAAAGCCAAGTAAAGTTGAAAGGTATTCAATTATTCAGTAGACCATCTGCTGCTCTTTGTATATCTTACCTCACTGTATTGGATAAATATTCTTCCATTGATCATAATACTTTGCGATTAAGGTATTTACTGAATTTAATATTTTGAAACAACGGTAAGTTCATCAGACAGCTCATACTTAGTCTCAACCTTCCATTTTAAAATCCTTTCTTAGTAGACTAAGGCCACTTTTCTGACTATGAATAAATAATGTGGTAAATATAATGTAACATTTCCTTGGTTCTGTTCACTTTTTAAAATTATACTTAAATCTCTGTGATGTAAAAGTTAATAATATCTGAGATAGGAGATATTTTTACCTAATATTTTTAATCTTTCCTCTAAATGTGGAACGTAAGGGGAAAAATCCACTAGATTGTTAATCAGTGTATCACAGGCCTCTCTAACTTGTTGCTATGTGATTTACTTATTAAATTCATTTATGCAAAAATAAAACACCTGGTTAGAATTCTATTCATGGTTGAGTTAATCTAGAATTTATTATAATTTCCAAATGATATTTCACTTTTGTACAGACATATTTAAACCCTGATTTGTAGATGTAAATTTTAATTTAACTTATGCATTTGCTGTTCTCCTGAGATAAGAAAAAGTGGTTCTAATTTGGGGAACTATGTACCAAAAAGGTAGGGAATTGTCCTAAAATCTTGTACATATAACCATTCTTACATTCTTCCCATTCCTGATATGTTTTCTTAATGATGAACTGTAAGCATTTTGATTAGATCTTCTTTATACTAATTGTCAACCTATGCTTTAAATAGCCATTTACCTCATTCATAATTATTAATGATGTATAATCTCTTATAGGTAAGATTAGGTCCTTCAGTTCTATATATACTTTGTATGCTAAGTGGTTCCTCATATACCAAACCTTACAAAGAATTCCACTCAAATCATCTTTCATCTCTTCCAAGTCCAGGACTGGGCCCAGCATTGTGCATTCGAGTGAGTGCTGTACACTCATCATCCAAAAGCTCATCTCAGGTAGACAAGTAAATGTAGCACGTATAATTCAAGGCATAAATGCAATCTGATGTCTGGCAGGGGCAGGACTGGTGACAGCAGTCTTCTTAGATCTATTCCAGCAGCACTGCCATCTCTTCTCTCATTTCTCAAACTTCCCAACAATCCTCTAACAAAAGACATTCCAAAATGGCTGTGGAAAAGCTATGAAAGGTTTAAACTTAGCTGACACTCGCCCTAATGTCAGATAGGATACACTCATACATTTCAAAAGAGTGGGGCAGGGTATCAGGAGGCCACCAGAAGAATAATAGGTAATACGATCCTCCCTTCATTCCTCTGTGGCTTCCCAAGTTAGACTCTCCCAGAGTGCAAAGACACAAAATACTAACTCTCCAGCTCTCCATCCACATGAAACATTCATCTTACATCCAAATGAAAGTCTGATAATCCTAACCGCTGGCCTTTCTGCTCTATACTCCCGGGTCTCAGAGGATCTGAAGGAACTGTTTACCTCTCAAGTTGAAAAAATAATTTAAATTTAAGTTTGTGAAAATAAATAAATAAATAAACTAATCCAGAATGGTTTATTCCTATTGTTATTAATATGATCAGCATCATTGTAACTAGAATAAAACTAAAAAGACACATTAGGATTATAGTGGCAGAATGCATATGTGTGTGATACTGTGTGTGTGTGTGTGTGTTTTAATTAAGTAAATGGTGGGAAGGGGTGTAGGGCTAAACTAGCATCCTAAAGTAATAGCAGTAAAGATTTAATGGAATAATCTGGTAAACAAAGGAAAATGTTAAAGAGGCATTTCAGGGAATCATTTGTGAACAATTGTATTCTCCAAGATGAATTATGAGTCAAATCTTTAATATATGTCATACTGGTTTATTACCCATGTCATTATTAGAATAAAAATTCTCAATTCTAAGAATAATTGAAAATTGCTATTAAGAATGTGTAAGTCTGTCTTTTCCTCCCCGGCTGCTTGAAGCTTGGCCGCCATCATGAACGACACAGTAACTATCTGGACCAGGAAGTTCATGACTAACCGACTACTTCAGCAGAAACAGATGGTCATTGATGTTCTTCACCCTGGAGAGGCAACAGTACCTAAGACAGAAATTCGGGAAAAACTAGCCAAAATGTACAAGACCACACCAGATGTCATATTTGTGTTTGGATTCAGAACCCATTTTGGTGGTGGCAAGAACCGGCTTTGGCATGATATATGATTCCTTGGATTATGCAAAGAAAAATGAACCCAAACACAGACTTGCAAGACATGGCCTGTATGAGAAGAAAAAGACATCAAGAAAACAGCGAAAGGAACGCAAGAACAGAATGAAGAAAGTCAGGGGGACTGCAAAAGCCAATGTTGGTGCTGGCAAAAAGTGAGCTGGAGATTGGACAACAGGAGTAAAGATGCTGCAGTGGCTTTATCTGTGGAGGTTGTGCAGATTTTTCATGAGAGGATCAATAAACTAAGAATGTTAAAAAAAAAAAAAAGAATGTGTAAGTCCTTCCACAGAAGTGCTTTAGCACTCTTGTCTCACCCTTTGTTGTCTGCATAATGTAGAAGATACTATTAATATTTCTGTTTTAAGGCTAGTAATAAAATGTTCTGAAATATATTCTCAAAATTATTAAATACTCTATTAATTTGTTCAAAATAATCTTCACCAAAGCTTAGTTTGTTTGATTCCTAAAGTGTATTATGCAATGAAATCAAACAGCAACCCATATAATCAACCCATTTGAGAAAAATAGCCAAAAAGAAAAGAAAAATATTAATGATGGGAGTATTTTTCTGTCATGATTGCTAAGACTATTCCATATCTTAGTCTCTCCATATTATCTAGTATTAATACTAGTAGATGATTATGAAGTCAGGAAAACAAAACACAACTTGCATAGTGAAAGATGACAAAACACAAGAATAAGGTGTCCAAATTTCTACTACTTTATTCAATAACTGTCTCTTTCATAACTACTGTGTGTTAAGTACCATTTTAAGTCTTAGGATATATAAAAACAAAACATGAAAATCTCTGACCTTGTGGAGCCTATATTCCAGTTCTATTTGAAGATATTTATATAGAATGTTATGTTAATAGGACCATCATTGCCTTTATCACAGAGATACAAAGATATTGCACCTTCTACAAATACCATCCATCACCATAAAGAAGGCAGCTATCATCCCAGGCACATAGGGTAGAAAACACGTCTGGTCATATATTTCTCTGTCTAGCCCCTACAGCAGGTAACACATCCCTAGCTTCAACTTCTTTGAAAGACATATTTACAAACACTAGTAAGAGTGACATTTGAGGGGGAAAGAAAACAGACTTTATATTCAGAATCTGTTTGTTTAATAATATACTGTGGTATAAAACTGCCTTTTGGCCTTTGGAATCATTCCCACTCATTCGCATCTGAATGAAAGCCAAAGTCAACAACTGAGTGAGCTGTTGGAAGGTAACCACATCTCCTTATTCCTCTGTTAATGTTCTCTTATTCACCTCTTTTTTTTCATGGCAAATAGAAGAAAGTAAAGAGAAGCCCAGTGGCATGACTGGTAAGTTCTGTTTGCTGAAGAACATGTACTGAGGAGAGACAGTAAGGCTCAAGGATGACCTGGAAGACTGTAGGACTTTAACTTTTTTTGTATAGAATGTTAACTATTATAGTATTAGTTCCATGGAGGTGACAGAAAATAAACAATTATAGAGTCCTATCATCTATCATCAAGAGGCACCAACATTTTTGAGCATCCACTGTGTATTACCCATGAAACATATATTGTATGGTTCATAGTGTAAAAGACAATCTCTGCACTCAAAGAAAGAAAACCCTCTCTCTCCATATATGTGTGTGTGTGTGTGTATATATATATATATATATATATATATATATATATATTCTCTCTCCATATATATATATATATATGGACATATATCTATCTATATGTATCTATCTATATAGATGGATATCTATCACCTATCATCTATCTATTACCACCATGAACAATGGATGATTCATAGTTCACATGTATATATTCATATATATAAATGTATGCATATGTACACATACATATATCCTCATGTATCTGTATGGTTCATATGTAAAAGGAGGGCATAAACATTTTTAAAATACAGAATGATGGGGCCACCTGGGTGGCTCAGTTGTTAAGCGTCTGCCTTTGGCTTAGGTCATGATCCCAGGGTCCTGGGATCAAGCCCCACATCGGGCTCTCCACTCAGCGAGAAGCCTGCTTCTCCCTCTCCCACTCCTCCTGCTTGGGTTCCCTCTCTGGCTGTCTGTCTCTGTCAAATAAATAAATAAAATCTTTAAAAAAAAGTACAGAATGATGTCATATTTTACATTTCACACCCACTACCTGCCCTATATGCAGACCATTCTTGCCCATAAAGATAGAAAGCTAGAACAAAAACTTCGTAATTGTGATGTATAGAAAGATGCAATCATGCAAACATATCCTCATGGCTCAATCAACTAATATTTACTCAGCAGTCAGAGACATCTGGCACAATCAAAGATCTGCAAGGATCTCTGCCCACAAAAAGAGATTAAGATGTAATAAGGAAGAAGAACAAAAAGTATGATAAAATGCAAACGCACATGGATAAATCACAGAATTGTAAGAACAAACACATTAAAAGGAGGATTAAGTTTGTGTAAGAGAGAAAATGAGTTTTTTTTAAGCCTTTAATCTTGATCTCGAAATTTTAAAGATTTGGCCATTGTTTTTCAACATTTATTTGGCGAGTCAGTTACACTTAAAGTCTTGCATCTTCCATTCCTGATCTAAGTCCTTTGAGAGACTCTCTGACCAAACAATTTGCATTACTTCTTTTCTGTTCAGTTTTTCCTGGTCATTGCCTGATTTTGATAATAACTAGCAATCATAGGTCAAGATGGAAAGGAGTATCTTCCACTGTTAAGGAAATGTTATAATAAAAACAACTCTGACATGACTGATAGGGGGAGGAAATTCTCTAAGCAGAAATCTGCATTTCCTAGGAGACCTTAAATTTCAATACCAAGAAATTGCTTGAGACCTGAAAAGTCTATTCTATCTTTTGTATAGAAAAATTATGATAGGATTATAATGGTTCAATTCTTCTGAATCAATGTGATATAGTAGTTAAATTTGTATTTCCACAAAATTACTAGTTCTATTTGAGGAATGAGTTGATATCCTGGCTGTGTGATCTCCAATGGTCTTTGGCTCTAGTGCGATCCTAGGTATGTCTCAAGCCTGTGATTAATGGACGATCCTCAACATTTGGCAACCTAGAGTCTGTAATATAGATCAGCGGCACCCACCTAGTGGTAGCCAAGACAAGAATTGATGATAATGATTGTTTCTCCATCAGCTACGGTTCACATGTTTTCTCGAGGGAGTAAAAAAGCAGATTTACCACAGGTAGTGTCAGACAAGCTATTGCGCACAATCCAGTCATAAGTAAACCTTACTATTCCACTTATCCTTTATTTTTTTGGTAAAGATTTTATTTATTTATTTGACAGAGAGAGAGAGAGACAGCGAGAGAGGGAACACAAGCAGGGGGAGTGGGAGAGGAAGAAGCAGGCTTCCTGCCGAGCAGGGAGCCCGATGTGGGGCTCGATCCCAGGACCCCAGGATCATGACCTGAGCCGAAGGCAGACGCTTAATGACTGAGCCACCCAGGTGCCCCTCCACTTATCCTTTAATTTTTCATTTTGGAAGCTCACTAAAACAGATTCAATTGAAAAAAAGAAAGAAAATGCTGGTGTGCTAGGAACCAGACCAAATAATATCTTCTGCTTCTTGTATGATACATGCAGATATGATGCAGGAAAATTCCAGTGCCAATGTTGCAGCAGCATGAAAACCCTCGTGTTCAGGGAGACCTAACTATCAGTGTGAAGCTGGGCAAACCCTGCCCAGGCAAACAATTCACTTCATTAAAGGACTAACAAAGAAATTAATTTTTAAGAAAGAAAAAGAGAATGAGGAAAAATGTGATGTAGGAGAGCTATATTTCTAATTCACTTAATAAATAACATACTAATGGCAATAGGTTTAATAATGATTTTCATTTAATCAAAGAGATGAAAACAGATAATGATACATGCCAAAAATATTTTCCAGAGATCCCAGTTTCCCATCAAAATCAACCAAATTCTAATTTCTAAAGTTTGGTTTTCTGTAGTTCATAATTTAAGATACTACGAGAATGCTTTTCCATGCTTAGATTCCACTTGAAACATTTCAGGCTATAGAAGAATCTTTAAGAAAATGATTTTAGTGTTTGAATTTAAATGCATTCACATAAAATCCCTATTCTCAAAGAGGGAAAACAAATTTTAAAACCTTTAACACATTGGACTAGTAACACTGGTCAAATATAAAATAGTTGTTACATAATTTCAGTATAAAGTCACTGAAAAATATTTTTGTATTATAAAAATTAAAATAAAAATGTGTTAATTTTACTGAATAGAAAGCACTTTAAACCGACTTTTAATAATTTCAGGACAAAGCTGACGACATTCTGTCTATACATGCTGTCTTTGCACTTGAATCTCTCTAAATGGGAAGCATCTGGTTGTGCTTAACATGTATCATTTATTCAGTGGGGGTCCTTGTGTAAGAACAATTCCAATTTCCCCAAGCTGAACTACAGAGAGGTTGACACTTTATTATCAGCAATAACATTCATTATTTACAAGCTGATCTTGACATAGGGGGCCCAGAGAAAACACCAGAAGATAACTCTTATTGTGTGGTATAATACTTTTAATTAAGAGATGATATGTCTCAAATTTTAAAATTTGAATGAATAAATGATCAAATACTCAAATACATCATATTTTTGTAAATAGTACTTTGCTTTGTTACTAATTATTGATTGATACTCATTCACTTCAAGAAATATGTACTGAGTGCCTAATTTGCTCTAGAGCCATAAAGATGAGTAATACACAAATCCTGCTCTGTAAAAGGCTATAATCTAGTACAGGAAATAAAAATAACTCATATATTCTTATAAGAGAATTTTGAGTAAAGGAAGTGGCACAAAAAATAATAGGAAGAGAATTTAAACAAGAAAACAACTCCAAGGAATTTGATGTACCAGGAAAATCTTCATAATGGGATATAAAGATGGCTTTTGAAGAACAGGTTAAGGCCTATGGACTAGAAGGAGAAAAGGAGGATATCCCATGCAGGGAAAGCACAAATACAAAGATATAGAGATGAAAAAGCATGGGTTGTGTCAGTGCATCAGTGAAAAGTCCAATTTCATTAGAATATAAGATGTCTATAAGGAAATAATTGGAAATAAACCTGAGAAAGTAGGTTGTAGATCAATTGTGGCAGTCTTGAACTCCTGACTATATTCTGAAGTAACAAATCATGGAAGGGGTTTGAGCAGGTGGAGTGATGTGATCAGATCTGGCCAGCAGATTACATCATCAACCATGTACGTTGTAGGAAAGAGACGGCAGGCTCTGAGAGCCCAGGCAGGAAGTAATAGAGACCAAGATTAGGGTAGTGACCTTGGAAATGGAAGGAAGTAAAGATTCATTAGAGAGAGGGACCCTGGACAACTAGGCATATAACTGAATGTAGGAAATGGAAAAGACAAAGTAACAGTCTGGCATCTCAGTGACTACAAAATCAGTGTTGTAATTGATAGTAACAGCTAAGGCCAGATGAAAATGGATTTTGCATGAGGAATTGATGGGTTCCATTTTGAACGAGCAGAATTCAAGACTTTAGAAAGATGTCAAGAGAGAGAGGTCAAAAACTATATTACCCTTTTTTCCCCACATAAATAGCAACCTTGCGAGCATGAAGGATCATACGTGATGCTAATTCATTTGCCAGATCCTCTGAAAATATCTTGCTTGAATCCTGATTTTATTTTTGTCCATATCTCCCTAGTCTCCTTTCACTCGCATTTGAAGTAGAATCGATCTTCCTGGCTCTTATTATTACTATTCACATTTCCTTCTAACTCAAGCAGTATTTGTTAATTTCTCACCAAGCACATTTCTCCTCTCTTTTAACACCATCCTAAAATAATTCGTGCCCACAAAGTTTTATACCTTTACACTAAATTTAAAATAAAGAAATTATATTTTCCCCTGAACTATGCTCTTTTTTGTTTCACTTCAGTTAATGCATTTTAAATAAATGTATGGCTTCCCCATTTAAAATAAATGCATAAATGCAATATGTTAAATATATCTTTTTAAATCAGTGTTGTCAGCAATGTTTCTTATAATGCACTTATGTTTACATATAAATTAAATTGTATTCCTTTCCATCATATTACCTTTTGTGATTTTTTATGTTTATGAAAGTAGTGCTGTTCGTGGTGGAAAACTTGGGAAATACCAAAAAGCATAAAGAAGGGAAAAAGTCATTCATAATTCTACAGCCTAGAAATACTACTGTTAATTTGGGGTGCACTTTCTGCATGTTTTGATACATGGGATTATAATTTATGTACAGCTTTATGTCCTGCTCTATTTTTTTTTTGTTTAACATATTGTGAGTACATTCTTTGTCTTTAAACATTTTTAGAAAATATCTTTAATGGCCACATACTGTTCTCTCTGAGAACAGTACCATATTTTTGCCTATCCTTCTATATATTAGGCCTTTGGATAATGTCTAAATTTTTAGGATTATATATATTGCAAAGAAACAGTGCTATCATAAAAGAGCTATCAAGTAAATAACTCTAAATGTTCAGCCCTACATCATGTTGTTAATTGCATTATTTAATTTAATCTTCATGATTTTCTATTAGATATAATTATCCACATTTACAGTTGAGGAAATAGGTTTAGTGAAAAAATAAATAAATAACTTACACTAAGTCACACAACCAGTAAGAAGTAGAGGAGTTATTTGAACCAAAACTTTTCTGATGCACAGCTTCTCTCTGACCAGGAAAACCACAGCTTTGATTGGACCTTTAAAATTAAATCCAAGAAGACAATATTGAGGCAAAGGGACCAACATTCTAAAATGCTGCGAACACATTTGAGAATGTGTGTATCTCCTAATGGGCATTAAGAGTAATTAAGTTTTAAACCCTTGCCATTTTTAGAGATGAATATTTTAACTCTTATTTATTACCCTTTTCTTTGATTACTAGTGAAGTTAGCTAAAAACTGATCAACTTGTTTCTTATGACTTCCAGCCATTTTTGTCTCCTGTTGGAGAATTGCATGTTCATATACTTTTGCTATTTTTCTATCAGGCCTTTGTGTTTTTCATATTGATTTGTATAACCTCTATATACTAAGGATATCATATTTTTCATATTTGTGGTAGTTTCCTAGTTCAGACAATTTTGTTTCAATTTTTTGGCATATAAAAATTCACTCATTTTTTGGTTCATTTTAGTATACAAACTTTTATAGCAGTTTTAGATTCACAGCAAAATTGAGTAGAAGGTACAGAGATTTCCCATATTCCTCCTTCCCCCACACATGCAAAGCCTCCCCCATTATCAACATTCCCCACCAGACTGGTACATTTGTTACAAATGATGAGCCTACACTTACATATCATTATCACCCAAATACCATAGTTGATATTAGGGCTCTCTTAGTGATGTACATTCTATCGGTTTGGACAAATGCATAATGACATGTATCCACCATTATAGTATCTTAACATTTACATTTTTAAAAGTCAATTCTATCAGACTTAAATTTATTTGTCTTTTATACTTTGTAAAGGTTTAATTAACTATTAGATGAACATTTCTTTACAACTATTAGGTGAATTTTCTTTACAAATTTTTTTTGTTTTACTTTATTATAGTTTGCATAATCATTTTTATAATAACTTATTTTAGACATACAAAAAACACATGGAATGATGTAAATACACAGAGCTACAATATAGCTTAAAAAATAGAACATTACTGAGCCTATGTAACCCTCCCAGTAACATTCCCTTTCCTTCTCTCTAGAGGTTTTTGCAATTCTGATTTTGACTTTATCTTTCCCAAGAATTTTTTCTTATATATTTTGTTACATATTTTGTATCATTTTGCATTTATGCAATTTTTGCATATATGATATTGCTTTGTGTGCATAAAATTATTTTGAATATGCTATGGTTTCACAATATTACCCTACTTACGAATTCTCTAAAAATTGCTTCTTTGATTTAATAATATGTTTCAGATTTACCTATATTGATTCAAACAATCAGTAACTGATTTCCTATTAAGTTAGCCAATTTAAAAATTAAGTGAACAATTCACAGTGCTCACCATAGCTGTGAATTGTGCAAGACTGTTGAATCACAGATCTGTACCTCTGAAACAAATAATACATTATATGTTAAAGAAAAAGAAGAAGAAGAAGATAGCAGGAGGGGAAGAATGAAGGGGGGGAATTCGGAGGGGGAGATGAACCATGAGAGACGATGGACTCTGAAAAACAAACTGAGGGTTCTAGAGGGGAGGGGGGTGGGAGGATGGGTTAGCCTGGTGATGGGTATTAAAGAGGGCACGTTCTGCATGGAGCACTGGTGTTATATGCAAATAATGAATCATGGAACACTACATCAAAAACTAATGATGTAATGTATGGTGATTAACATACCATAATAAAAAAAATGCAAAAAAAAAATTAAGTGAAGATAACCAATCTTAGTGTTTTATCTTGGGTCCTTCCAAAAGTAGACTCTTGAGATGAGGCTTCAAGTGTAAGAAATTTATCTGTATAGTACAAAGAAACTTGGCAGAGTGGGGAAACAAGACAGGGAAGAGAAGACAGCAGATTAAGAGTGTGTTATATAAGTTGGTGCAGCCACTATGGAAAACAGAATGGAGATTCCTCAATAAATTAAAATTAGAACTACCATATGATCCAGCAATCCCCCTTCCTGATATATATCTGAAGGAAATGAAATCACTATCTCAAAGAGATATCTGCACTCCTGTGTTCATTGTGGCATTATTTACAATAGTCATAGCATGGAAACAACCTAAGTGTCCAATAGTGAATGGATTAAAAAAATGTTGTATATATATATATGATAAATATTATTCAGTCATAAAAAAGAATGAAATCCTGTCATTTGTGACAACATGGATGAACCTGGAGGGCATTATGCTACTTGAAGTAAGACAGTATGATCTCATTTTTTTTTAAGATTTTATTTGTTTATTTATTTATTTATTTATTTGAGAGATAGAACACAAGCAGGGGGAGCAGCAGAGAGAAAGGGAGAAGCAGGCTCCCTGCTCAGGAGAGGACCCGTCACCAGGCTCCATCTTAGGACGCTGAGATCATGACCTGAGCCAAAGACAGACTTAACTGACTAAGCCATCCAGGTGCCCCTGTATGATCTCGTTTATATGTGCAATCTAAAAAAACTGAACTCATAAAAACAGAGTTAAATTGGTGGTTGCCAGGGGTGAGAAGGTGGAGGAAATGGGCAAAGGTGGTCAAAGGGTACAAATTTCCAGTTATAGGATGAATAAGTTCTAGGAATCTAATGTACAGCATGTTGACTATAGTTAATATTGTCTTGTATACTTGAAAATTGCTAAGAGAGTAAATCTTAAAAGTTCTCATCATACACACAATAAAAGGTAACTGTGAGGTGATAGATGTGTTAACTAATCTTTTGTGGTAATCATTTTGCAATATATTCCTATATCAAATCATCATGCTATACACCTTAAACTTATATGTTCAAGGTATATGTCAATTATATCTCAATAAAAATGTGGAAATGAAAGACTGTGTATGAAGCCAGCTACCACCAGTGGGTGGGTGACTGGAGCATCATTCTGTAGATACGGGCATAAAACAAGATGCCTGAAAGGATAGTTATTCATCAGCTCCCATCAGTCATCATTTAAGGGCTGTTCCTGGGATATGCTAATTCCCCACCATTTCTGATCTGCAGCACTCACTTGGACAGAAATCCAGGCAGAGAAATACAGATGTCACCCACTGGAAGTCACCTGAGTACACCAAAATGGTACAATCCAAGGCAGATAAGGAAGACAACTGTAGCATCTACTATAGCCAGGGAGGGCACAGTGAAACTTACATCTCTGTTCCTTTCTAGGAATGATGTAATTTGCCACAATTCTTTTAGAAAGATGGCTGACTATCTATATATCAAGAGCCTTAGAAATGTTGGTACTAAGGTCAACTCCATAAAAATAATATAATTACATATATACACATATATATGTAATATATAATTACATATAATTACATACATATATATTCATCACAGCGTTACTTATAATGTTAAAAAATAAGAAATAATTTAAATGTCCAACAATAAAAGAATGGTTAGGAAAATTATGTATGTCTAATGGATGAAATTTTGCCATTAAAGCTGAGAATTATGAAGATTATATAGCTATATGAGAAAATGTTTTTGAGGGAGAAAGAAAGCAAGAAAAAGAAAGAAGAAAAATGAGGATGTAATATTTAAGAATGATAATAACACAATTGTGCTGGGGGTTGGGCTTATGTAGTTATTTTTATGCTGAAAATAACATGTTTTTAAAGCAATATAAGTATTGCTATAAAGATCATCCCAAAATATTTTAATATGTGCTTTCTATCTATAACTTCTGAGGTTCTATATACAATCTCATCTTGCCATCACAAAAATTTTATGAAATAATTCAACTTAGTATTAGTGTCCTTTATTTTACAGATGAGGAAATTAAATCTCAGAAATGGCCAAATGGCTAGAAAGTGATGGAACTGTGATTAGACCATATTTCTTCTGACTCCTGGCCCCGTGCTCTTTATGACAGTGGTACATATCTGTTATGTTTGCTTGCCCAGCACCCTTTTATAGTAACTGGATTTCTTGTTTTATTTTCAAGAACCTTCTCATCTTCCCATCTTCAAGGGTGGGTAGTAGACCTAAGCCTGACTAGTGGGAGTGAACAGTGATTGGTGAAGAATTGGGCATGTGACCCAAGTTAGGCCAATCAAGGACAGCCCAGGACTTTTGATGGTTTCTTCCACTGACCTTACTACACTGCTAGAAAATGGAAAGCTTGGAGTCGCCCATGCTTTGTCAGCTCATGAGAGAGTCTGCCTGAAAGTGAAGGAAAACAGAGCTAGAAATGGAGAGAGACCGATTTCTTATGCAATTGTTAAAGCACCTGGATATTCAGATCTGGCCATGCCTCGAGCCAAGGTCTACCCTTGGCTTGAGGCATATAGAGATCACTTGTTGTTACTGACAAATCTTAATAATGTTGAGTTGGCCAAGTCCAGATAGGCTGCAAGGTAATGAATGTTCCCCTCATACTAGCTAGAATGTGGTCCACCTGTGCTATGCAGTAGTAAAGCAGATGGTTAAACTGTTACCTGTCACACCTTTGGACTCAGGTTCTGTGTCTACTGAGGTTAGAACTTGAGAGAACTTGGTAAACACATGTCAGGATCCTGGAATATTATAGCCAATTCTCAATACTTTAATCTTGACTGTTTAAAAGCAAAAAAAAGAAGAAAACACAGTCTTGCTCTATGGCTACATCTAACAATCCAAGACAGCTGAGATTCAAATAAGCCCTGTGCTTTAAAAATTGAAAAAGCCAAATTCCCCATCCTAAGAAAAACTTAGTGCATGGAAAGCCAAGGAATCTGACAACAACATTGCAGATAAGAAGAGGATCTAGGAGAAGCTACAATATGATTCTCTAGGCCCTTTCCAAGAACCTCAACTGCTACTCCCTGCCTGAAGAAGGTGTTAGGTAGAAGTTTTTCAGGTGGAAATGACAGAAACTCCAATCCAATGATCTTAATTAAAAGACAGTGGAAAGCACTTTCCCTGTCATGCCACCTAGAGATATGGAGAGGATTAGTTATGACTTCCAATCCCAACCAATTGTTCTTTACCATTATAAACCTTTAAGCTAAGAGTTGGAAGGTGGGTAGAGCATTGAGGCCTACTGCTAAGAAACAGAAACTACAGTCTCAGATTTCTCTTGAAACTGATTCAACATGATCTCAGTTTCCACTTACTAGTTACTAATCTATAGCATTAACCAAATGCAAATTAACTGGATGCCTATCAAGGTTTTAATGATGTTTTCCTTCCAGAAAAACTCCAATCCTGGCAAGCAAATGCTCATGAGTACTTAACCCCTAAGCATTCCCTCCACCATCAAAACTTCACCAATAGGAAGTATGTTGCTAACATATGGCAGCCACCAAAAACACATATCAAATATATCCACAAGAAGATAACTGCCAAGTAAAATCCACCATAATGCAGATTCCTTACCAAGGGACTCACTGTCCTTCCAGGGTAGTAAGAACTTACGATCTCTAATGAGTAGAACAACTGTTTATTTACTTTTTCCCTCTTCCCATTTCCAAATGAGAATTTTATTGAATTTATCTTTTATTTACTCCATCATTGTCTATTACATTTGCTGTAGGTGGTTAAACAAATATATCATTAGTCATGGACTGCCAGGCAATAAGAAGGTATATCTGAGACTGACAGGCACAAAGCAAAGATCCTGATCTAGAGGTAATACGGTAACTGTACAACATTCATTTTTACTCTTTAGACAGGAGGTGAATGTAGTATTTGTTGTGCATAAAATAGTTGTTTTGTGTTACATAGGAGCAATGTATGTATAAAAATAAATTTTGAAGTATATGAATTAAAAGAAAGTGTATGTGTTTGCTGGAAAACTATGTGTGCTATAATAGAGATGTATTGATTTTACCTATCAAGCATCCTTGGCAATAGAACCCTTCTTTTTCTTACAGACCCCTCTATTTTTCAATGCATGATATTTGGATGAGCTGCTCCAGATCCAGGAGTATACTCTGACCTTATCATTCACAATCAGATTCAATAATTACTTCTTAAGAGATGGCACATGACCCAAGGCAGGTCAATCAAATTAGCCTGAAGATTTTTGCTGGGAATGCCTGGGTGGCTCAGTTGGTTAAGCATCTGCCTTTGGCTCAGGTCATGATCCCAGGTCTTGGGATAGAACCCTGCATCTGGCTCTGGGCTCAGTGGGGAGTCTGCTTCTCTCTCTCCCTCTCCCTCTGCACCCCCCCTCACACTCTCTCTCTCAAATAAATAAATAAAATCTTTTTAAAAAAAAAAGATTTTTGCTAAAAAGTATTGGGAAAAGAGCCCTCCTATTCTATTGGTATTGGCAGGTTGGTAGAATATAAGCCTGGAACTACCAATGCTCATCTTTGCTAACACTTAGAAAGCTTTTTGGGGTGGGGGGGGCATAGGGAGAGGGAGAGAGAGAATATTAAGCAGGCTCCATGCCCACTGCAAAGCCTGATGCAGGGCTCGATCTCACAACCCTGTGAGATCATGACCTGAGCTGAAATCAAGAGTCAGACGGTTAACTGACTGAGCCACCCAGGTGCCCACCATTTAGAAAGCTTTTGAGGTGGAAACCACCCAAGAAAGCAGCTTTAAGAGGTGCAGATAAAAAGGGAGACTTTTGATAATGTGTGAGCACCTAAATTTGGCCATGGCCAAAGCCCATATATACAACCTGCATTTCTCAGTTATTTGAGCCATTAAATTCCATTCTCTGCTTCAGTAAGTTCAAGGTGTATTTCTGAAACTTGGAAGTTGTAATAAGCATAAATATATTTCTTGTCTTACCCTCCACTTCAGCAATCAAACTTTTAATTCCTAAATCTTTCTGACATATAATATTTATTAAATTTCTCAAGAAAGAACACTTGTACAGAAAAACTTCCTAATTCCTTAAAATTCACTTAGTCAGTTGTCTTAAGATTATGAAGATTTGAAGAAAATCATGGGCTTGGAGGACATGTGTGGTTCAGTCACAGAAGTAGAGTCACAATGAGTGCTGCAGGATAAGTGATATATTGTAGGAAGTAAAGCTTATACAGTTGTGGGAAGAGCTAGGGAATTGACAATGCAGAGGGGGAAAGTAGGAGGATCAGAGAAGGAGTCTCTAATGAGTCCTCCTGAAGCACCGGTGGAAGTAAAAATGTCCATAATTTCAGGGAATTCTGAAAAGACCAGCACATCTAGCCACCAAAGTGGGACTATGGGGTTGGGGGAAGGTCTATGAAAAGCTTCCATCAAAGTACAGCCACACATCTGGTGATAAGCCTGGAACTGTTCTTTTTTTTTTTTTTTAAGATTTTAAAATTTATTTTAGAGAGAGAGAAAGGGCAGAGGGAAAGAAAGAACCCTGAAGCAGATTCCACACTGGGCGTGGAACCTGACATGGGGCTTGATCCCAGGATCCCAAGATCATGACCTGAGCCAAAATCAAGAGTTGGCTGCTTAAGCAACTGAGCCACCCAGGCTCCCCCTGGAACTGCTCTTAATCATGAGAGCCAAGACTTGGGAAGAAGAGCTCCTCTCTGTCACTTTATCTGACCACAAAGACCTCCAGAGTATAAAGGTTGCTGTTTCACACTTGTGCCTTCCAGATCTGATGCATGTTCTCTTTTGGTCAACTTTAACTTGTAATCTCACAGGGGATAGGATTCTGGGAAATGTGGTTCTTAGCTTAACCAAGTTGACACAGCACAATCCAAAACCATTCTCTCCTAGTCAACTTGTCATCAATGCATACCTTTTTAAACCATATTCCATCTAAAGCAAAAGAAAAACCATGCTTCTGCCTAACATCATGCAACTATCTCTTGCTTAACTGAAAACACATTATTCTTCCCCCCCCAAAGAAGAATATGCAAAATACCATCTTAGAGTGATTTCTTCTCCACATTCACTTTTTGATATCCTATAACTAAATACTGAGCCATCAGTTTAACCACTATCTTACTTATATAGTAGGGAAATAGAAAAAGGAAAGAAGAAAGAAAAATGATCAGTTAGTATAGTTAAAAATAAGTTCATGTCATAATAAAGAAGAAATACTCATAACTACAACACTCCTTATTTCACCAACTGGTCATATAATTATAGGTGATATTTATGACCTTCTTTACCAGCCATTCCATAATCTCTTTGTTCTCAGCAAGCTTCTCAGTTGGTGGTAGTTTCTTCATAGAGAGATCATCAAAATTTTCATTTTGAAATAGTCTATACCTTTACCAGTCCTGCCTCTATTGATTAGTTATAATTCTCCCCCCCCCATTCCAAATATAATCCTAGTTCTCCATTGTATAGGAGTAACCCAATTTCCCCTCCATAGTCGGGAACAATCACTCCAATAATATAATAACCCCCCTTCTTACCAATTGGTAAGGTGACATGAGGAGCCCACAGTGGCCAGTTAGTCTCAACAATCAGTTTAGTGAAACCCTTGCTATGTCCCCTAGGGGAAGTATCTCTCCCTTGGGAACTAAGACCTTCAAACCAGTAGAGTCAAAAGTTCCAGAAATAAGAGGGAAATACTGATAGATAGACACTCCCATTTCTGCCCCCTTGAATCTTGGCTGTGGGGAAAACACCACCATCTTTTGGTCTCCAGATTCAGATAATATAACTAACCCTGGAAGACATCACTTCAGCCCCCAAAGGTGTTACTGTCCAACGGGCACCACAGCTGAGTTTTCACACAGCTCTATCAGGCCAGCTGCTCCAGGGAGATAGGGAGCATGCTAAGTTCAGTGAATTCTATGAACACAAACCCATTGCCACACTTCATTTGTTGTAAAATACGTTTATTAGTCAAGGGTAATTCGGTGGAAATCTATGATGTTAAACAAGGCATTCCATAAGTCCAAGGGTGATGGTTTTGGCAGAATTTACAGATAGGGAAGGCAAATCCATATCCAAAGAAGTATCTACTCCAGTGAAAATAAAGCAGCATGATGGAAGAGTTCAATGTAATCATCCTGCCAGCACGTGGCTCGCAAGACTACCAGGGGAATAATGCCATATTAGATTTTGTCTATTGGCGGGTTGGACATTCAGCACTGGCTGTGGCCAGATCAACCTTGTGTTGCTGAGTCCATACAAAACCTCCATCCTTGTTTCCCTGGCCACTTTCTGTGTTTATTTGGCGAAGACAGCAGTAGCCAGGGATAGACTCTCACTGACAGCCACAGAATAGCAACTTTTCAAGTGATTATTAGAATCCTCCTTTGCTGATGTCATTCTTTGTTCACCCTTAACATAGATCACAAATATCTTCATATGTGTAGACATAGTCAGAGGTCTATCTATATATCTCTTCCCTAGATTATCTTGTAACCAATTTTCTGATTGTGTTCCTTCCAAGTCCCTGACTATTATTCCAAACATTAAGCACTGTATATGGATCAGGGTAGACCCATGTCTCTGGCCAACTCTTCTTCTAGGAAGAAATGAACAACCATATGCACTGCTCTGAGTGCTGCCCATTGGAAGGATTTCCCTCACCACTGCCCCTTAGGGCTATCACTCAGTGGAGCTATAGTCCTGCAGCTTTCCTCCTTAGAGTCCTGCCAGCATATTGTGCAGTACCACATGTAAACCAAACCACAAATTTTGTTCTTCCTTAGTAGGTTGGTCATAGGGGGCTCCCTATCAGGCCATAGGTACAGGTTGAGATAGAGGAAGCAACGTAGGCAGAAATAGGAGTCATGAGCATCTGTGACACTTGCTCTGCACTAACTTTTGCCTTCAAGACCTGCTTGATCTTGATCTTCTATATACTAGTTTCATTTGATGAAGTGCTACCCAATATACATGCTTAATATTTTAGCTTAGTGCCAAATACCTGGTTCATGGTAGACAGCTCAGATGATTTGGTGACTTAAAGGCCCAGGATCCAGCTTTTAGTTTGATCCTACTACTTATGACTTGCCCAGTAACAAGTCAGAAGCTGCTTTTCAAAAAGGGGAGAGTTCTCTGCAGAGAATGCAAAGCTTTGTTCCAAAACTATTAAAGCTCTGTGCTATTACTCACTTGTAGGGACTGCCAAAGGTTCCATTCAGCATTCCAGTCCACCTCTGACCCTTCAAGAGCCATCAGATCTACACAGTATGGCAGCCCGGACCTGATACAGAGATTTCTCTTTCTCTGGTTCTACTCAAAACTGGCACCCTTTGGAAATATTTAGTAAATAAGTTGGAATAGCATACACATTGTCTCCAAAAATCCAAAGAGGCCTACAAGGGGTTTGTCTCTTTCTTAGTGTTAAATGAGGCAGGTGCGGTAGCTTGCCCTTCATCCTCAAAGGGATGTATCAACATGCCTCAGACCACCAGATCTCCAGATATTTCGCAAAGGGGACAAGCCCCTGAACTTTCATGTGGTATTTCTATATCATACAAGGGCTTACATTTCCAAGGTGGTGAGTTTTTCTCTTGTATGTTATGATAAGATTAGCCTTCCGAAAAGTATCATTACTAATAAGGAAGAGCTAAGTGATAGGGAACAGGATCTTCAAACCAACCATAAGTAATGTTCTGAAAGAAAGCAGAACACTAAGATAAGAGGGGCGCCTGGGTGGCTCAGTCGTTAAACGTCTGCCTTCGGCTCAGGTCATGATCCTGGGGTCCTGGGATCGAGTCCCACATCGGGCTCCCTGCTCGTCGGGAAGCCTGCTTCTCCCTCTCCCACTCCCCCTGCTTGTGTTCCCTCTCTCGCTGTCTCTCTCTGTCAAATAAATAAATAAAATCTTTAAAAAAAAAAAAAGAACACTAAGATAAGAAATGAAACCAAAGACTAAATCCTAATAGCAATTTGGAAAAAAAAAAAAAAAAGAGGGCCTACAGGGTAGGAAGTCACAAAATTAGAATATGAAATTACTCCTCTCCTACCATCAAAAAGAGAATGTCATATTCAAGAGGAATTCTGCAGGTCCTTATCTTCTTTATATTTTGTCCTTGCTTTAAGCATTTGGTATCTCTTTTACTCTCAACCTAATGCTGAGTTCTATCAATTATCCCTACCATAATCTATCAGTTTCCAATGCCTCCTTGCTGCCTATAAGATAAAATGCTAAAAAAACTCATAGCCAAAGGCTCCTTCAAATATGACCCTATGTATCCTTCCAGCCTCAGCTGCCCACACAATCTATTCTCAAACCATGCTGAATTCTTCACCTTTCCTAGAATACATTGTATGTTTTCACAACTACCAGTCTTTGTGTGTACTGGTAGCTCTCCTAGAAATGACCTCCCTCTTCTTCTCCTGGATTGCTCAATTCAACCTCAAGATTCAACTCAAATATCATTTCTTCTCTGATTTTCCTTACTTCCTGGATTCCCCCCAAAAAAGTGAATCAGTCAGTCTTTTCTCTGGGTTCCCCACAGCATTTGGATCATAATTGTTAGAGTGCTCACCACAAGAAATTGTTGTTTTTCTATCTATATATGCCTATTTCAGTGAATAGAAAAAAGAAGGAGCATAATAAACATTTGCTCAACAAATGAATGGATGGATTTATTACCTTCTGGTTTGCCAAGATCCTCCACTGTAGAGCCCCATCTACTCACCTGCAATTTGCTGTTGATTTTATTTTAAATCTTTAAAAGGAAAGTTATTTTTCCAAAACAGCTATGTAAGCAATTATCTAAAGTCATTAACAGAATGTTCCTTTGAAATAATTTGTTTAGAGGTCATTTAGAAGTCTGCTATTCAATGTCTAATTTGTTGATATTTTTGGTGGTCAACCTTTGCATGAATCTCTATATAAGAAAGAGAATTGACCAGGTATTTAAAAATTTGATCTTTTTATAGTTTACTCTAAGTTACATACTTATCTCAGCCAGAATAGTGGACAGAGACCGTTATCAAAGTCCTTGTTTTCCAATATACTGTGACATTTGACAGATAATCCCTCTACTGCTCAGTTATCTTTCCACTGCAAAATGAAGATAATTCTTGCCCATCTTACAGATTTCTTGAAAATGACAGTTTATTAAGTGAGTACAAACACTAGTCAAATGCAAGCATTATGAGTATTTTTTGTGCCTAATAAACATATTGGTACATTTAGTGAGTACCAATGATTTGTGTACTCTATGATTTATTTATTTATTTTTTATTTTTTTTTTTTTTAAAGATTTTATTTATTTATTTGAGAGAGAGAATGAGATAGAGACAGAGAGAGCATGAGAGGGGGGAGCATCAGAGGGAGAAGCAGACTTCCTGCTGAGCAGGGAGCCCGATGTGGGACTCGATCCCGGGACTCCAGGATCATGACCTGAGCTGAAGGCAGTCGCTTAACCAACTGAGCCACCCAGGCGCCCCACTCTATGATTTATTTAATATTATATCTCTACCAACCTGCACAATGTCTGAGCAAAATAGAAACCCAATTAACATATATTTAAATATCTGCATTTCAAAGAAAATCATTGAGACAGTACCTGGAAAATTCAGAATTTTTTTTCAAATTTTTCAAAATTTTTTCAAATTTGCTTCGTAGTTGGAGTTAATAATTTTTTTTGTCACTATTGTCACTAAAATCTTACTTTCACCAGAAAGAAACAAGTAATTTGTAGTCATACTAGTCTGGTATAGTAGTCCTTGTGTCTAGTTCAAATTCCAGCCCAGGTAAATCCCAACACAGTGGTATAGAGTTTTAAATTGGTAAATTTAAGGAATCTATGAAATGCTAACTTCTGAATTTTTTTTTTGAGAACTATAGATTTTCAGTCATTCCTCCTGACCTATAAATGCAAATATCCACCAGAATACCGAAATACACTGATAATTTGTTTTACCTAAATGAGAAGTGTTACTTTGCTCCAACTAAGTTAGAAGCACCTGTGTCACTTTGCACCAGTCCTGTGAGTTGTGAAGAGCACCAAGCTCAAGCTGGTCTGCCAGCTGCTTTGAAAACAGTGGGGGTGCCTGGGGGGCTCAGTCAGTTAAGCATCCGACTCCTGATTTTGGCTCAGGTCATGGTCTCAAGATTGTGAGATTGAGCTCCGAGTTGGGGCTCCTCTCTGGGCATGGAACCTGCTTAGGATTCTCTCTCTCCCACTCCCTTTGCCCCTCCCCCACCCCTCTCTAAAAAAACCCCAACCAACCAAAAAAATGAAATAGCAGGTTAGTACAGCTGTAATTGTGACAACAGCAGTGGAAGTAGGGCTACACACCAAGGAAGAATCATCCTACCAGGTACTAACTATTTTTCCCTCTCCTGAAATTTCACCTTGATTTTGCTTTACATTCGTAGTTCAGCTCTCTATGGAAGAAATTCTAAATTAGATTCCTTACAAATTCAACACATTGATTCATTCCGCATAGATTTATTAAGTTTTTACTATGTGACAAAATGGCAACGTGCTAGGTCTGGTAACAGAAAGAAAGATAAAGGGTTCACTGTAAACTCAGGAGTTCATACCTATGAACAGCTTGTGCCGTAAGGGAACAAGAGATAAAAACAAACAAACAAACAAAAAAAACAAACAAAAACAAATCTCAAGAGAGAGAAAAGATCAGGGAAGTCTTTCAGAAAAGGTGGCATTGAACAATCTTGTGAGATGACTGCTGCTGAGTTAAGGTAGGTCTAAAGTAAGGGAATTGCACACACTTAAGGCCCAGGAATATTAATCTGCTTTGTGAATTGTGAAACCTCGAGTAATTTAGCATTCTTAGAAAGAAAAAAAAAAAAAAAGGAGTATTTAGAGATGGGGAGCAAAGTACAGGGCATTCAAAGATAGCCAGGGGGTATATGCATAGATAGATGGTCAGGGCAGATACCATGCCATTCCCCTGTAGGTGATAGACAGTCTCTTAGGAGGCTTGAAGAGCAGGCTCACAGTGACGGTAGCAGTCAGGACTGAATCAGAGTAATTTGAACAGGGATGGGTAATTTAAAGAATTACTAACTAGAACAGGAGGTTACTAACTATAATACCCAGGGATTACCTAGTAAGAAGTAAAAAGAACTCTAGAGAATATAGGAATAGCAGCTATAAGAAGCAGCTACTACCTCTTAGGATGAGATAGAGCCCAAGGACAAGCCTACCTCTGTTCCCAAAGGCTCCGATCCAGACCTTGTTGGAGAGGGCACGGAAGTGGCTCACTGAATGCAGAGAGGATGCTGTGATGCTGCACTGGTGGAACTTGCTGGAAATATACACACCAGGGTGCCAGTGAAAACTATTCACAGAGAGATGACTCACTGGAGGCCTCTTGTTATAAAACTGCCTTAGGGTGGAGATGCTGAGGAAGCTGCCGGCTGCTGGATTCTGCTGCCCAACGTGAACTGCAAAGCTGGGTACTGAGAGGCTGCCTGGTCTGGAAAAGTCTGGGGCTGCAGAAGCCCCCCAAGCTGCAGGAGCCAGACAAAAGGAACACACTGGAACTAGGAAGGAAAGCCCCTTCCTCCTTAAATGTCTTTCCAGCACCCTCTAGTGACAAAGCTGAACGTTGTGCTACCTGCAAAGAAAATATTTCATTGGGCCATCTCCATTTTCACAGAGCAGGTGAAAAGGGTGAATTTAGAGTGAGAGAAAGCAGTGGAGAAAGCATAGAACCAACATGATTTTGTATCAGGAATGCACAAAAGGCTTAGCAATGGGTCCACCTCTAGAACTGGCAGGGAAGACAGAGGCTAAAAATGGAGGATTGGTGGAATACTGTTTAAGTAGTCAGATCCACTGATTCCTTCCATCACCCTCTGCAGCAGGCTGAATGCCTTCCTTCAACCCAGAAGGAAGACCGGAGTTTTAGTCTTTGAAGACAAACAGAAGGTCTCTGGGCTGGGACATGCCAGGCACAGTGTGAAAACTAAGTGAAAAAATGAATACAGAATGCTGAATGCTGAATGTTGAGACCACTGTGTTTTCCTTCCTGGTTTCCAGAAGCTGGCTCAATGTTGATAACTTTTAGTTCCAAACCCTTAAAATGAGAAGATAAGACCAATAGGACATCTGAGGAAGCCTCTATCATGAAGGATAGAGACAAAAACAGTAATTGGAACAAAGACCTTAAAAGGAGAAGAAAGCAAAAAAAAGGGGAGGGGGGAGAGAAAGCTCAAATATTCTCAAATAAATCAGAAAACATTGCAAGACTTAAAGAACATTTGGTGGGACGGCTGGGTGGCTCAGTCAGATAAGCGCCTGCCTTGGGCTCAGGTCATGATCCCAGGGTTCTGGGATCGAGTCCCACATCGGGCTCCTTGCTCAGTGGGGAGCCTGCTTCCCCCTCTGCCTGCAGCTCCCCATGCTTATGTGCTCTCTCTCTCTCTCTCTGACAAATAAATAAATGAAATCTTAAAAAAAAAAAAGAACATTTGGGAAACGAAGGACATGATAAAAAGTAGGAGATGAAAAACCCAATAGTAGTGATGAAAGATTATGTCAAGGAAGTGATCCAGAAGTTGGAGGACAAAGATAAAGAGATGGGAAATGACAGAAAGATGAGAAAATAAGAAGATGGTTCGGGAGGCAAAATATTTGCATCATGGATGTTTCAAAAAGGGAAATCAGGTAAACAGTAGCCAGGGAATCACCAATATTATTTTAAGTAATAATAATAATTTAAGAAACTTTCTCAGTACTGAAAGACATGAGTTCCCAGATTAAAAGGGCCCACTACGTGATAGGGGGAAAAAAAAAGATGAAAAATAGATCCAACTAAGGCCCATAAGTACAATTTCAGGATAATGAGATACGTTTCAAGAGAGAAAAAAAGAACTGTAGTATGTCATGCAAAAATAAGGAATAATACTGTTCTCTAAAAGGAGTGGAGCAGCACTTTCAAAATTAAGAAGAAATAATCATTTCAGTATAGAAATTGATGCCCAACCTTCTAGCGTTATGTTAAAATAAAGATATTTTCATGTATGCAAATTTTTAAAATTGTATTTCCCATGCCATGCAGCCTTTCTCAAGAAATAACTGGAAGATGTGCTCCAATAAAACAAGGGAGTAAAAAAGAAAGATGAAAGAAGATATCAACAAAACAGGACACTTGGGGCACCTGGGTGCTCAATCAGTTAAGCCCCTGCCTTCAGCTCAGGTCATGATCCCGGATTCCTGGGATCGAGCCCCACACTGGGCTCTCTGCTCACAGGGAACCTGCTTCTCCCTCTCCTCCCTGCTCATGCTCAATCTCTCGCGCGCTCTCTCTCTCTCTCTCAAAGAAAGAAAACAGGACACTTATATCAGAAGAAAATCAAGGGTATTCTCAGCATAGCAAGGAAGAGAAATTCCTGGACAAGTGCTTCGCAGTATCCCTAAAAAGAATAGAGGTCTTCAGATGGATGACTCCATAAAAAAATAATTGGAACTGATGGATTACCTAAGAATGATCTTGGGGAAATGGCCCTAAAAGGTTATTGTGAAAAGTTAACAAAAGTTTAAATGAAATCAATCTAATGAAAAATCAAGGCTATTATTTTCAAGAAAGATAAAAGCATAAAAGGAGATATAACTTCAGTAAATTCCTAAAATGATCAACTATAAATATTGACACAGTCATAATAATGTCAGCAATTAATTAAATCTAAACAAAACTTTTAATGTAACTTTATTGTGAGAAGTGGGGAGGGAAAGCAAGGAGATGAAAATGTTGGAGAGAATTAATTGTTTTCTTCCCTTCAACCTCCTTCTAGCTGGACTAAGAATCAAATTGACATGAGACAGATTAACAGGAGAAAATCAAATTCAGTTTTGTATGAACGGGAAATCCACACAGACATGACATTCCGAAGACAGTCAAGCAAAATGAGATACATATGTCATCCTGAACTAAGGAGAATGGGGTAGGGGTTTGGGACTTCAAAGGGAAGGAATGCAATTCATAGGGCAATAAGAAGAAGAATAGAGGTTTGATAATTAGATTTTTGTCCCACCATACAGATGGGTCACTCAGATAAAATTTATCTCTGGTAATAACCCCTATTCTGGAAAAGACTCTCAATTTAGATTCTCCTATATAGTTAGGGGAGGAACAGAAGTTTCTCTTGAGCCGTCAGGGTCTTGATTGCCTTCAACTCAAAATAGTCCACAGGCCAAAGTGGTGTATTTTGGGGTGGGCCTTGGGCCCTACAGAAGTTTCAGGGAGCTAAATCCTCAACAACCATATAAAAATTCAATAGATAACATCTAAAATTGAATGATAAAAATATAAGAGTATAGGCATATTATTTAGAAATATAGATATGTATGAATCCGAGAACAATTTGACAGAAAATTATAATATTTTGTTACATATATTTGACTTATAAACTGTGTAAATATTACATTTTCAAAAATGACATTAGCCTAAAAAGGAAAAAAGAATATATTAGTTAAAAATGTTTTCATATTCACACTCATGGAACAAATTTGTGCTGAGAATTCATTGTGTGCCCAGCTCAATGTTCTGCACTGGGGATTAAACTGAAATAAGATAGAGTCCCTAAGCTCAAGGAGCTGACAAGTTTAGACAGGCTAGAGGGGTGGCGAGAGAAACATGAAACAAAGAAATTAGAAGACATTGCCATCAGTGCTAATTGTAGGGTATGAACTGTAGCATGGAGAATTTAATTATCTAAGAGAAATATGAAAAAAAAGTCTTGAAAATAAATATTTTCCACTTAAAACAAGATTACTGTATCATCTCATTAATAATAATCATAGCTGCTTTTTTTTTTCTCTTTTACAGCCTCATATGTATGAGATACTCATACGAGGTCTTTTACCTACACCTTTTGACTTAATCCTAATTCTAATGGGGCAAATCTTATTAGCCTCATTTTACAGATGAGCTGAATCATAGTAGCTTTAAGAATAGAAGAGATTCATATCTGTGCTGATGGCTGACACATGATTCAGACTCAAAGGGAGGGAACGAACTAAATTATCTTCTTGGCTTACTTCAAGTACCGTGATTTTACAGCGTATTTCTTTCTGTGTGTTGTAGTTGAGAAAGTGGAAAGTCACTGCCGTAGGTTATCAGAAGCTCATAATAGTATTGAAATGGACCTGGTGCTAGAACATGGAGAGGTCTTTGTTATGCAAAACATTCCTTTAAAATTCAACGTTAACTATTTAACTATATATATATATATATATATACATATAATATATAGTTACCTAAGAAAGTATTTTGTCTTTCTCTTTAAGTAAATTTCTTAAAATTTCCATGTGAATGAATTCAAAGTACAATCAAAATATGCCTAAATGTTCTCTTCTTTTGTAACTCCCAAAATGCTAATATTGTTAATTGTACTCTAATATATTCTGAATAATATAATTTAAACTCTAGCTACTTCATTTTTCTGCCAATTTAGTCATTGTTCACCTGCCATATTTGTCTCTCTTTGTAACCAAAAATAAAAGATGAAAACTGAATAATAAATAAAATGCTTCATTCTATTTTGTATTCATTCTGCCATCCTATTACTGAAACTCTTTGAATAATATCTACAGATGACCCGTATAACTATCACAATACTGTATTCTAAATTGAAATTAAATAATAATATTTGATGTCTTTTCCTCCTATTATTCTCTATGTATGCTTTCTATCTTGATGTCAGATGTCCATTCTAAAAAGAGTAGGATGAAATTTCATATTTGCTAAGAGATTTCTTTGTTTATGTTTCAGAAATGCTTGTAAACTCAAGAGTTCAGCTGTTGAAAGTCTATATACCTTTGAGAAATTATAGAAGCTTTTAAAATCCTTCTCATAAAAGTCTCATAAGAGGTTATTTTCACATTTAAAATGCACTGTGGATTTCTTTTTTGACCAGAAAATGAGTTGAGAGTTGTCTGTAAGCTACTGTAACTCCCAGGTGTGTTTTCAATTAATTAGAGTCATGTCAAAACAGGTCTGTTGAAATTAAATTACCTTTGTTCTTCCTTTACAACACATTTCCAAGTCCGGGAGGAAAGAGATTCAATAAACTAGCAACCAGGTTCCTATTCTCTGAAATATGAATGGTAAATAAAATGTTCTAAAGTTACACAGAGATTTATTTTATGGATTTAGCTTCATTATTCACTGATCTAAAGCTGACCTGTATGAATTAAATGGTAAATAAAAAATGACACCAGGCAGCAGTCATAATCCCTTCTGTCCCTTCCTCTGTGTGGCGCTTATTCTGAGCCCTTGTTAACACATGCCGCCTTCTACCTCACATTGTGTTGTGTATGTCTCATCCCCCTACTACAATATAGCGTGTTAAGAAAGCCACCTTTTCTTATTTAACTTCTTATTCCCACTGTACCTAGCTCTGATTTTGTACATATTTAGCACTCAATACATTATTTTTATTAGTGCTTTTAAAAAAATACGATTAAAGAGTATTTGAAGAATACAGTAAAGCAAAAAAAAAAAAAAAAGAAAAGAAAAAGAAAAAAGAAATCAAATGAACAGAGTTTCTTCCTCTAAATATACAGAGATAATGTTTTAAAATATCCCTCCCCTTACTTTTTTCCTGTTTGTGGCCATTTTTATATGGTTATAAGCATGATAGCCACTTAATTTGTACATAAAGTTAGACAATGACGATGAGCAGTCTCCATGTTATTTTAAAATCATAAAACAGTTCAATAGCTACATAGTATTTCACCTAGAGGGTATTAAAACATAAAATTATTCCACATTCTTCTATTGTGAAACATAAAGGTTGTTGCAAACTAAGCTGAGTCTCTAAACGCCCAGTGTTTCTGAAATGCATCATTTTGAGGATAGAAGTGGGGCCAGTGATCTGGTGATAAGATCACATCTTAAAGTATAGGTTTTAGGATGAATTGTATCCAACTAAGGGATCCTTGTATTAGCCACAGCTCTGATGTATGACATACTGGGGTCATCAGACATTATTGGCAATTTTGTCCCCCTACTTTTCTACCTTGGCCACTCAAAAAACTGACCTTCTCAAGAAGAGAAAACTGTTTGTAGCTTCCAGCAGCTGAGGACCTTGTTTCTAGTGGACACTAAGTTACCCCATATTTATACTGCTAATTAGAATGCTTCCATTAGGGGTGCCTAAGTGGCTCAGTTGGTTAAGCATTTGCCTTTGGCTCTGGTCATGATCTCAGGGTCCTGGGATCCAGCTTCGCATCAGGCTCCCTGCTCAGTGGGGAGTCTGCTTCTCCCTCTCCCTCTGCCCCTCCCTGCCACTCATGTTCTGTCTCTCTCTCTCTCAAATAAATAAATAAAATCTTTAAAAAAAAAAAAAAAGAATGCTTCCATTAAAGAGAAATGAGCCTTTAATCTGAGAAGACTCCTGTTCCTGGGACTTCACCACACATTAACAAAACCTCTTGACTCTATTCACGGACCCCCAGGGCAATCTCTCTGGGCTCTACCTCTTACCCACACACTTAATCCCAGTAACTACTCTGTTGTCCCAGATACCAGTCTCTGCTCTATACTTATATTCACCTCTCTGTTTGGTCTTTTTAAAGCTGGTGGTCCATTCAGATAATTTTTTTTTTATTTAGGAAAGAGTGGGAAACCTCCACTAAGTTCTACTATGGACCCTCCCTTTTCTGGCATACTCTGTTCCTACAGCCAGGCCCAGATCTCAAAAGCCCCTTCCAAATTAGATCCCTGCACCATCTTCTTGTTCAAGGGAAAAATCAGTATCTGGTTTTTTGAAAGATTATTTTCACATTTCAAAAGTTTGTAGGTTTTACTTAATATGCTATGTTCAGACCTGAATATTTGGCCTGAATATTTTTAAGGTTTATAAAAATTTATTGATATATTTTCTTTAGAGCCAAGATTAGTTAAGAACTTTTCTCAAAGTGACACCACTAATATGCAACTCTTGCATATGCATGCAACTCTTGATCTCAGGGTTGTGAGTTCAAGACCCATGCTGGGTGTAGAGATTACTTAAAAATAAAATCTTTAGTTATATATAAGTGATGAACCACTAAAGTCTACTTCTGAAACCAATATTACACTATATGTTAACTAACTAGAATTTAAATAAAAAATTTTAAAAATAAGGAACACCTGGGTGGCTCAGTCAGTTAAATGGCTGCCTTTGGCTCAGGTCATGATCCTAGGAGTCCAGGAATCGAGCCCCACATTGAGCTCTCTCCTTAGCAGGGAACCTGCTTCTCCCTCTCCCTCTGCCTGCTGCTCTGCCTACTTGTGCTCTCTTTCTCTCTCAAATAAATAAATAAATAAAATCTTAAAAAAAAAAGTTTAAAAATAAAATAAATCTTAAAAAAAAAGACTGAAAAGTAAGTGCTAAAACCATAAAAGTCTTAGAAGAAAATATAGGAGAAAAACTTCATGACATTGGATTTGGTGATGATTTATTTGATGTGACACCAAACGCGTAGGGACAAAAGCAAACATAGACAAATAGGACTACATTAAATTTAAAAACTTCTGTGCAAAGAACACTATAAAGAAAATAAAAAGGTAACCCATGGAATGGGAGAAAATAACTGCAAATCATTTATCTGATAAGGAGTTTTTATCCAGAATGTATAAAGAACTCCCCAAACTCAACAACAATAAAAAACAAACAAGGGGTGCCTGGGTGACACAGTCAGTTAAGCCTCAGACTCCTGGTTTCAGCTCAGGTTGTGATCTCAGGGTCATGAGATAGAGCCCCGAGTTGGGCTTCACACTCAGTGTACAGCCTGCTTGAGATTCTCTCTTTCCCTTTCCCTCTGCCCCTCCCCACCCTTGCATATATGTGCACACTCTGTCTCTCTCTATTTTTTTTAAATGGGCATAGGACATGAATAGATAGTTCTCCAAATAAGATATACAAATGGCCAATAAACACATGAAAAGATGCTCAACATTATTAATTGTTAGGGAAATTCAAAGCAAAACTACAATGAGAGATACCTCATGTGCATTAGGATGGCTACTATTAAAAAAAAAAAAACAAAACAGAGAATAACAAGTGTTGGTAAGGATGTAGAGAATTTGGGATCCTTGTACACTGTTGGTAGGATTGTAAAATGGCACAACCACTATGGAAACCAGTATAGAGTTTCCTCAAAAAATTAAAAGTAAAACTACCACATGATCCAGCAATCTCACTTTCAAACAAACTAAAAATAGGGTCTCAAAGAGATATTTGCACACTCATGTTCAAAGCAGCACTACTCATAATAGCTTACAGGTGGAAGAAATCCAAATGTCCATCAGTGGATAAGGGGGGGGTGGTGGAATGTGGCATATACATGCAGTAGAATGTTATTCAGCCTAAAAAGGGAAGGAAATTGTGTCATTTGGTACAACATGGGATGAACCTTGAAGACATTATGCTAAGTTAAATAAGCCAGTCACAAAAAGATAAATCCTGTATTATTCCATTTATATGAGGTACCTACATTATACAAATTCATAGAAATAAAAAGTAGAATGGTCATTACTGGGGGTATAAGGAAGAGGAAAAGGGGAGTTGTTTTTTAATGGGTATAAAATTTCAAATTTGCAAGATGGAAAAGTTCTGGAGATCTGATCTACAACATAAATGTACTTACCACTACTGAACTATACATTTAAAAATTACTAAGATGATAAATTTATATTATGTATTTTTACCACAATAAAAAAATAATGTATTCCTATCCTGTACAGTAATGTGTATACTTCCAATAATGCTTCCTTGAAGGTAAAAGATGATGGTAAGAAAAATTAAGTCCTGTGTCTGAGGACAGAGATAAATTTTATTTCAGATTCAAACAAGGAAGGGAGAAGAAACTTGTGATTATAGTACATCAACTTTCTAACAAAGAATTAACTGTTGAAAGATGTTTTGAAACTGAATATGGAATTCATGGGAAAGAACTCTGATGGGAGAGCTTATGTTATAATTATCCACTTGTAAAACGCTATGCAACAACACTGTTGATACTTAATGAAGAAATTCTTAAAGATAAATGCATGACAGTAGATAGTAGCCATGGCAGAGATAGGTCCTGTGTGCTTCCTCCTGTGGAAATAAGTATGTTCAGTTTCAGCAGAAAGATTTTGACACTTTCCTCATGAACTTAGATCAGTTTGAAGAAAAAAGGCCAGATTATGCTGAGGAAGCAACAAAGGAAGTCATATATCTACAAAGAGTCTGAGAAGAAACAATCACTTCTACTAGAGAAGAGGTCTAGCATCAATGCAGGAGGAAAAACCGGATGAGAAAACCATGTGCACACTTAGATACACGCTAAAGATCTGAATTTTAAACTTATAAAGTATCATAAACACTTAGTGGACATTAACTATTCTAAGTGTCAGGGACATGATGATTAACAAAAAGACATCACTCTTTTCCTTTAAGAGCTTGAAGAAACTAACCCATACATCAATAATTTCAATGTAATATAACAAATGCTATAATAAGGTATGAGTAGAGTGTCAGGAAAGCAAACTAAAAAGGCACTTGGACCTGCCTGACATTTAGGAAAGGTGTCTTGGAATTGATGCCTGACCTTGGTCACCATGGATGAGTATGACATAGCTGGGAATATTAAATTGCTTTGGTAATGAATGGTATTGCAGGGAGAAATTTTTGAGAGGTAGGAAACTGCATGATAAATGTGGAAAATGCAAATAGTTCAGCACAAGGGTGGAGAGAGGAGATTAGCATGTCATATCTGGGCTATGGTGGACCTTAAAAGCCTTGCTAGTGTGATGTCTTCTGCTTCCATCTAGGGCTGGTATAAGAAATGTTGCTTCCTCCTGCTTCGAAGGCATCTCCTGCAGTTCTCCAACTGCTGCTCTGTCTCAGTCTTTAGTTCTCGGCTTCAAATGATTCCCCCTCAGAGATGTCCTGACAACCTCTGATTAAAGCAGAGCCTTACTCCCTCAATTTCTCTGATGAAATCTCCCCGAACATACTTGAGCAGTTAGTTCCTCTCACTGCTAAAAGACCTGCATATGCTACTCTAAAAGACTGTATTAAAATAAGAGTATCTGTTTATTTTCTTCTATCTCCTTCTAGATTGTGAACTCTTAAAGCAGGGTTGGTAACATAGCCCCACAGGTCAAATCCAGCCCACTCCCTGTTTTCTACAGCCAACAAACTAAGAATGGTTTTCATATTTTTTAATGGTTGGGAAAAAACTCAAAAGAAGAATATTTCATGACATGCAGATTATATAGAATTCAAATTTCCATATCCATAAAGTTTTATTGGAATACAACCGTGCTCATTCATTTTTTATGGTTGTTTTGCACAACAGCAGAGTTGAGTAATTGTGAGACAGAGACCATGTTATCCTGCAAAGCCAAAAATATTTACTCTTTTGTCCTTTACAGAAAAAGCTGGCCAATTCCTATTTTAGAGGGCAAAGTTGGTATTTTATTCTTTTTTAAATCCCTGTTGCTTAGTGTATAGTAAGTGTTTAGTGAACATTTGTTTAATATTTGGACATTTTCTAGAAAGTGTTAAAAAAGAAAATATTTTAAAAAATTTTTTTAATAAAAGTCAGAACAGTGGTTACTTTGGGTGTTGACTGATGCCTGGGACTGAGTACAAGGGAAGTTTCTGGGGTTCTAGAAATATTCTATAACTTGATTTGGATGGCCATTAGGATGTGCTCATTCTGTAAAAATTCTAAGAAATATGCACTTACTTGTGTGCTTTTCTGAATATATATGCTATGTTTCAATAAAAAGTCAACAACAACAGCAAAAAAACCAAAACCTCTGAGTGATTGGAAATATTTCCAACGACCTTTTTACTTCTAAAAATTCTGAGATTCTAAGACAAAATCCACCAAATAAATATTCAGATGATCCATATGGCCAGGTACCTATATCATTCTGGGCCATGGGTAGGAACAGGGTATCAGCACAGAGTAAGCTAGGATGGAAATTAGAATCAGGTATCTGTTCATGCCCATTCCTTAATAGACACATCTTTCAGATGTCCCTGGAAGAACTTAAAGGACAGACCAGGAAAGAGCATTCCTTGTTCTAATATTCAATGG
This sequence comes from Phoca vitulina, assembly GCF_004348235.1. Lineage (NCBI taxonomy): Eukaryota > Metazoa > Chordata > Mammalia > Carnivora > Phocidae > Phoca > Phoca vitulina. The sequence continues at coordinate 40,081,180 of NW_022589712.1, forward strand.
GGATCTCTCATTCTTCCACTACTCCTTGTCTCTTCTCCCTAATTTCATTCCTTGGCTACTCCCATTCACAATACATGTTTCAATATTGCCTTATTGGGTGGAACTTCTTCACCTGTTTTCTGATACTGTTCTGTCTTACTTGATTCTAAATATTCTATATCCCCTCAATTTCAGTCAACTTGGTTCTTACTACAAGCTAGGTCTAAGTGAAAGATGATGCAGCTGCAAACTAGGACACATAGCAGCTAGAGAGGCCTTCCCCAGCACACACACTAATGGAGGGATCTGGGACACAGGAAACTACATATGGATTACAAACATGAAAGCAGGCCAGGCCTGGGGTCTGTAGCAGAACAATCAGAATTGGGAATTCAGACAAAGGTTATGGAACCAGTTACCTATAACATATTAAAATGGAAAACATATTCATAATCCAAGAGTCTATCTTAGCAGTAGGCACAAAGAGACTTGGAAGTTGAAGGCAAGAACGTGGGCAAGTGACTGGACATAGTGATCAGAATCATGAGTGATGAATGTGTTAAAAGGCACAGGGAACTGAAAGTCAGCTTTTTTTTTTTTTTAAGATTTTATTTTTAAGTAATCTCTAGAGCCAATATGGGACTTGAACTCACAACCCAGATATCAAGAGTCACATGCTCTACCAACTGAGCCACCAGGCACTGAGAAAGTCAATTTTTTGATTCATCTTGAGATCTCTTATGGGGTTATATGAAAGCAAAACCAGTCCTCAGAGAAGTTGGTCTGAAGCCTGAAGGTGAGGATGAGTGGAATCACCTAGATGATATGAAGACCAAATGACCAGAAAAGAAGATGGCTCAATATTTACACTATGTCCTCCAGGGGGCCAGATACAGGTTTGCTCCTTAACCATAAGTAGTTACGTTTGTGCTCTTTGAGATTTATACTTTCTGTTGCAGGACACCAAAATTTTATTATACTAGATTCTACAGGGAATTCACTAGTCATTATACCTCCTTTAATTAACAGTGATTTTAAATATGAGCCAGGAATCATAAAAACTTCTGAGGAAACAGTTAACTAAAATTTTAATTAATAAACAAGATCTCCAGTGAAGATTTTTGACTTATTTAAATGAACAAATGAACAAACATGTAGATGGCACTCATTTATATGTGGTAACTGATAATCTGTCATTTGTTCTTAAAGCAACTTCTTAAGGGCATCTATTAGAAAATAATTTGTTCTTCAAGTTTCTGTGTTGTATATCAAACTATGAAAAGACCTTGTTCTTATTCTCAAGTATTATTTAATTCCAACTTTATCTTGTTTAGATTAACTTGATCTTCCCATGAATCTGAATTAATAAAATTTTTCTAATGAAAATTAGCTGTTTTGTCCTATGAGTTATAAAGTATTTAAAAATACTTTATAAAATAAAAGTAGTAATTTGAAAATCTTTTATTCTCTGTAAGTGACAACCGTTGATGCTTACTGAGCTCAAAGAGGTCAGAAATCAAAAACTAAATATAAAAGACATTTTTTATATTTTATTGTTTGGCTTTCAAAATAAGATGTTATGCCTGGAACAAATAGTTCAAATCCAGAGATTTATCATGAAATGATAATTCTGTGAATAGAAAACAATTTAGCATTGCGTATTAGGGTTGAATTTTTGATGAGTTCGTTAACGTCCATTTAAAGTTTTTTTCTTCACAAAGAAGAATGTAAATTTATAAGAAACTACATTAATACCAATTATAAGATTAAAATACTTTTACAGTTGGGTTCTCTCTATAAGCATACCACGAGAGAAGGAATTGTTCAAAAACTTTACCATTTACTTTTGCAAAGACCTCAGTCACAGAACCATAGAATAAATGTGATACCAAGGCTGAATAAAACTACTCTCTAAAGCAGGATTTCTTATCTTGGTATCCACAGAAAGAAGATTGGTAAGGACTCTGAAACTGTCTTCTTTAAGTCCATTAGAGATAATAAACACTTACATTGCAGCTTTCAACATCCGTATGTGTGCCAGCTTTGTGAGCCTGACTCTTCATTTTATTGTTCTGCTGCATTTTGCTAAAGGTAGCTTGTTTTTCCAAGTGTGTTTTAAATATTCTTATGAGCTCCTTAAGGTTTTATGGAACTTTATCAGTGGGACTTCTTTGAGGCCTGGATAAGATAGTTCATCCCCTTAACATGTTCCCTTTGGGATACCTGGATTGGCCTCTGCATCTCATTCCAATCTCTCAAACTGCAGTGTTCCTGACTTTAATAATCTACCCACTAAAATAAAATCTAAACTGCCGGGGAGCAACACAGACCCTCAGTACAAATGTTGACTCTAACACTGACCTAGAGAGAGACTTATGTCTTACTGTTTTTGGTCTTTGAGGATTCCACCACTTTCCTTACTTACACATTTTATTTTTTAAATATTTTATCCAGCAGTTTAATTGTTTTTTACTTTCACTCCAACACCAGGTGGAAGGAGAATACCACCTCTGTAATTTGTTTTTCTCAACGTACAGAGTTAAGAGCTGGTGAAACTACACATTGCAAATGCTTCTGCTCTTACAGGTATGCCGTCACTTTTCTTCACATTTCACTGGCCAGAATGTCATATGGCTGAGCCGAGTCTAAATGCTGTGGGAAGGTATGTTCTATCCAAGGAAAGCACTATGAGCACATGGCAGCTGATGGAGGTATATTATTCTCTTAGAGGGTAGGAGAGAATGAATAATTGGAAACAATAATACAATCTGCCACAACAGAGATCACAGGTGGAAGAGTGAATGTGGGGAGTGAGATGATGTGTTCACATGAGACATGTTACGCTTGAAATATCTGTGAGACATTCAAGCACAGATGGTGAGCAAGCAATGGAATATATGGGTCAGAAGTTGAGGGAAAAAATCCGAATGGGGGATATATAGTTTCGAATCATTTATATTAAAAATGGTAGCTGCAATCTTACGGAAATAAATGAAAATTTCCAGAGATAAGAGAGTAGACTTGCTGTTTGGACATTAACATTTGCATTCTTCCACTTTTCCTTAAAACACAAAGCTCTCTTGGTCTTTCATTTTCCAATTTTTTTATGGAAACACAGAAATCAAGAAATATTTCTCTATTATAAGAAAAATAACAGTCCATGTGATAAGCAACAACCGAAGCTTAGACTCAGTGCATTAAGAATATCAAAGACAGTGGTTGGTGGAGGAGATTGTGCATGTTTTGTCCAAAGGGGCCATCCAGCACACAGCTCCAGCTAACTATCACCAGGTGGAAATACTAGCTTGGGTTGTCCAGACAGTCCAGTTTTCCAGGAAAAGCTGAAAACAGATTTCGTATGTAATCCCCCAATTTTTAAATTGGATACATTTCAAAATATTTCCAAGGTCAAATTATTGTTATTATTACTATTATTTTTATTAAGCTTTTTCTTTTAATTCCAGTATAGTTACTGTACGGTGTTATATTAATTTCAGGTGTACAGTACAGTGATGCAACAATTCTATACATTACTCAGTGCTCGTCACGAAAAGTGTACTCATTAATCCCTGTCACCTATTTCACCCATTCTGGTAACCATTAGTTTGTTCTCTAGTGTTAAGAGTATGTTCCTTGGGTTTGTTTCTCTTTTTCTTCGTTCATTTGTTTTGTTTCTGAAATTCCACATATAAATATTGAAATCATACGGTATTTGTCTTTCTCCGACTTATTTTGCTTAGCATTATATTCTCTAGCTCCATCCATGTTGTTACAAATGGCAAAATTTCAATTTTTATGGCTGAATAATATTCCATTGCATATATACCACATGTTCCTTATCCTTCATCTATCAATGGACACTTGGGCTACTTCCATAATTTGACTATTATAAATAATGCTGGGAAAATAGAGGTACATGTATCCCTTTGAATTAGTGTTTTTGTATTTTGGGGGTAAATACCTAGTGATTACTCAGTCATAGGGTGGTTGTATTTTTAACTTTTTGAGGAACCTCCATTCTTTTTTCCACAGTGGCTGCACCAGTTTGCATTCCCACCAACAGTTCAAGATGGTTGCTTTTTCTCCACATCTTCACCAACACCTACTGTTTCTTGTGTTGTTGATTTTATCCATTCTGACAGGTGTGAGGTGATATCTCATTGTGGTTTTGATTTGAATTTCCCTTTTGAGCATCTTTTCAGGTGTCTCTTGGCCAGCTGTGTCGTCTTTGTAGAACTGTCTGTTCATATCTTCTGTCCACTTTTTAATTGGATTATTTGCCTTTTGGGTGTTGAATTGTGTTAGTTCTTTATATATTTGGATACTAATTTATCAGATACGTCATTTACAAAAATCTTCTCACATTTACTAGGTTGTCTTTTAGTTTTATTGATTGTTTCCTTCACTGTGCAGAAGCTTTCTATTATTATTAACTATTTGTAGGCAGATTTGGCCTATAGAGTCACTAATTTCCAATCTCTGATAGAGACTGACAAGAGGACAAAGAGAGAAACTTGAGAACACTTAAGGAATGAACAGAAAGAGAAAATGCCACTGAGAAGAGGACTGGGGAGTAACATAACCCAGAGGAAAAGAATGTTTCAAGAAGACTCTGATTATTTTAAGGCATTGATGCTTTCCTATTTCTCAAAAATGCACAAAATAAAATGTATCTTACATTGCTTGAAGTAAAGATAGAATCCTGAAGTGCTAGTGTGTTAGGATACCACCACATTTTTAAAGAGGTTAAGACATGCCCTGAAAAGTGTCTGCAATGCAAATCTTTACATATTTCTAAACCAATACATTTATTACCTTTATGTAAAATGTCCTTCAGTGGATAAAATATGTAATTATGTCTATACCAAAATATGAGAGATGTGAAAAATATTATATAACATGGCAAATATTTAGTTTTCAAAAAATTTTTATTTAAATTCAATTTAATTAACATATACTGTATTATTAGTTTCAGAGGTACAGTTTAGTGATTCACCAGTTGCATACAACACCCAGTGCTCATTACTTCAAGTGCCCTCCTTAATGCCCATCACTCAATTACCCCATCCCCCCACCTACCTCCCCTCCAGCAACCCTCAGTTTGTTTCCTATAGTTAAGAGTCTCTTATGATTTGCCTCCCTCTCTGTTTTCATCTTATTTTATTTTTTCTTCCCTTCCCCTATGTTCACCTATAGTACAGTTTGTTGGAAATGTGCTAAAATCATTTTTCATGCTATGGGAAATAACTCTCTGTGCATCCATGTGTCTCTAACAAACATACTGAAATTAGACAGAAAATGCATTCAGAGAAACTAACATCAACTTTCAAGGAATTTTAAATGAAGGGCAGCATTGTTTGATTCAACTGCTGGACACTGATCACTTAATGGCTTGAAAATTATTTGAACCATAGTAAATAAAGCAGTGTTTCATTAGCCTCACATGTATTCCAAGTTGTTGAGGCCCATACTCCTCAAGACAAGGTGAACTTTATAGTTAAATGAATTATTTTATCAAAAGGAAAATGCATTTAATAGATGGTAAAGATTTTAAAATAAGGAATTACTGAGATATTAAAGATTCCTAAAGCCAGGATGCCCAAGATCAAAAGACTTGACACCCATTGACCTCAGAAAAGAAACTAATTACTCATTGCTGCAAAGTCTACCTCAAAAGACAATAAATATAGGTCCAGCCCACTGAATTAGGAATGAAAAAATGCTTTTAAATATATCCCTCATTGGCATCTTTCCAAAGAATATGAATAGTTAAAATACATATTTTAACCCCTAGAAAATATTTGAGTAACTGCCATAAAAGGCACTGGACTCAACCCATTATCGTTATTGGAAACTATAATGTAGGTGGATGTTTGGCTAAATTGAAATCTTTTTGAATTTGTTTTGGTCTTTCCATATTCTTTTTTTCTTTAAGATTTATTTATTTATTTTAGAGAGAGAGCATAGGCGAGCAGGGGTGGGGGGCAGGGGGTGTGGAGGGAAAGGGAGAAGCAAACTCCCCCCAAGCAGGGAGCCCAGAGCAATCCCATGATAACATGGCCTGAACGAAAACCAAGAGTCTGATGCTCAACTGACTGAGCCACCTGGGAACCCCAGTCTTTCCATATTCTTTTCCTCTCTTCTATATTTGTTTTGTATCGTAATCCCTATTTTCTTTGGAAAATTGTCCTTCCTCAACCCTGGTCTGGAAAGTGGGCTGTTAAAAAATCACAGTGCCTCATCTTCACAACCTAAGACATGGATTTATGACCAAGGCCTAACCAACCATGGTTGTCCACTGCCCTGCTATAGGAAATAGGAGAGGAATAGGCAAGATTATAGGTAGGTATTTAATCTGCCTTGTAACATCCCCAAATAAACAAGTCCTCTCTTTTGGGGTACTTAACTGAACTGACATGTATCCTTTTGAAGGAAGCTTATGGTAGTAGAAGAGAATGAAGCTACAACAATAAAAGAAAAAAGATAAGTGATAGAAAAAGAGAAAATCCTGAAGACTTTATTTAAATACCTGGATCTAGTCATCTTGAAGTATAAGATAAATTCCTTTATTTCCTTAAGCCAGTTTGAATTGAGTTTTAAGAAACAGAAACATTTATATAAATTAACATCAAACACCAACTATCCATAATAATAGTAGCATTTGGATTAATTTACAAGTAATACATAGGCCTCTTATGAGGCATAATTTTTACTTCCTCTGTGACTTTTAAATCTCTACAAGAGTTGCTATGTGAAAATTTCAAAGACTCACTACCCGTGCCTGATTTTTTGGAAGATATGTAATTAGCTATGAAAAATTACTGAAAAGTGATCTTTAACAGAAAAGAAACCAGGATCTACATAATTCATGAGCTGCAGAATTCATCTCCAAAAAGTCTGGAATTTGCTTTATTTAGTACAAAAAGAAAATATTTTTGGTACTTATCTCATAGCAAATAAATTTCCCCATATCTAAGAAAATGTAATATCTATTTATTTTATAGAAATTGACCATATCTAAGAGTCCATGCATGTGACGAGGGGTAAATTCTTAATTCTCTGTAGCAACCAGAATAATTCTAGAGATAATCTCATATAGCATTTTTGTGTGTGAACTCCCAGCTACACGGTGTAAAAGTTTACAACTACCAATGTGGAAAAAGACTCAAAGTTATTTCTTGTGCTGTATAAGTTACTGCAAACAAAAATTTAAAGAAAAGAGCTAAAATAGAGAGGTAATCTTCTGTTTCCTTCCTCATTATTACAATTCTATTTCATTAACATTTATTGAGCACCTAGTGTGTCCTGGATAGTGAATATTAAAAATGAACATGAGGGGTGCTTAGGTGGCTCAGTCAGTTAAATGTGGCTCAGTCAGTTAAGTGTCTGCCTTTGGCTCAGGTCATGGTCCCAGGGTCCTGGGATCGAGCCCCATGTGGGGCTCCTTGCTCAGCAAGGAGCCTGCTTCTCCCTCTCCCTCTGCTGCTCTCCTGCTTGTGCTCTCTCTCTAATAAATAAATAAAATCTTTAAAAATAAATAAATAAATAAATATGAACATGATATAACCTCTGCTGCCTAGAAATACAAGGCCTATTGAGGAATTTTCTTCCATTATTCCTAATCTCATTGGGTGGGCTATTAAGGCAAGAGCTTTCTCTACCATGGCCCAATCTGGGCACTGTCTCAATAAATACGCCAAAAAACGGATTTATTTATAGAAGCACAGTTGAAAGGATTAGGTTTGTATAGTCTTATTTCTGTGGTGCAAAGCTCAGTCTCATTCTCTTAGTTGTATTGTTTCATCCCACTTACCCACTCTCACCAAAACCACCCTGACTAAAAGTGTTCAAAAAACTTTAAAAACTGGGTTCAGGGTATACATGAAATACATGAACTTCCTGCATTATCTTTGCAACTCTTTGATGAATCTAAAACAATTCTAAAAATTTTTAAGTTTATTTTTTAAAAAACTGAATGTGAGGATAATGAGCTTTTTATGTAGGTATTTTGCCAGCAATTATCAATCAATAGTCCAAGAATCATAGGACATTGAAAAACAATATGAAATGCTAACACTATTATCTTCTGTATTAAGTATTTTCCTGAAATGAAAACAGAATTGAGATTTATTTTAGAGGTAATTTTTTTTTTTACCTTTCCTTTTCAATACATGGTTTTGAACCAAAAGAACCAAAACACATTAAAGAAGCTTAGTGGAGTTTAGCAATTATCTGCCAACGTTTCCCAAAGGAAGCATCATCGACAATTTGGTTGGGACAATTTTCTATAGTACAACAATATCCCATGAATTAAAGGATAACTAATATTCTGCCCCCTGCTCTGTAACACTCTTTAGTTATTGTGACAATTAAAATAAATACAAATATTTCCAAATACCTTCTGGAAGGCAGTACCATCTGGCACCACTAGCTTAATCTCTGTTTTTAGAAAGGGGAAAATAGAAATCCAGAGTAGTCATATAGGCTTGATTAAGGGTGACAAAACTAGTGAAGTTCAAAATGGCAGGCAGGCTTTTCTTAATCAATATTCCTAAAAAACAGTCTAATGTTTTTTAATGCTATAGCATTCCTTTCAAGTTTTCTGAATTTTTGATCTTTGGACTCAGTGTGAACTAATAAACCAAATTTTCAAACAAGAAAACTCAAGGCCTGTGTGGAGTTGGATTTAGTAACTGATTTTGAATTACTAATAGATTTTTTTATTTTGTTCTCTATTAACATGAGCATATGCTTCATGACTCTAAAGGACAACTTAAGAAAACAGTTAAAAATTAAAAGCAGGCAATAAAGCAAACGGTAGGGATAGGAAAGATCTTATTCCTTTCCAGCAGAGCCACAGAAGATAAATGACTGCAAGAACAGGATTCGTGGGAACCTAATCCTGCAACCTGGCTATGGATCCAAGAAAAGAATTCTATATACCTAGAGTAAAGAGTACAGACAGGAAGGTCAAAGTCAAGTCAGCAAATATTAGACTGGCTAGACCACCTCTTATGTAAATATAATTAAGGAAATTTAAGGCCCAGGAAAAGATTCTGAAGGACGAGAGAAAGGAAACATAAACCTAAATCTCAGAAAAAGGACGAGCACGTGAATGTTGTATTCTAATGAAGGAGAAAAACATTTTAGAAAACTCGGAGTTCTTGGTCTCAGGCAAAGAGACAAAGCAGAACTTCAGGCTAAATATTCTATTTATGAGACACCACCAATATCAAAGTTACAGGATAATGAACACTTATGTGCTAAAAAAGCACAGCATCAAAATATACATAAAATCTAATAGAAACGTGAAGAAACTGAGAAAAATAATCCCACAATTTTCCATATAAGATTTTAATACTTCTCGTGCTTTGACAGCTCAAAAGGATTTATTTTTTTAAATTGAGAAAATTTTGGAAAGCCTAATTAATGAGGTTGAGTTTAGATATACAAATAGATAACTTATCATGGGAAATATATCCTTTTCAAGAATGCATGAAGCAAAAAGTAATCAACTACTGGGACACAAAACTTCAATTTTCCCAGAGTAGAAATGACAATAGCCATATTCTCTGACTACAATGTAATAAAAAGATAATTTAATGATAATAACTTAAACCAAAAGGCTTACCCTTGTGGAAAATGGAAAACATGTCCTAAAAAATTGTTGGGTTAAAAGAGAACCAAAGCTACCAGTAAAAAATTTTGAGAAAATTTTTAAAAATAAGAACTCCTTCTATTAAAATGTATAAGATATGGCAAAGCTTTAAGTAGGCAAACACATAACTTTTTATACATCAGTTATTATTAATATAGAAAAATAAAAAGAACGAGCACTTCAACAAAATAAAACATAAGATGTTAGAGCAATGAAAATTATAATAAAAGTCAAATTAGAAACTGAAAGAAAAAGGTAGTTTAATCTATAAAAGCAAAACCTGATTCGTTAGGGGGGAAAATTATTTGAAAGAATGTCTCTGAAACCCCTACTCTAGTCCAGGAATTAGTGGAAAAGAAATATAAATACATTTCTGGAAAAGTCTTTGGTCTCATATTATTTCTGGGTGCTCAATGGTAATTCTGATTTAGAGTCCAGAGGTGGCCCTAGGTCAGAGACCCAAAAGAAGCACATACTTCCTGACAAGCTCACAGCTTCCCTATGACCTGGATTCTATTTGCTTTTCCTTTTTCAGAGTTTTTGTCCCATGAGCACTACACATGAACAACTGGTGATTCTCCCAGTATGCTTATAACTGATGCTTCTTAAACCCAAGCACTACTTTCTGTATTTAGCAAAAGTAAAACACTATTTATTTATCTGGATCTCCAAGACCAAGCTAGAATCAGTATCCTCACCAAGTTCCTGCGCCTCTAGCTCACTGCTCTGGTGGCCCTCTGCTGCCCCCTCTTGGTTCTAGGCAATACTGTCAGGCACTAGGTACAAATGGCTTAAAGCCTCAGAATAAAACCTCCGAACTTCAGAAATACCTATGTAAACCAATACACAGCTAGTGGGTCTTTGCTTTTAGTAGTGTAATAAAATTACAAATGTTTTTTGTTACTCATAATCCTCACATATAAGTAAAAGAAATTTGCCTACTATAAAAGCACAATATTTTTACCAAGTAGTTTCAGAAATTAACTTCAGCTCAAAGCTTTCTAGATTAACTTTAGTTTTCTAGATTAAAACAGTCAAGATATACACTAATGAATCTGCCCAATAATTCAGTGATTCTTTACATTTCTGAGTCCTGAACAGATTTGAAAACTACAGCCCAGAAGGCATCTACCAGGACACCATGATATAGTTCCATGATTCATTTTCAAGAAAAGACTTGTTGCACCAGCTTGGGAAAGTGCTTCCCTGACCAAGGCCACCATACCCCTTCTCGTGGCCGGTATCAACAACTGATTGATGTCAGGGCATAAAGGCCCCACTCAACTCTAAAGGTCATTCTGGCTCCAGAGGTTCCGCATGAAGTCAGTTGAGGCTACGGGTAGGCCTGTATCACAGCACAACCTCTCCCTCTGCCTATCCCTGCTTCCTCCTCATCCCTGCTGCAGGTACCAATCCCAAGAGCACTACTTATCCTTATTTACTTAATAAGGATATTAATAAATATCCTCATGCTAAACTTCAACTCAGAGTTTTCCTGGGGAACCCAACATGTCACAACTATATTCAAGCCTGCATAAAGCAGCATTTTCCCCTTCTCAGGGGAATTATTCAAAAGCTACAAGAAGAAGCTTTTATAAGTTCACAAACCATTTTTGGAGAACTTGGAAACACATATAATTCCCAGACTCCATTTTATATCAAACATTGACAAAAGCAGATGACATTCATTGGGAGCAAAAAGGAGGCAGTGGAAACAAGAATCTGTAGAGAGAAATCTTAAGAGCAAGGAGCCAGTGAAAATAGATCTCCAAAAGCATCAGTAAAAATATACTTCCTGAAAATTGAGGTACATCTTGAAGTCAAAAAGTAATATTCCAAGGTTATGATCCTTGGTGCAAGGACTAGCTAGAGTTGGCACATCTTTCTTCCTCTGAAGAGGTGGGTCTATAAAAAGAATTATACAGAAAAGTCATATTGCAGGAAGCAATATGACTGTGTAACAGAAAAAGAGAAAGCCTATGCTCTATGAAAATTAGCTAGCCTAAAACCCGACTTTGTCATCTTCTCCCAAAAGGAAAATCTTACAAATGATGAATTCAAGAAAACGTAACTCATTCAAAGATGAGTAATAGTTTAAAAGGACAGAATTGATTTTTTTAAATACCACTTTTTTAAAAGTCTCTTCTCCCTTCCACTCTTTAAAAAATATTTATCTATTCCTTTCTCTTGAGGCAGCCAAGACCTGTGAAACCTATAGGGCCAAGGAGACCGTTGAGGCTGTTGAAGTAGGCAGAGCAGAGGAGGAAACCAGCTGGGTCAGTAGTTTGATTACATATAGAAGGAATGAGCAAATAAGTAAATGATTTAAAAATAATGGGACCCAGATTTTTCACTATTAGAAAAAGGCGTTACAAATATGGAAAAGCCAAAAGCCAAAATCAGCCAAATTCAACAATATTGAATTGTAATTGGAATTATCACTGTGAATGCATGGTATTTATTATATAGATGTAGATCTAGAAATAGATACAAATGCTTGTATGTAAGCATAGATGGATGATTGGATGGATGGATAGATTAGATAGATAGATGATATAGATAGGTAGATAGATAGATAGAGATAGATGATAGATGATAGATGATAGATAGATAGATAGATAGATAGATAGATAGATAGATGGATATTTCCTCTGCCTGATGGGAAACCTTAGAAGCCACTACATACCAGAAGCAGCGAACAGACCTAGTGGTCAGATCTTGGTTTCTAAATAGCATTTTCCACTATATAGAATGAGAACTCCTTGGGAAAATAAAAGAATATGAACCTGGAGATCTTGTGCCAGAAAGTAAGAAAGAGCTGAAGAGAAAATGATGGGGAAATGTCAAAAAGACATAGGATTCAGCTTTGGGAAAGGGAGATCTCATTTACCAAACATAGTTGTCTCTCCTAATCTGTGGGGAATATATTCTAAGACCGTCAATGGAAGCCTAAAACTGAGAATAGTACAGAACCTATACATACTATATTTTTTTCCCATACATACATACCTATGATAAGGTTTAATTTACAAATTTGGGTGCCTGGGTGGCTCAGTCAGTGAAGCGTCTGACTCTTGGTTTCAGCTCAGGTCATGATCTCAGGGTCCTGGGATTGAGCCTAGTGTCAGGCTCCACAATCAGCGTGGAGTTTGCTTGGGATTCTCTCTCCCTCTTCCTCTGCCCCTCCCCCCACATGCACTCTCATTTTCTCTAAAATAAATGAATATATCTTTAAAAAAAGTTTAATTTACAAATTAGGTACAGTAAGAGATTAACAACAATAATACAGCTAGAATAATTATAACAATATACTGTAATAAAAGTTATGTAAATGTGGTCTCTATCAAAATATCTTATTGCAGTGTAGTTAAACTTCTTGTGATGGTGTAAGATGATAAAATGCCTATGTGATAAGATGAAGTGAGATGAAGTTAGGTGAATGATGTAGGCATTGTGATATATATAGCCTTAGGCTACTATTAACCTTCTCACATACAGCAAAAGGCAGATCATCTGCTTAGAGGATGATTGAACACAGGTAACTGAAACAGCAGAAAGCTAAAGCATGGATAAGAGGGGATTACTGTATGAAGCAAATTGAGCATCAAAATAAATAATTATAGCAAAGGATTATCAACCCATTAAGTAGGATACTATAAGTGTGGGTGTATGTGTGTGTGGGTGTATGTGTGTGCGTGTGTATACATAAGAATAAAGAAAGTGAGGGAAAGCTATTACTTCCAGCAGAACTCAAATAAAATCTAGAAATAATGGTGAGGGGCACCTGGGTGACTCAGTCAGTTAAGAGTCGGACTCTTGGCTTTGGCTCAGGTCATGATCTCAGGGTTGTGAGAAGAAGCCCCAAGTTGGGCTCTGTGCTGGGTGTGGAGCCTGCTTAAGATTCTCTCTCCCCCTCTCCCTTTGCACCTCCCTGGCCCCTCCTCTTGCTCTCACTCTCTCTACAGAAAAAAAAAAAAAAAATGAAATTAGAAAATCACAATTTGGCACTCAGCAGAGTAAGAATATATTAAGGTAAAAACCTTCAATGGATACAAAAGTGAATGGGTAAACAATTACTGACTAACAGGATATTTACATAATATCAAAATATCTCTCTTCAAAATACTTCTAATTACAAAGAGAATGGAGAAACTTGGCAGATACCACTTAAACAAGTGATAAAAGTTATTATCACCAATAATGAAACAAATTGATATCATATGCTTACTAATGGGGTACAATGAGAAGAACACAGCTTTACTTCTGTAATATTCCTGCCCCAAATGCATAACCTGAATCTAATCATAAGGAACAACAGACAAATCCAAAGATGAGAGGCATTCAACAGTTTAACTGGACTGGCATGCTTCAAAAAACAACAAGGTCCGTGTGTTATATGCAAACAATGAATCATGGAACACTACATCAAAAACTAATGATGTAATGTATGGTGATTAACATAACATAATAAAATTAAAAAAAACAGGGTCATGGAAAAAAAGGAAAGACTGAGGATTGGCTCTAGATATCAAGATAACAAACAGGTATGACAACTAAATGCAACATGTAATCCTTCACTGGATCCTGGACCAGATTTTTTAAAAATCTATCTACCTATCTAATTATCATAATTAGGTAGGTAGGTAGATATAGGTAGGTAAGTAGATAGATAGATACTGCTGAAACATAGAAGATAAAATTAAAAAATGAACCAGTGAAAGAGAAATAAATTTAAAATTGATAAAGACAAATTTATAGATATAGAAGATGAAGAGGGTGGGATCAAGGAACTATGATTGGAACCTTCAAAGAAAAAGCTAAAATAATGAAATACAACAAATAGTTAATCACATAATTTGTAAAAAATGTTATAGTTGTTATTCTGGAATGAACATAGTAATTACTTGAGACTGAGTTTAGGGGGACTAAGATGACTGCAGGACTTTTCATATCTGAAATATGACCCAAAATGATGAAACCAGATCAAGATTTCTTCCATTGCCACAGGAAGAAGTAGCATCATGACTTAGACAAAAATAAAGTGCTTTATTTCTAACTTTATATGTTCAATCTATCAGTTACATTTTTATGTGTGTCTCTGAATATATTCTGTCTAGAAGAGAACCATAAACTGGCACTAAAGGTTGCTGCTAGGGAAAGAAATTTGTTGGGGATTTGGAGGACAAAAGTGGAAGAGAGGCTTAATTTTGGTGACCAACATTTACTGCCACACAAAAAAAAGAAAAGGCAAGAAAGATGTAGGGCAATATCCAAACCTTATACTGAATCAATCCATACTGCTCAAGTGTACTCATTTTTAATTCATGATAAAGAAGACATCAACAGATCCAGTTAAGGATTCCATCCTCAGGCACATTTCAGTCGGCTGAGGATTTCTTTCACCACCCTTCAGGTCAGAAACCTGAACTTGATCTTTTGTTTTAACATTGCCTTTGATGTTTCCGCTGTTAACTAACCATCCTCTGCTCTCTTCAGGTTTTGACTTGGAAGTGTGTTAACCACCCCTTTGTTTCTTAATTTGTTTCTTGTTTGCTATGTGCACTTCCCTTGGATTCTAATTTCTGTATTCCAGTCACATACTACTGATTTTATCCTGAATCTTAATAATTCCAGAAAATTTAATGTTGTTTTTATTGCTGATACTTCTGCCTTTTATCTGGAGGATGATGCTACTTTGAAAAATTAGTTTGTTCTAATATTTTAACCCAAACCCCCAAATAAATACTTTATGGATGACTATCTGTTCTATTTGTAAAGTAAGATTCTAATTTTCCTTTGGGAAGTAAATTCAGTGCATAGATTCTTACTTAGAACTCTTATTTATATCCCATGTAATCGATTAATCCAGTTTTCCTATTTTGTCTCATTTTATTCTCAATGGAAATATAAACCACCTAGTTACCATGTTCTGAAAAAGAGTATATTTGAACAGTGTGTCCCCAAGCCTAATCCATGAGATGTGATATATGTTAATTGTTTTGTTTTGTTTTATTTTGTTTCAGGAGACAGAAAATCCTGAGGTTGTATAAATTAAACACTGGCTTAATAGGTTTAGCACAGAATTTCTCAAAGGCTTTAAAAAATAATGTGTGCTGTGAATCTCTAACAGAGAAAGCACTTATTTGAAAAAGATCTCTTTACTTTGGCCCCCCTTTTATTTCAGAATTCTCCTTTCTTAACAGAACTACATCAAATCTTCCCATAACCATTCCTCAGTATTTTCCAAAAATTAAATCATATGTATTCTTTGAAGTTGTCCATATTCCAAGAGTTGATGGGAATGATTCTCAGTTAAGATATAGAGCTGGACTCTGACTTCTAAGGCACAATCCTACATCTTTTAGCAAATACAGGGACTGAACATGTGAAATTATTTTATATGATTTGGTTTGTTTGTATCGATTAGGTTTTAGGTATTTGATAAAGGCATTTTTTTTTACCTCAGATATTTATTTAAAAGTGTATGAATATGGGGGGAGGGGCAAGATGGCAGAGGAATAGGAGACCTAAATTTCATCTGGTCCCAGGAATTCAGCTAGATAGTTATCAAACCATTCAGAACACCTACAAACTCAACAGGAGATGGAAGAAAAGAATAGCTGCAATTCTATGAACAGAAAAGCAACCACTTTCTGGAAGGTAGGATGTGGAGAGAAGTTAATCCAAGGCGATATTTGGGAAGATAGACCATGGGGGGAGGGAGCCTCCATCAGCTGGCTACTGGCACGTAATAGAACAGCAGAGCACAAAATCAGAATTTTTAGAAGTCTGCTCCGCTGAGGGACATTGCTCCAGTGGCGAAGCAGGGGGGTGGAATCCTTGCTGGGACAGTGTCTCAGGACGCTCAGGATCACAGAAAGACCTGGGGTGCCTGAGTGTGGCAGAGCTCCCAGGTATCAGAGTAGGGAAGCCAGCTGCAAAGACGGAGCTGAGGCGTAGACTCTCAGCTCGGGGTTGCCATAAACTGTGATTGGGGCACAGTCGGGCCACTACTCTTTGAGCCAGGACCCAACAAGCAGCAGATCCGGGGAGACTCCCCTTCTTCCCCCCAGGAGGAGTGGCAGGAGAGCACACCACAGGAATCTGCTGGGTTTGGAGACTCCAAACAAGGTTGTGTGCAAAGACATTTGAGAATCACTGCAACAGGCCCCTCCCCCAGAAGATCAGCAGGAACATCCAGCCAAGACCAAGTTTACTTATCAATGAGAATGGCAAAACCCCAGCGCTAGGGGAATACAGCACATAGAATTCATGGCTTTTTTCCCATGGTGCTTTAGTCTTTCAAAGTTAATTTTTTAAATTTTCTTTATTTTTTTCTTTTTCTATTTTTTTAGTTGAATTTTTATTCTTTCCTTTTTCAACCAACATCTTATCAATTCCATTTTTTTTTTTAATTTTATTATGTTATGTTAGTCACCAGACGATACATCATTAGTTTTTGATGTGGTGATCCACGATCCATTGTTTTCGTATAACACCCAGTGCTCCATGCAGTATGTGCCCTCCTTAATACCCATCACTGGGCTAACCAATCCCTCCTCCCCCCTCCCCTCTAAAACCCTGCTTGTTTCTCAGAGTCCATAGTCTCTCATGGTTCATCTCTCCCTCCAATTCCCACCCCCTCATTTTTCCCTTCCTTCTCCTAATGTCCTCCATGCTATTCCTTATGTTCCACAAATAAGTGAAACCATATGATAATTGACTTTCTCTGCTTGATTTATTTCACTTAGCATAATCTCCTCCAGTCCCATCCATGTTGATGTAAAAGTTGGGTATTCATCCTTTCTGATGGCTGAGTAATATTCCATTGTATATATGGACCACATCTTCTTTATCCATTCATCTGTTGAAAGGCATCTCAGCTCTTTCCACAGTGTGGCTATTGCGGACATTGCTGCTATGAACATTGGGGTGCATATGGCCCTTCTTTTCACTACATCTGTGTCCTTGGGGTAAATACCCAGGAGTGCAATTGCTGGGTCATAGGGTAGCTCTATTTTTAAATTTTTGAGGAACCTCCACACTGTTTTCCAAAGTGGCCGTACCAACTTGCATTCCCACCAACAGTGTAAGAGGGTTCCCCTTTCTCCACAACCTCTCCAACATTTGTTGTTTCTTTCCCTGTCCATTTTTGCCATTCTAACTGGTGTAAGGTGGTATCTCAATGTGGTTTTGATTTGAATTTCCCTGATGGCTAATGATGATGAACATTTTTTCATGTGTCTGTTATCCACTTGTATGTCTTCTTCAGAAAAGTGTCTTTTCATATCTTCTGCCCACTTTTTGACTTGATTATTTGTTTTTTGGGTGTTGAGTTTGAGAAATTCTTTATAGATCTTGGATACCAGCCCTTTATCTGTAGTGTCATTTGCAAATATCTTCTCCCATTCTGTGGGTTGCCTCATTGTTTTGTTGACTGTTTCCTTTGCTGTGCAGAAGCTCTTTATCTTGATGAAGTCCCAAAAGTTCATGTTTGCTTTTGTTTCACTAGCTTTTGGAGATGTATCTTGAAAGAAGTTGCTGTGGCCGATGTCAAAGAGGTTATTGCCTATGTTCTCCTCTAGGATTTTGATGGATTCCTGTCTCACATTGAGGTCTTTCATCCACTTTGAGTTTATCTTTGTGAATGGTGTTAGAGAATGGTCGAGTTTCATTCTTCTGCACGTGGCTGTCCAATTTTCCCAGCACCATTTATTGAAGAGACTGCCTTTTTTCCATTGCATGTTTTTTCCTGCTTTGTCAAAGATTATTTGACAATAGAGTTGAGGGTCCACATCTGGGTTCTCTATTCTGTTCCATTGGTCTATATGTCTGTTTTTGTGCCAGCACCATGCTGTCTTGGTGATCACAGCTTTGTAATATAGCTTGAAATTGGGCAACGTGATGCCCCCAGCTTTGTTTTTCTTTTTCAACATTTCCTTGGCGATTCGGGGTCTTTTCTGATTCCATACAAATTTTAGGATTATCTATTCCAGCACTTTGAAAAATGTCATTGGAATTTTGATCGGGATGGCATTGAAGGTACAGATTGCTCTGGGTAGCATAGACATTTTAACAATGTTTATTGTTCCGATCCATGAGCATGGAATATTTTTCCAACTTTTTGTGTCTTCTTCAATTTCTCTCATGAGTGTTTTGTAGTTCCTAGAGTATAGATCCTTTACCTCTTTGGTTAGGTTTATTCCGAGGTATCTTATGGTTTTTGTTGCTGTTGTAAATGGAATCGTTTCTCTAATTTCTCTTTCTACAGTTGCATTGTTAGTGTATAAGAAAGCAATTGATTTCTGTGCATTGATTTTGTATCCTGCCACATTACTGAATTGCTGTATGAGTTCTAGTAATTTGGGGGTGGAGTCTTTTGGGTTTTCCACATAAAGTATCATGTCGTCTGCAAAAAGAGAGAGTTTGACTTCTTCTTTGCCAATTTGAATAGCTTTTATTTCTTTTTGTTGTCTGATTGCTGTTGCTAGGACTTCTAATACTATGTTGAACAATAATGGCGAGAGTGGGCATCCTTGACATGTTCCTGATCTTAAGGGAAAGGCTCTCAGCTTTTCCCCATTGAGGATGATATTTGCTGTGGGTTTTTCATAGATGGATTTTATGAGCTTGAGGAATGTTCCCTCTATCCCTATACTCTGGAGAGTTTTAATCAGGAAAGGATGTTGTATTTTGTCAAATGCTTTTTCTGCATCAATTGAGAGGACTATATGGTTCTTCTCTCTCCTCTTATTAATGTGTTCTTTCACATTGATTGATTTACGAATGTTGAACCACCCTTGCATTCCGGGGATAAATCCCACTTGGTCGTGGTGGATGATCCTTTTAATGTATTGTTGGATCCTATTAGCTAGGATTTTGTTGAGGACTTTGGAATCCATATTCATCAGGGATATCGGTCTGAAATTCTCCTTTTTGATGGGGTCTTTGCCTAGTTTGGGGATTAAGGTAATGTTGGCCTCACAGAATGAGTTTGGAAGTTTTCCTTCTGTTTCTATTTTTTGAAACAGCTTCAGTAGAATAGGTATTATTTCTTCTTTGAATGTTTGGTAGAATTCCCCAGGGAATCCATCAGGCCCTGGACTCCTGTTTTTTGGGAGGTTTTTGGTCCCTGCTTCAATCTCGTTACTGGTTATTGGCCTATTCAGGTTGTCGATTTCTTCCTGTTTCAGTCCTGGCCGCTTATAGGTTTCCAGGATGGCCTCCATTGCATCCAGATTGCTCAGTTTATTGGCATATAGTTGTTGATAATAATTTCTAATAATTGTTTCTATTTCCTTGGTGTTAGTCGTGATCTCTCCCCTTTCATTCATAATTTTATTAATTTGGGTCCTTTCTCTTTTCTTTTGGATAAGTCTGGCCAGTGGTTTATCAATCTTATTAATTCTTTCAAAGAACCAACTTCTAGTTTTGTTGATCTGATCTACTGTGTTTCTGGTTTCTAATTCATTGATTTCCACTCTAATTTTAATTATTTCCCTTCTAATGCGTGGCTTAGGCATCATTTGTTGCTTTTTCTCTAGTTTTTTAAGGTGTAAAGTTAGTTGGTGAATTCAGGATTTTTCTATTTCTTTGAGTGAGGCTTGGATGGCTATGTATTTCCCCCTTAGGACTGCCTTTGCGTATCTCATAGGTTTTGGACCGATGTGTTTTCGTTCTCATTGATTTCCATGAATTGTTCAAGTTCTTCTTTGATTTCCTGGTTGACCCAAACATTCTTGAGCAGAGTGGTCTTTAGCTTCCAAGTGTTTGAATTTCTGCCAAATTTTTTCTTGTGATTGAGTTCCAGTTTTAAAGCATTGTGGTCTGAGAATATGCAGGGAATAATCTCAATCTTTTGGTATCGGTTGAGACCTGATTTGTGACCCAGTATGTGGTCTATTCTGGAGAAAGTTCCATGTGTGCTCAAGAAGAATGAGTATTCTGTTGTTTTAGGTTGGAATGTTCTGTAAATATCTATGAGGTCCATCTGGCCCAATGTATCATTCAAAGCTCTTGTTTCCTTGTTGATTTTCTGCTTAGATGATCTGTCCATTGCTGAGAGTGGAGTATTGAGGTCTCCTACAATTAACGTATTGTTATCAATATGACTCTTTATTTTGGTTAACAGTTGGCTTATGTAGATGGCTGCTCCCATGTTGGGGGCATAGATATTTACAATTGTTAGATCTTCTTGTTGGATAGACCCTTTAAGAATGATATAGTGTCCTTCTGTGTCTCTAACTACAGACTTTAGTTTAAAATCTAATTTGTCTGATATAAGAATTGCTACCCCAGCTTTCTTTTGAGGTCCGCTGGCATGGAAGATGGATCTCCATCCCTTCACTTTCAGTCTGGATGTATCTTTAGGTTCAAATTGAGTTTCTTGTAGGCAGCATATGGATGGGTCCTGTCTTTTTATCCAATCTGCAACTTTGTGCCCTTTTATGGGAGCGTTTAGGCCATTCATGTTGAGAGTGATTATTGAAAGATATGAATTAATTGTCATCATGTTGCCTGTGAAGATGTTGTTTTTATAGATTGTGCCTGTAAATTTCTGTTGTATATCACTCTTGGGGTCTTTCTCCTTTTATAGAACCCCCCTTAATATTTCTTGCAGGGCCGGCTTAGTGGTCACATATTCTTTCAGTTTCTGCCAGTCGTGGAAGCTCTGCATCTCTCCATCCATTCTAAATGACAGCCTTGCCGCATAAAGTATTCTTGGCTGCATGTTCTTCTCATTTAGTACCCTGAATATGTCTTGCCAGGCCTTTCTGGCTTGCCAGGTCTCTGTGGATAGGTCTGACATTATTCTGATGTTCCTCCCTCTGTACGTAAGGAATCTCTTCCCCCTAACTGCCCTTAAGATGGTTTCCTTGGTTCTAAGATTTGCAAGTTTTACTATTACATGCCGGGGTGTTGGCCTGTTTTCCTTGATCTTGGGAGGGGTCCTCTCTGCCTCTAGGATGCGAATGTTTGTTTCATTCCCCAGATTAGGGAAGTTCTCAGCTACGATTTGCTCAAATACATCTTCTAGTCCTCTCTCTCTCTCCACTCCCTCTGGGATTCCAATTATTCTGACATTGGAACGCTTCATGGTGTCACTTATTTCTCTGATTCTATTTTCATGGATTCTGAGTTGTTTTTCCCTGGCCTCCTCTTTTCCCTTTTTATCTATTATATTGTCTTCCAGGTCGCTTATTCACTCTTCTGCCTCAGTTACCCTAGTTGTTAGATTATCTAGATTGGATTGGATCTCATTGATAGCATCTTTAAGTTCTGCCAATTCACCTTTCATTTCTGCCCTTAGAGACTCTATGTTGCCATTAATTGATTTCTCCATTCTAGCCATTGTCTTCACAACTGCTAGCCTGAATTCCATCTCCGACATCTTGGTTATATCTGCATCCATTTGTAAATCTGCAGCATAAGTCATAATCTCTGAGTCTTTTCTACTTTGGGGGCTCCTCCTCCTAGTCATTCTGTTGATGGGTGTTTGAGGGAATGTATAGAGTCCAAATTATTGACCAGAACCCAAATAAGATGCACCCTGTTTTGTAGGGACCTTAGGGTTGCTGGCCTCTTGCTTTCCCAGCCTGTCTTCTGTAGGAGGGGCCTGCCACGGTGTTACTCAGGCAATCCTGTTTCAGTGGAGTTGCCCTGCCCCCCTGTGGCGAGGGATGGGCTCAGCGGGAATCAGTTTTTGGGGCTTTTGTTCTCTGGTGGCTCTCCCTGGTGGCTTTCCGCATCTCTTCCATGAGTCAGAGCAGAAGAGACCGTTTCCAACCCTCTGCCTCAGAGCAGAGAGACCACAGTCTGTTCTTCAGTGAGCTCTCCAGGCCACACTGTCTCTGTTTCTGTCCGTGCTGCTATAAACTGCAGCATCCTGGGTTGTGCGCCCCTCTGCAGCGCCCCCAGTCCTGCCTCCAGGTCGGGGCACGTCTCTACCATTTGTGCTTCTAAAACCACCAGCCGCTCACAGTTCGCCCGCGCGACCCCACCACTCTGGGTTTCCACCCCGGGGGCTGCCCTAAAGTCCTTTCCCTGCCGCTACAGGTCTGTGAGTCTGTGCCCATCCCCAGCGCGTGAGGCTGTCGCTCACGGGCGGTGTAGGATCCCCATGGCCAGGCACCCTCCCACTGCCGTTAACCCTCCGGTATCTGCCCGCGGAATCATGGCTCCCCACTTCCTACCTCAAAACCAACTGCCTGCGATATTCTGCTTGTAGAGATCCAGATCTTCTTACATCTCAGGCTGGTTTCGTGGGTGCTCAGAGTGGTCTGGTAGATATCCAGCTCAATTCCGGGGACCAGTTGAAATAGGGTCCCCTACTCCTCCGCCATCTTTCCCCCCTCCATTATCAATTCCATTTTTAAAATCTTTTTTAATTTTCATTTTTACAGTCATATTCTATCTTTCATTGTATTTAACCTTATTTTTGGATATATATGTTTTTCTTTCTTTAAAATTTTGGGATACAGTTTCTTCTAACAAGCAAAAATATACCCTAAATCTAGTGTATGACTTTGTCCTAGTCTCCTGCGTGATCACATTCTCTTTTTTCTTTTAATATTTTTTCATTCTTTTTTCAACAAACTTCTTGTCAATTCCTTTTTTAAAATCTTTTTAATTTTCATCTTTACAGTCACATTCCATCCCTTCATCCTATTTATCCTAATTTTTGTATATATAAATTTTTCTTTCTCTAAAATTTTGGGAGGCTATTTCTTCTAACAGACCAAAATACACCCAAAAACTAGTGTGTGACTCTGTTCTATTCACCAGCCTGATCATATTCTTCTTTTTTTTTTTTTTCCTTTCTTTTCCCCTGGTTTCAGGTCTCTTCTGATTTGTTTAGAAGATTTGTTATTTTTCTGGGATCCTTGTTACCCTTTTAGCATTTTGTTCTCTCATTCATCTATTCTCTGGACAAAATGACAAGACAAAAACTCACCTAAAAAAAAGAATAAGAGATAGTACCAACTGCCAGGGACCTAATCAATACAGACATTATTAAGATGTCGGCACTAGAGTTCAGAATGATGATTATAAAGACACTAGCTGGGCTTGAAAAAAAGCATAGAAGATACTATAAAATTCCTTTCTGGAGAAATAAAAGAACTAAAATCTAACCTAAAGTCAAAATCAAAAAGGCTATTAATGAGGTGCAATCAAAAATGGAGGCTCTAACTGCTAGGATAAATGAGGCAGAAGAGAGAATTAGTGATAATAGAAGACCAAATGATGGAGAATAAAGAAGCTGAGAAAAAGAGAGATAAACAACTACTGGATCATGAGGGCAGAATTAGAGAGATAAGTGATACCTTAAAGTGAAACAACATTAGAATAATTGGGATCCCAGAAGAAGAAGAAAGAGAGAGGGGAAGAAGGTATATTGGAGCCAATTATAGCTGAGAATTTCCCTAATTTGGGGAAGAAAACAGGCATCAAAATCCAGGAGGCAAAGAGAACCCCCCTCAAAATCAATAAAAATAGGTCAACACCCCAACATCTAATAGTAAAACTCACAAGTCTCAGAGACAAAGAAAATTCTGAAAGCAGCTCGGGACAAGAGGTCTGTAACCTACAATGGTAGAAACATTAGATTGGCAGCAGACCTATCCACAGAGACCTGGCAGGCCAGAAAGGACTGGCATGATATATTCAGAGCACTAAACAAGAAAAATATGCAGCCAAGAATACTAGATCCAGCTAGGCTGTCATTGAAAATAGAAGGAGAGATAAAAAGCTTCCAGGACAAACAAAAACTAAAGGAATTTGCAAACACAAAACCAGCCCTACAAGAAATATTGAAAGGGGTCCTCTAAGCAAAGAGAGAGCCTAAAAGTAACATAGACCAGAAAGGAACACAGACAATATACAGTAACAGTTACCTTACAGGCAATACAAAGGCAGTAGATTCATATCTTTCAATAGTTACCCTGAATGTAAATGGGCTAAATGCCCCAATCAAAAGACACAGGCTATCAGATTGGATAAAAAAAAAACAAGACCCATCGATATGCTGTCTGCAAGAGACTCATTTTAGACCCAAAGACACCCCCAGATTGAAAGTGAGGGGGTGGAAAACCATTTACCATGCTAATGGACACCAAAAGAAAGCTGGGGTGGCAATCCTTATATCAGACAAATTAGATTTTAAACCAAGGACTGTAATAAGAGATGAGGAAGGACACTATATCCTACTTAAAGGGTCTGTCCAACAAGAAGATCTAACAATTGTAAATATCTATGCCCCTAACATGAGAGCAGCCACTCATATAAGCCAATTAATAACAAAAGCAAAGAAACACATTGACAACAATACAATAATAGTGGGGGACTTTAACACCCCCCCTCACTGAAATGGACAGATCATCTTAACAAAAGATCAACAAGGAAATAAAGACTTTAAATGACACACTGGACCAGATGGACTTCACAGATATATTCAGAACATTCCATCCCAAAGCAACAGAATACACATTCTTCTCTAGTGCCCATGGAACATTCTCCAGAATAGATCATATCCTAGGTCACAAATCAGGTCTCAACTGGTACCAAAAGATTGGGATCATTCCCTGCATATTTTCAGACCACAGTGCTTTGAAACTAGAACTCAATCACAAGAGGAAAGTCGGAAAGAACTCAAATACATGGAGGCTAAAGAGCATCCTATTAAAGAATGAATGGGTCAACCAGGAAATTAAAGAAGAATTTAAAAATGAAATGAAAACACAACTGTTCACAATCTTTGGGATGCAGCAAAGGCAGTCCTAAGAGGAAAGTATATAGCAATACAAGCCTTTCTCAAGAAACAAGAAAGTTCTCAAATACACAACCTAACACTACACCTAAAGGAGCTGGAGAAAGAACAGCAAATAAAGCCTAAACCCAGCAGGGGAAGAGAAATAATAAAGATCAGAGCAGAAATCAATGAAATAGAAACCAAAAGAACAGAACAGATCAACGAAACTAGGAGCTGGTTCTTCGAAAGAATAAGATTGATAAACCCCTGGCCAGACTTATCAAAAAGAAAAGAGAAAGGACCCAAATAAATAAAATCATGAATGAAAGAGGAGAGATCACAACCAACACCAAAGAAATACAATTATAAGAACATAATACGAGCAACTATATGCCAGCAAATTAGATAATCTGGAAGAAATGGATGGATTCCTAGAGATGTATAAACTACCAACACTGAACCAGGAAGAAATAGAAAACCTGAACAGACCCATAACCATTAAGGAAATTGAAGCAGTAATCAAAACTCTCCCAACAAACAAAAGCCCAGGGCCAGATGGCTTCCCAGGGGAATTCTACCAAACATTTAAAGAAGAATTAATACCTATTCTTCTGAAACTGTTCCAAAAAATAGAAATGGAAGGAAAACTTCTAAACTCATTTTATGAGGCCAGCATTACCTTGATCCCAAAACCAAAAAAGACCCCATCAAAAAGGAGAACTACAGAACAATATCCCTGATGAACATGGATGCAAAAATTCTCACCAAAATACTAGCCGATAGGATCCAACAGTACATTAAAAGGATTATTCACTACGACCAAGTGGGATTTATTCCTGGGCTGCAAGGTTGGTTCAACATCTGCAAACCAATCAATGTGATACAATATATTAATAAAAGAAAGAACAAGAACCATATGATCCTCTCAATAGATGCAGAAAAAGCATTTGACAAAGTACAGCATCTTTCTTAATTAAAACTCTTCACAGTGTAGAGAGAGAGGGTACATACCTCAATATCATAAAAGCCATCTATGAAAAACCCACAGGGAATATCATTCTCAATGGGGAAAAACTGGGAGCTTTTTTGCTAAGGTCAGGAACACAGCGGGGATGTCCACTATCACCACTGCTATTCAACATAGTACTGGAAGTCCTAGCCTCAGCAATCAGCAACAAAAAGAAATAAAAGCCATCCGAATCGGCAAAGAAGAAGTCAAACTCTCACTCTTTGCAGATGACATGATACTTTATGTGAAAAACCCAAAAGACTCCACCCCAAAACTGCTAGAACTCATACAGGAATTCAGTAAAGTGGCAGGATATAAAATCAATGCACAGAAATCAGTTGCATTTCTACACCAACAAGACAGAAGAAAGAGAAATTAAGGAGTCGATCCCATTTACAATTGCACCCAAAAGCATAAGATACTTAGGAATAAATCTAACCAAAGAGGCAAAGAATCTGTACTCAGAAAACTATAGAATACTCATGAAAGAAATTGAGGAAGACACAAAGAAATGGAAAAACGTTCCATGCTCATGGATTGGAAGAACAAATATTGTGAAAATGTCTATGCTACCTAGAGCAATCTACACATTTAATGCAATCCCTATCAAAATACCATCAACTTTTTTCAAAGAAACGGAACAAATAATCCTAAAATTTGTATGGAACCAGAAAAGACCCTAAATAGCCAGAGGAATGTTGAAAAAGAAAAGCAAAGCTGATGGCATCATAATTCCGGACTTCAAGCTCTATTACAAAGCCGTAATCATCAAGACAATATGGTACTGGCATAAAAACAGACACATAGATCAATGGAACAGAATAGAGAGCCCAGAAATGGACCCTCAACTCTATGGTCAACTCCAACAAAGCAGGAAAGAATGTCCAGTGGAAAAAAGGCAGTCTCTTCAACAAATGGTGTTGGGAAAATTGGACAGCCACATGCAGAAGAATGAAACTGGACCATTTCCTTACACCACACACAAAAATAGACTCCAAATGGATGAAAGACCTCAATGTGAGACAGGAATCCATCAAAATCCTAGAGGAGAACAAAGGCAGCAAACTCTTCGACCTCAGCTGTAGCAACTTCTTCCCAGACACATTGCCAAAGGCAAGGGAAGCAAGGGCAAAAATGAACTATTGGGACTTCATCAAGATAAAAAGCTTTTGTACAGCAAAGGAAACAGTCAACAAAACCAAAAGACAACTGACAGAATGGGAGAAGATATTTGCAAATGACATACCAGATAAAGGGCTAGTATCCAAAATCTTTAAAGAACTTATCAAACTCAACACCCAAAGAACAAATAATCCAATCAAGAAATGGGCAGAAGATATGAACAGATATTTCTGCAAAGAAGACATCCAAATGTCCAACAGACACATGAAAAAATGTTCAACATCACTCGGCATCAGGGAAATCCAATCAAAACCTCAATGAGATACCACCTCACACCAGTCAGAATGGCTAAAATTAACAAGTCAGGAAATGACAGATGTTGGCGAGGATGTGGAGAAAGCGGAACCCTCCTACACTGTTGGTGGGAATGCAAGCTGGTGCAGCCACTCTGGAAATCAGTATGGAGGTTCCTCAAAAAGTTGAAAATAGAGCTACCCTACGATCCAGCAATTGCACTACTGGGTATTCACCCCCAATGTACAAATGTAGTCATCCAAAGGGACACCTGCACCCCAATGTCCACAATAGCCAAACTATGGAAAGAGCCAAGATGTCCATCAACAGATGAATGGATAAAGAAGATGTGGTATATATATATAATGGAATATTATGTAGCCATCAAAAAAGATGAAATCTTGCCATTTGCAATGACGTGGATAGAACTAGAGGGTATTATGCTAAGCAAAATAAGTCAATCAGAGAAAGACAAGTATCATATGATCTCACTGATATGAGGAATTTGAGAAACAAGACAGAGGATTATAGGGGAAAGGAGGGAAAAATGAAACAAGATGAAACTGGAGAGGGAGACAACCCATAAGAGACTCAAGACTTAATCTCAGGAAACAAACTGAGGGTTGCTGGAGTGGAGGGGGGTGGGAGGGATGGGGTTGCTGGATGATGGACACTGGGGAGGGTATATACTATGGTGAGGGCTGTGAATTGTGTAAGACTGGTGAATCACAGACCTGTAACCCTGAAACAAATAATACATTATATGTTAATTTTTTAAAAATGTAAATTAAAAAAAATGTATGAATATGTTTGCCACAGAAATGTCATGTGGAAAACATTCAAGGCACAAGGAAATGCATTGATTCATTCAATAGTTATTAACTAAGTCCCTGCTCAGTATAGGGCACTAAGCAGATGATGGTAGTAAAACTACAAGGAGGATGAGGTGTGTTTCAGAGAGAAGAACCAGTATGAGATAAGGCCCTAGAGAGGAAAGAGTTCAATGTCTCAAGAGAAATAAATAACAGGGAGAATGTTGTGGTTCTGTGTGGCAGAGGGCCAGGGGCTGTTAAAGAGAAGTTGTGAGTCATGGTACTGTCCATCTTAATCATTTGTTTAAATCCTAAATATTTAAATATTTAAAATTTACCTCAGCCTAGCAATATTCAGTAGATCTTTCTATTTTTATTTTTTAAAGATTTATTTGTTTATTTTAGAGGGGCTGGGGGGAAAGGGGGAGAGGGAGAGAAGACGACTCCCCACTGAGTGCAGAGTCCCCTGCAGGGCTTATCCCGTGACTCTGAGATCATGACCTGAGCTGAAATCAAGAGTTGGATGCTTAACCTACTGAGCCACCCAGGCCCCAAATCTTTTTCTTTAGATCATAAATGCTTGTTTAAGACTGGAAACTTCTTGAAGGTAGAGATAATCTCTTAATCATTTTCAATTCCTCCAAGTACTGGCACATTTAAATCCCAGCCAGTGAACATTCACAACATTGTCTCAACCATATCCTCAGCGGTCTGGGCATGCACTGTTCCTGGTATTAATGTATGTCTGTGAGTAGAGGTCATTTACAGTTCTGAATTTCAATGAAATAAATATAAATCTGACATAAATATAACCGTTGAGCACTATTAATGACAGCAGAGTCAAATATGTAGGATCAAATTCTCAATAATAATACAGGACTTATTAACAGGTAAGTAGTTATTTAGTAGCTACCTGAAGTTCTGCCACTTATTAGCTGGGTGTCCTTAGGCAAGTCACTTGATTTCTCCAGGCTTCAGATTTCTCATCTGCAAAATATAATACTATTTTCCTTATAGAGTTGTGATAAGGATTAAATGAGTCAATACATGTAAATACTTATAACAGCTTGCATACAGTACAAGTTTTGTATTATTATTATTATTAATGATGGTGATGATGATGATGTTAAGAGTCATGTAGCAACTAGGCGATTATTTTTCCTATCCTGGAATAAATGTCTGTGCCTCCAAACTGAACATGAAACCAATGAACTAACTTGGAAAATGGATAGACAGTCAACTAAAATATTCTTGTTGACTTTTACTTTTTAAATGGAATATCACTCAAGAGTGTCAACTCTCTTAAATTGATACTCATGTTTTAAAGTAAATATATATTATAAGTATATCAGAGTCATCAACGGACAAAAAAAATTGCTTCTGATAATTCAAATGCTGCCTAGATAGATTATTAAAAAGAAGACAAATCTGGTAATAATTTAAAACCACAATTCATGTCAAAACTGTAAGATTTTTAAAGTGCATCTATTCTAGAGTACTACATTACCTTGCCTTGGGCAGGACTAAACCTTACTACTGCTGAGAGACAATATATACAATCTCTTTTAAATTGCAGGCTATTTTGCACTCCATATATTTCTCCTCTACCCCAGGACATAATCAATAACCTTATAAAATAAGTCAGGATTCTTAATCTTAAACATTCTGACCCAAGTCCCAACTGTTTCAGTGTGTAGTTTCAAGATAAAATTTAAACATCAATATAGAATAAAACTCTTATTTGGAACTGAAATACTAATTTAAACATAAATATATACAGAATCAATAACCTATTTTTAAAGAGGTAGTCAGCTGTTCTACTTTCTCAGACAAAACGTTGGTTATATTTATATAAAAGCAACCATAGTTATTGGTTGGCATAAATAATGCCTACACAAATCTCTCAAGCATTACAATGCCTGCTGTTTATGAAGCCTACATTCTGGCTTTACATACA
Source organism: Phoca vitulina (assembly GCF_004348235.1). Lineage (NCBI taxonomy): Eukaryota > Metazoa > Chordata > Mammalia > Carnivora > Phocidae > Phoca > Phoca vitulina. The sequence continues at coordinate 40,111,759 of NW_022589712.1, forward strand.
AAAGCAAGATCAAGCTGTGAAAGTCAAAAGAATTTATGACATTGTTCTACTACTAGAGACTACAGAAGAAGGTATTATTGAAGAAGCACTGAAGAGCTCTTAAAGATTCAAAAATCAATCCATTTGCAGCTAACTGTTGGCTGCAGGCATTTATGGAAGAGGGAACAAATGCACTAGAAAAATCTTATTTTTACTTATAAGTAAAGACCAAATTAAAAATCCTCTGGTAGTTTGGGGAACAATAAATGACAAATTTTAAAAATGACAAATAAGATGTGCCTGTAATGATGGAATTATTTGCAATCACACTATAGGTGAGGTGTTTTATTTTTTATTCACTTACATAATACTCACAATCAAACCTTATCCTTTCAGTTCAGTTTGTTTTTCTATTTCTCTCCTCGGTGACTGGAAGCATCTCATGGGTTTTGTTGTTAAAAGCAATCATATTTTCTGTAAGACTTGCTGCCTTCTCCACATCTTTTAATTCCAATTCTCTATGTCAGGACTCATACCACCTGGAAAAGAGGATGAATTGAATGCTGTGAACCTTTAAATTAGCTTGATATTTCTGGGGCACCTGGGTGGCTCAGTCATTAAGCGTCTGCCTTAAGCTCAGGTCATGATCCCGGGGTCCTGGGATCGAGCCCCACATCAGGCTCCCTGCTCAGCCAGAAGCCTGCTTCTCCCTCTCCCACTCCCCCTGCTTGTGTTCCCTCTCTCACTGTGTCTCTCTCTGTCAAATAAATAAATAAAATCTTTAAAAAATAATAAAAAATAAAAAATAAATTAGCTTGATATTTCTAAAAACTAAGAGGAAAAGTTTTTAAATTCTTCAAGGTTGCAAGGTATTTTTTTTTCAAGGTATTCCTTAATTAAAATTCATAGCATACCATATTTCTTGTTTTCTAAATGTTATAATTTGTGGCAACATTTATTTCTGGCTTTTTAAATTAAATTCTAACACAAGCCATCGATTCCAAGTTTTGTTTCCAGGATAGTCACTTATTCTACCCTCTCATGTATAAAAGAGGTCAAATGTTTTCAGGTCCCATTCATTAGACAAGGGAAGTTTTGTTGAGATATTTCATTAAAATATACCAGCTTTATTTCTGTAACTGAGGAAGAACAAAATCAAAAACAAAATTTTGCTTTGTGAGCTAGAGTTCAGCTTAATATTGTTTTACATTAAAGCCATTATATTTACTGGAATTTGGAGGAAGGGGATAAGAAGTAGGAAGGAAACCCCAAGAGATTTTCTCAATAGATAGTATTATAGATTGCTTTTCTCTAGATTCGTTAATGTTCTAAAATTTAGTAGTTCTTACTCATTTAGGACTGTCAACATACTTGCTTGTCTTTTTTCATAGAAAATAATCATCAATCTGGGAAAAATAAATATGATTTCCAGATTTTGATATTATAGATTATTTCCAAGAAAATAATTTTGAGAAGTATCAGAAATTTTGAGTCTCCTAAAGAAATACTTTCATAGCAGGATCAAAAAAAGGTGAGGGATGCCTGGGTGGCTCAGATGGTTAAGTGTCTGCCTTCAGCTCAGGTCATGATTCCAGGGTGCTGGGATGGAGTCCCACATGGGCTCCTTGCTCAGCGGGGAGCCCACTTCTCCCTCTCCCTCTGCCTGCCTCTCCCCCTGCTCTGCTCTCTTTCTCTCTCTCTGACAAATAAATAAACAAAATCTTTTTAAAAAGGTGAAAAAGGGACCTTAAGTAACTACTCACAGTCATCCAAATCCTCTTTCACTTATTTCCCCCTGCTATGAAATTCACTCTTAAATTCATTCATTTATAAATATTTACTGAATGTACACTATGTGCAAAGGCATGCCCAGTACCATCAAAGCATATAAAATAATCTATGACCTTATGAAATTTACACTATATGGGGCATTCAAGGAGGGATGAGTCATGGAAAGAAAACCAAAGGGAACTATCAAATTCATTTCACACCAGCTCCATAATTTATTAATTAAAATAACATTTATTTAAAAACACTTCCTATGTAAAAGGCATGCTTTCATTTTGCAAATACAGTAAATTGCATAGGTATCATGTGATTAAATTTTGAGTATAGTGTTTGAGGCACGGTGAAGACCACACATTATTTAAATGTGGTAACAGTATGCTTCTTCCAAGGTGACCTTAAGGAAACAAACCAGATTATTCATTAAAATTTTCATGTAAATACTTTGCAAATGTGTTATTTATTTTTCAATAATATTAAAAGAGGGGTGCCTGGGTGGCTCAAGTCATTAAGAGTCTGCCTTCGGCTCAGGTCATGATCCCAGGGTTCTGGGATCGAGCCCCGCATCGGGCTCCCTGCTCCGCGGGAAGCCTGCTTCTCTCTCTCCCATTCCCCCTGCTTGTGTCCCCTCTCTTGCTGTGTCTCTCTCTGTCAAATAAATAAAATATTTAAAGAATAATAATATTAAAATATTTCTTAAAAGATTAGGTTACTTTCCACAGACAACAATTATAAAAGATTAAGGAGAATAAAAACTCATTAATCAAAAAATGACAAACTCTACAGTTATTGCCAAAATCAGAGCACCTGTGCTAGGCTGAATAATGGACCCTCCAAAGAGGGACACATCCTAATTTCTAGAATCTGTGAATATGTCACCTTATAAAGCAAAGGGGACTTTGCAGGTATAATTAAGATAAAGATATAGAAGTGGAAAATTAGCCTGGATTATCCAGGTGGGCTCAATGTAATCACAAGGGTCCTTATAAAATAAAGAGGGAGGCAGAAAAATAAGAAAGAGATATGACAACACAAGCAGAGGTCAAAGTGATAAGCATCTATAGGCCAAAGAATGTGAGTAGCCTCTAAAGCTAGAAAAAGCAAGGAAATGGATTCTCCCCCAAAACTTCCAGAAAGAATGCAGTCCTGCCAACACCTTGATTTTAGCCCAAAGAGACCTATTTTGGACTTCTGACCCACAAAACCAGAAGATAATAAATTTGTGTTGCTTTAGGCCACTGGGTTTGAGCTAATTTGCTACAGCAGCAATAGAAAAATAATTATAGCACCTTTTGAGCATTTACTATGTGCAACTACACATTTTAAATGTATTATATCATTTAATCATCCAAAGAGCTCTATAGAGTAGATACTGGAGTGACATCACCAAGGTGGTGTCATAGGTCAATTTTCTCACAAGAATAATAACTATTCAAAAACAAAATACCACTGAGACAATCCTAGAACAGGAAAGTGAGACTTAAGCACCCCTTGCACCGCAGAGCCCAAGACAGACTGCATTACAAGGGTAAGAGAAGCAGCTACATGTTGACCACACTGCCCCTACACCAGGCCAGTGCAGCACCACATGAAAATGTCTCTTCTGGGTCTCCAATTTTTTTAGTGGGAAAAGAGAACACACAGGGGACAACCAGCTTCCCCACAACATTGTGGATTGTTTTGTGGGAGCCTCTACTCTGATCTTGCCCCAGGGGGATTGCAGGGGAATTTGCAGGGCTCAATCACTGAGAATTTGACTGTGACAGAGAAGGGAGGATGGGCCTGTAACAACCAGCATAGGGATCTTGGCAGACTGAGTTCATACCTGCAGTGCACAAGTACTAATCCAAACAGTAGTTTTGCTCATCTACAGAACCAAGTCAGGGATACACTCGGATCAGGGAACTCAGTGGGGTGCCTATATGCCTGGTTTGGATCCTCAAACAAGAAGTTTTGCTGGCCCTAGAGCCTAGTTTGCCCACACCTACGCAAAAAGCTGAGTGACACACCACCCACTGTGGAGAGGGTCTCTTGGCCACATCTGACCATAAGGGCTGGTGAGAACACCTGGAATCTGTGTGGCCCCCTGATGCTTGAGATGACAGAAATGCAGGCAGAGCCAATTGTTTTCAGAGCAGACAGTGGGCCTGTTTGGCCAGGGAACTTGGGGCATGAGTCAAGACAACAAAGAGCTTTACTAGCTTTAAAGCTCCTTCTCCCACTGCACCTAAGCAGAGAAACTAATTCATAGCCCCATTCATTACTGACTATGGCCTCAGTCTTCCTGACCAAGGAACCCAACCAAAACATTCAGGAAGCTGTGAAGCCCATTCAACAGCTCTGCTTATAGTAGCACTTAAACAGAAAGCATAGCATGTGACCTTCTCCATCTGCAGAGCAAAACCAGGGGCCTCATCTGGCCAGAGAATTCAGTGAAAAATCTTGCTTGATTTGGGTCCCCAAACAAAGAGCTGTACGGGCCCTGGGACCTATCCTGCTGTCCTGAAACCCAAATAAGCTGACTTGTGGAGAACTGTCATTGCCAAAGCAAACCTGTAAAATCTAGAAGAGGAACCCAATTACTCAAATGCACAGATAGCAATATAAAGAATCAAGGATCACAAAAAACTAAAAAAAAAAAAAAAAAAAAAAAAACAAAAACAGAAAAACAGGTAAACCATCAAAGGAAACCAACATAGCTCTAATAACTGATCTTAAAGAAATAGAAATCTATGAACTGTCAGACAAAAAATTCCAAATAATCCTCTTAAAGTTTAGTGAACTACAAGAACACACAGACAACTAAATGAAATTAGGAAAACAATGCATGAACAAAACAAGAAGTTCAACAAAGCAACAGAAGCCATCCAAAAAAAAAAAACCTAGAAATCCTAGAGTTGAAAAATAAAATAATTGAACTGAAGAATTCAGTAGAGAGTTTCAAAAGCAGACTTGACCATGCAGAAGAATGAATCAGTGACCTGGAAATAATACATTAGAAATTACCCAGTCAGAGGAACAAAAAGAAAAAAGGATGAAAAAGAGTGAAGGTCTATGAGACCTATAGGATGTAATGAAAAGAAACAATATTCACATTATGAGAATTCCAGAAGGGAAAGAGAAAGAGAAAGGCACAGAAAGTATATTTAAAGCAATAATGGCTAAAAACTTCCCAAACCTGAGGATAGAAATAAACATCAAGTTAGCACTCTGGACTCTGAAATAAACATCAAGATCCATGAGGCCCAAAGACTCCAAATAGGTAGAACCTAAATAGGGTTACATTAAGACACATTATAATTAAATTGTCAAAAGTCAAAGACAAGAAAGACTTTTAAAAGCAGCAAGAGAAAAGAGAAGTTACATACAAGGGAAACCCCGCAAGACTATAGGTGGATTTCTCAAAAGAAACATTCCAAGCTAATAGAGTATAGGATGACATTTTCAATATATTGAAAGAAAAAAATCAAGCAAGAATACTGCAACTGGCAAAGCTTTCTTTCAGAAATGAAGGAGGGATAAAACTTTCCAGAACAAACAAAAGCTGAGGGAGCTCATTATCACTAGACCTGCCTTTTAAGAAATGCTAAAGGGAGTTCTTTGAGTGGAAATAAAAAGATGCTAATTAACATCATAAAAATATAAAAAGATAATCTTAAACTCACTGGTAATCTTAAATATATAGTAAAAATAGATTCTGTAATTTGGTAGTGGTGGCACATAATACACTTACAACTCTAGTTTAAAAAATAAACATCACAGGGGTGCATGGGTGGCTCACTCAGTTAAGCATCTGACTTTTGATTTTGGCTCAGATCATGATCTTAGGATTGTGATATTGAGCCCCACATCAGGTTCTGCACTGAGCACAGGGCCTGCTTAAGCTTCTCTCTCTCCCTCTCCTTCTGCCCCTCCTCCCACTTGCACTTGCACTCTCTCTCTCTCTCCCTCTAAATAAATAAATAAATAAATAAATAAATAAATAAATAAATATAACCATAACTACAATAATCTTATTATTTACACAATATAAAAATATGTAAATTGTAACACCAACAGCTTAAAATGTGAGGGGAAGAAGAAGCAAAAGTGTAAAGTTTAGGGATTGTTTTGAAGTTGTTATCAGGTTAAAATAGGGTGTCATAATTTTGAGGTGTTTTATGTAAGCCCCATGGTAACCACAAGGGAAAAACCTTTACCAATGACACAAAAGAACATGATAAAGAAGTTAAAGCTACTGATACCAAAAGACATCAAAACATGAAAAAAGACAGCAGGATAAAAAACAAGAAAAAATGAATCTACAAAACAACCAGAAAACAATAAAATGGCAATAGTAAGTCCTTATCTACCAATAATTACTTTAATGTAAATAGATTAAATTCTCTAATCAAAAAAGAATGGCTGAGGGGCACCTGGGTGGCTCAGTCAGTTAAGCATTTGCCTTTGGTTCAGGTCATGATCCTGGGGTCCTGGGATCGAGCCCCACTTCGGGCTCCCTGCTCAGCGGGGAGTCTGCTTCTCTCTCTCCTTCCCCTCTGTGTGTGTGCTCTCTCTCTCTCTAGTTCTCACTCTCTCTCAAATATATTAAAAAAAAACAAAAACAAAAAAAGAATGGCTGAGTGAATTAAAAAAAAAAACAAAAAAACCAAGATCCAACAATATGTTGTCTATAGGAGATTCACTTTAGCTTTAAAAGCACACAGACTGAAAGTTAAGGGATAGAAAGTCATTTCAAGCAAATGGTAACAACAACAAAACAGGGTTAGCTATACTTACAACAGACAAATAGACTTTAAACTAAGTATGATAAAAAGAAATAAAGAAGGGCATTATATAATGATAAAGGGTCAATAATAAGACATAACAATGGTAAAAATGTATGTTCCCAATATTGGAGCACCTAAATATATAAAACAAAATTAATAGATCTAAAAGGAAAAATGAATGGTAATACAATAATAGTTGAGGATTTTAATCCCCAACTCTCAACAATGGATAGGTCATACAGACAGAGAATTAATAAAGAAAATAGAAGATCGGAACAACACTATAGACCAAATGGATCTAACAGACATATACAGAACATTCTGTCCAACAATAACAGAATACATATTTTTTTCAAGAACACATGGAACATTTTCTAGGATAGACTATATGTTAGGCCACAAAAACAGGCAAATTCAAGAAGACTGAAATCATACCAAGTATCTTATCTGACCACAATGGCATGAAGCTAGAAATTAACAGCAAGAGAAAAATTGGAAAATTCATGAACATAGAAATTATGAATAACTAATGGATCAAAGAAGAAATTAAAGGGGTAATATAAATGTTTCTTGAGACAAACAAAAATGGAAAACCAACATTTCAGAACTTATGTGATGCAGCAAAAGCAGTTCTAAGAGGGAAGTTCATAGAAATAAGTGCCTACAATAAGAAGCAAAAAAGATCCCAAATAAGGCACCTAAACTCCATGCCTTAAGGAACTAGAAAAAGAACAACAACCTGAGCCCAAAGTTAGCAGAAGAAAGGAAATAATAAAGATGAGAATAGAAATAAATTAAATAGAGAACAGAAAAACAATAGAAAAGATTAACCAAACTAAGGGTTAGTTCTTTAAAAAGATAAAATTGATAAAGCTAGACTAACGAAGGCTAAAAAAAGAAAGGACCTAAATCAATAAACATAAATGAAAAAGGAGACATTACAACTGATACCACAGAGGTGGCGCCTGGGTGGCTCAGTCGTTAAGCGTCTGCCTTCGGCTCAGGTCATGATCCCAGGGTCCTGGGATTGAGCCCCGCATCGGGCTCCCTGCTCTGCGGGAAGCCTGCTTCTCCCTCTCCCACTCCCCCTGCTTGTGTTCTCTCTCTCGCTGTGTATCTCTCTCTGTCAAATAAATAAACAAAATCTTTAAAAAAAAAAAAAAAAAAAAAAAACAACTGATACCACAGAAATACAAAGGATCATTAGAGGCTACTATGAACAACTATATACCAACAAACTAGACGATCTAAAAGAAATGGAGGGGCACCTGGGTGGCTCAGTCAGTTAAGCATCCAACTCTTGATTTCTGCTCAGGTCATGATCTCAGAGTCATGAGATTGAGCCCTGCCCTGAGCTCCATGCTGCGTGAGGAGCCTGCTTAAGATTCTCTCTCTCTCTCTCTCTCTCTCTCTCTGTCCCCACCCCACACTCTCTTCTCTCTCTCTCTAAAAAAAGAAGAAAGAAAGAAAGAAAGAAAGAAAGAAAGAAAGAAAGAAAGAAAGAAAGAAAGAAAGAAAGAAAGAAAAAGAAATGGAAAAGTTCTCAGAAACACATATCACTTACCAAGACTGAATCAGGAAGAAATAGAAAATCTGAATAGACCAATTATACCATTTAACAAGAAGTTAACACCAATCTTTCTCAAATTCTCCAAAACAACTGAAGAAAAGAATCATATAATTATCACAATAGATACCAAAAAAGCATTTGACAAAATTTAACATCCATTCATGATAAAAAAAAAAAAAAAAACTCTTCACAAATTAGGCATAGAGGGAATATATCTCAACATAATGGTCATATAAGACAAGCCCATAGCTAAACTCATACTCAATGGTGAAAGGTTGAAAACTTTTCTTCTAAGATCAGGAATAAGACAAGGGTGACCATTCTCACCACTCCTCTTCAACATAGTACTAGAAGTCCTAGCTAGAGCAATCAGCCATGAAAAAGAAATAAAATGTATCAGAATTGGAAAGGAAGAAGTAAAATTTTCTCTATTTGCCGATGACATGATTTTATATGTGGAAAACCTGAAGACTCAGTCAAAAACCTGTTAGATCTAATCAGTGAATTCAGTAATGTTGCAAGATACAAAATTAGCATACAAAATTCAGTAGAAGTTCTAAACACTAACAACAAATTTTATGAAAAAGAAGTTAAGAAACCAATCCCACTTACAATAACATCAAAAACAATAAAATACTTAGAAATAAATTTAACCAAGGAGGTGAAAGATCTCTACTCTGAAAACTACAAGAGACATTAATGAAAGAAATTGAAGAAGACACAAATAAATGAAAAGCTATCCCACGTTCATGGATTGCAAGCATTAATATTGTTAAAATGTCAATTCTACCAAAAGCCATCTATAGATTCAATGTAATAACTTCCAAGATTCCAATGGCATTTTTTTACAGAATTAGAAAAAAACACTCTTAAAATTTATATGGAACCACAAAAGATCCTGAATAGCCAAAGAAATCCTGAGAAAGAAGAACAAAGCAGGAGGCATCACACTTCCTGATTTCAAGCTATCCTATAAAACTATAGCAATTAGAACAGTATAGTTATGTTGTAAAAACAGACAAATATATCAGTGGAACAGAACTGAGAACCTAGAAATAAAACCTAAGCATATGTGGTCAACTAATATTTGACATGGAAGCCAAGAATATTCAATGGAGAAAAGACAGTCTCTTCAATAAATTGTGCTGGGATAACTGGATATACAATGTAAAACAATGAAACTAGATCTTATCTTACACCACTCACAAGAATTAACTTGAAATGGATTAAAGACTTAAATGTAAAATCTAAAATCATGAAACTACTAGAAGAAAACACAGGAATAAAGCTTCTTGACATGGGTCTTGGTAATGATATTTTGGATATGACATCCAAAACACAAGCAACAAAGCAAAAAATAAACAACATCAGACTAAAAAGCTTTATACACCAAATAAAACAATCAACAAAGTGAAAAGACAACCTACAGAATGGGAAAAAATATTCGCAAACCATATATCCAAAATATATAAAGAACTCCTATAACTCAATAACAAAAAAACAAACAAAAAAAAAAAACAAAAACAAAAAATAATCCAATTAAAACATGGGCAAAGGACCTGAACATTTATCCAAAGAAGATATATGAAAGGCCAACAGGTACATTAAAAATTCTCAACATCACTAATCATTAGGAAAATGCAAACTAAAACCACAATGTGATATTACCTCATGCCTAGTAAATGGCCAACATCAAAAGGACAAGGGATAACAAATGCTGGTGTGGATGTGGAACCCTTGTGCCGTGTTGGTGGGATTGTAAATTGGTACAGTCACTATGTAAATAGTATGGAGGATCCTCAAAAAATTTAAAAAGTAGAACTATAATCCAGCAATTCTACTTCTGGGAATATATCCAAAGGAAATGAAAACACTAACTCAAAAGATATCTACACCATTCTTACTTACATGGAATCTAAACAAAACAAAACAAACAAACAAACAAAAAAACCCACCACACCAAATTCATATGAGTTTCTATGAGATCAGACTTGCAGTTACCAGAGGCAAAGGATTGGGGGATGAAGAATTGGAAGAAGTTGGTCAAAAGGTACAGACTTCCAATTATAAAATAAAAAAGTACTAGGGATGTAATGTACAACATGATGACTGTAGCTAACACTGCTGTATGATACATAGGAAAGTTATGAGGATAGTAAATCCTAAGAGTTCTCAACACAAAGAGAATTTTTTTCTTTCTTTTTTCTTCTCTCTTTCCTTTATATTGTACCTATATAAGATGATGGGTGTTAGCTGAACTTATTATGGTAATTGTTTCACAATATATGTAAATCAAACCATCATGCTGTAGGCCTTAAACTTGTATAGTGATGTATGTCAATTATTTCTCAATAAAACTAGAAAAAAGTAGTTACTATAATTATCCCAGTTTCATATATCAGAGAACTAAGGCAAAACTGTTTAAGCAATTAGCCAAAGATACTGAACTCTTCTTAATCATCACTAGGTTTCCTCCCGCCTAAGCAAGATAATATATACACATGAAGGATACCCAAGTAGTAGCAATTTTACTATTGAAGACTTCTACCAAAGCTAATAGTTTCCTTAAATTTTATTTTGTACCTTGATGAGAATTTTCTAAGTTTATAATATTACAGATTTGAATGATTACTTGAATTTCATAATAAATTAGTGACCTTTATTTATTCGTGATGACTGTATTCCATTTCTAACGTTTTCCATTTGTTTCACTTCCGGGAATTCTCATTTTTTCATTGAAAACTTTTTCTAGAAATGAAAAAAAAATATTCTCTAGCATATATATTGGTACTCCTGTTTAAATACTAGGTATACTTTATCAAACATAATATAAAACACCCACAGATTTACCTTCTATTTGTCCATACACAAGTAGAGAAAGTACCTGTGAATATATTAGAAATTATCATTTATAACTAATTATCATACAACATAATTTTGATTATTCCTAACAATAAGTATGTATTTAACTTATTTTATTATATCTTTTATTTGGTTGAACAATAAAATGTGCTCTTTTATATTTACTATTTATAATATATACTCTATTTAGTACTACCTTCTCTTCAAAACAAAAAAATAAAGAAAAAAAGAAATATTATATGATGCCCTTTTTCATGTGTCTGTCTTTATTTCCAAAAGGTTTATAGAACAATTAAAAAACCAAGTTCAATGAAGTTTTGCTCATGCATAAATGAGAAAGACATAAGTTAGGTTTATATTGCTAAATGTCAGAGATATATTTCCAAAGGGGTTAAAAGTGAAATACTATACCCTTAAACTTGACATTAAGATATCTGATGTTAGATTACATGAAAGTAATACTTTTTTATATTACTAAAAGGCTAACTTTACCAGTCATATATTGCAGAAAGAATAACAGGATGTTTCTCTTACACTGCAGAATAACAACTGTCAGCTAAGATCCAATTGCAATAATTATTACTGATGAGGATGCAAAAAACAGAAATAGCATTACTTGCTGACAGATCACAGGTGGATTGTGGGTTACTAGAAGCAACAAAAATTACATTTCCAGGTGAATAGCAAACTTGCTATGGAAATGTCGCTGAGAAATGAATAGGTTCACTCACTGTAATCTTATTCACACAAAACGATATTGCCTGAGCTGAATTGCTAATTTTTATAGTTATATCTATACATGTAATTATTTATAAACGTTTTAAAAACTAAATTCTAAATGAATGCATTTTTTTATGCTCAGGAATGTTATGTTACTGGTCACATATTTTGAGAGTTTTCTCTCTAAATAAAATGTGTATTTATTCATTCAACTAGCTTTATTGATTGTTTATCACAGGCATAACATTTTTTTTAGCCTGAGGATACAAAAATGCCTAAAACAGTCACTGCTCTCAAAGAAGGCTAGTATGGTTGGGAGATAAAAGCACAACAGAATAACAAGTAATGCAGGTAACAATAAGATATATGTAGGCATGCAAAACTGCTCAGGCCACATAGAGAGTAGATAAATCGTCATACTTAATGTTAGAGATTAGCCAAGGAAAGGAGTGTCTGTCAGGGAGATTTCTTGCAGGAGCTGCACCTGACTATTAGCTGATGAATTGGTATCAGCTATATAAAAGCTTTTATGAGAAATGGTGCTGGGAATACTTCAGGTAGAAATACATACAGAAGCAAAGACAGGAAGATAAAAAAGTTCATGGCATGTTGGGTAAACTCCAAGCAGTGTGGAGTGACTTAAGCGTAAAATAAAACACAAGTCACAACAGTGGACTTTCAGTTCTAAGATGGAAGTGGAAATTGACATTTTGCTCATTCTATTCCTGGAAGTCATCCAAATTGAATGAGGAGAAAGAAAAACAAAAATACAATCTCATTCTCAAAGTAAAATCAGGGGACAGCTAAATCCTAGGTGAAACTGAAAAAAAGGCTGACAAAAATTACTGGAGAAGAGATGGGGATACATTCAAGAGGAAGAAAAGAGAGGATGCCTTGGATGTAGATCCCCAAAAGAACCAGCAAAATCCACTTCCCAGTGGATGAGGGCACACTTTGATGTGAAAAACTAAATTCCTTATTTGCAATCATGAAAACCAATAGTAGACAATGGTTATGTTTCTCTGGGCCTATTTTGGGTATGAAAAGCAGAGGTAGGGTTACCTAAGGATCATGAAAATAAGCTCATATCTGTAGATAGGAAGCTGTGGTAGCAAAAGAAAAAAGAAAACAGAAGAAAAATAAAAGAGAAACTTTTGTGGGATGGTAGGGGATAGAAATAATTTCCCACTGACTAAGGAGAAATAAAATATAAATAACACCCCTCATACTGCCCCCCCCCCAAAAAAAATCCTAGGTCAAAAGAAAATTTCAGATAGGGTGGAACATGGTGCTGGCCATTTCTCCACATGAATCTCCTTTAATCACCAAGTCCAGGACAAAACTCATCATTTAAAGATGAGAAATTAAAATATTATAAGCATAGGATCTATATAAGAATATTATCAGGAATGATGAGAAAAGGAAGAAGAAAAACAAATAGCAGATGATTATAAACCAGAAAAACAATACCATGCAGCAAATAAAATAGTCAACCATGATCTTAAAGATGCAAACTGACTTCTATGAAGCAATAGATCAAAGCAAGGGCAGAGAAAAGAACTCAGGGAAGAAATGAGGAAGTAATAGGAAGAGAGAAATGTTAATAGCAGAGGTGAGGCACTAGGTGGTAGAAGCTGAACAACATAAAACAAAGAGTTTAAAATGATTAGAAAGAAGATAATATGTATGGAAGGCAGGCAAGAGAGCCAACATATAAATAATTGGTGTTCCTATAGAAGAAAAACAAAGTAATGGAAATAAGCAAATAATTTACAATTATATTTCAAGACAACTTTCTTGAAAAAATTAAATCTGAATTTTCCTATGAAAGGTTTCCCCATGCTCCAGAGAAACCTGACTCAGAATGTTCAATACCAAGATATATCCTAATGAAGTCACTGGACTTGGAATTAATAAAACAACACTTTGGAGATGAAGGTTAAAAAAATTAGGTTACTTATAAGAGGAAAAAAAAATCAGACTGAGTTCAGACTTCTCCACAGAAACATTTAATTAACAATTGATACACACCTAAAAAAATCCTTACAAAGAGAGAAAGTGATCCAGTAGTTTTATTTCTAGGCAAACTATTATACAAATACAAAGGCAAAAACAATTTAAAACAAGGAAGAACTCAAGGAATCTTGTTTTCAGAGTCCTTTCTTGGAGAATCCACAGAGAAGAACCTCACTAACTGAAAGATAACTTAAGAAACTACAGCAAAATACTGGAGTGAACACTGACTATATTTTACTATAGAACTAATATTAAAATAAACAGAGCTGAGGGGGTCAGAAGAGAACATAAATGTTATATGCCCTCATGCCTTAGAAATAGCAAAATAACAAAAACTGAGGCAAGAGGATGAGGGAAGAAGTGTAAGAATGTTGATTGCTTCAGTTAAAACAGCAAATGATATCATTTAAAGCAAATCAAAACAAAGTAGGAATAGTTATATAAATATCAGAGAAGGTGAATATTGGTATGACACAGCAGAATGAAGAAGGATTCAGTGTAATAAAAAAGTTATAATTGAAAAAGTTAATATAACAATAAACTTGAACATATCAAAGAAATAACTAACCACAAAGTAAATACTATGAGAAATGCAAGAAAAAAGTGATTTAAAAACTTAATTATGGTGGGAGATTCAACAGACCCCACTTACAACTGGATTTTTCTAGCAAATAAAAAATAAGGACAAAGGAATTAAATAATAGATATAATAACCCTAACTTAATAGATTTATGGATCTTTAAATTCCTCTAATAGATAATATACTTTTTCCTTTTCATGTCAGCATAACATCTAGAAAAACCAATCAGATGCTTGGTCATAAACTGAAAAAATAAACCAGTAACATAAGCCAATAACATTAGAAAAGTTGTAAGCCAATAATATTTGAAAAGTCTATTTGGAAATTAAGTAATATCATTACTGTTGAAAACATTCATATCAAAAAGGGAATTTTAAAGGAAATCATAACCTTTATATAATGCAGTGAAAGGGAGAACTTTCATACTATATCTACGAGAAATGGAAAATATTACTCAGGGAAAAATCTATTGCTTTAAATGTCTTCACTATTAAAATAGAATTATGAATAATAAAAGACATGTATTCATACTGGGAAATGTAAAATATTTGTAGAAAGAACAAATAATTGAAAAATGAAGAAATGGAAAGACAGGAGACTGGTGACATAGGCAGATGAGCTACATGGCACCTTCAACTTTATTCTTTAGACCAGGAATAAAAATGCAAATGACTTCAGGGTAATATTCATGCTTGAAGCAAATGCAACACATGAGACATTGTGAAGCCCACCGAGCAGGGGAAATTAAATATCTTTACCTCACCTAAAGATATTTAATTCTTTTGTTTTTCCTAACCACTTTGCAATTGTTTAAGTATTAGATATTATTGGTTATCCATCCAAAAGCCATTGTCTCCATTGTTCTTGACTACAGAGTAGAGCTGCCAGGTCTGACTGTTCAGGATAGGTACCACCATACAGGGGTTCCTCATCTAAGGAGGCATGATTTATAGCATACAAATTTTTATTAATAGGAACATATTTATTGTAGTATAAATATTATTGACTCTAGTGATGAGCAATTTGGATAATTATTTTCTACTATATTCTAATGAAGTATCTTATCCTACTAACTTTGTTAAAACTAATTTCAAATTGATGAAAATAAATATCTATCTTAACAGAGTTGATATATATTATACTACTTCAATTTATGCATGAGAAATGTTTCCAATAACTGAATATCCTTGGTGTGACTGCTCTTAAAATATTACATTATATTTAGCACTAGTTCCAAATACCTTTACAGCTTTCAGAATTTTTCTCTATATATTTATACTTAACGCAAATATATAAATATATTTATGTAATATTATTTGCCAGTGGAGTCTTCTCAAAATTAAAAATTATTAATGACTAGTTAAGGTGTACAATGTCACAGGAAAGACTTTTGGACCTAGCAATCATTTCTACAGAAAACGAGATTGAAGCAAGTAAGCTTTGGCTCTCAAAAGAATTTTATTTCCTAGAAAAGAAGATGGGTAGTTATTTTATAGAAAATTAGTATCCTGGGGCACCTGGGTGGCTCAGTTAGTTAAGCATCCAACTCTTGATTTCAGCTCAGGTCATGATCTCAGGGTCCTGGGATCAAGCCCTATGTTGTGCTCGTGCACAGCACAGTCTGCTTGAGATTCTCTTTCTCCCTCTCCCTCCTTCCCCCCTGCCCTCTAAATAAATAAATAAATAAATAAATAAATAAATAAATAAAATCTTTTTTAAAAATTTAGTATCCTACTGACTTAAGTTCCTAAATATTGTGAATAAAAATTCACATTTTCTATTTATTTATAGAAAATGGTATTTTAATTTTAATTTTTATTATTGAGAAGTTATACACTGAATTTTAAAAGTTTGCTTGAGAATGAAGCAGCTTCTAGACTTGAGGTGGCTTGGTAACAGAACTTTAATTTTGTTCAGGTTTGATCCAAGGCTATGTTCTTCAGGGCTCTATGTGGGAATGCTGATGAGTAAATCTATCATGGTATCTCCACTTCCTTTCTCAAGAATTGTTTAAAACAATTCTGATCTTGAGGCTGAAGAAGAATCTGATGGCAGGTGGGCAGGGGTTCTGGAAAATGCTTTCCTTCCTTGTCGAAAAGAGATGTTTGGTTAGGTGTAAGGAGGGTGCAGAGAATTTCTCTTTCTTTCAAAATTATCATACTTAAGTGCTTAAATCAAGCAATCCTAGAACTGCTCTGCCTCCAGGATAGGTTCTAAATGCCTCCATTCTCACCTCCTGAAATGGGGTATTTGGTAAGATTTTAAAAAGAAACAAACATTCTCTTAACAAAATAATGCATGGGAGTTGTACTTTAATAAATTAGGTGAAAATTAAAAAACAGCAACCAAAAAAAACCTCATTTAGAATGAAGTCGGAGGCCAGCAGGGGGGGCTCTTACACCTAGCACCAGTTATCAATTGCACACCCAACAGAAGAGATGGACCTTGCAAGTCCAAACTACTTTACTATCCCATCCAGAGAAAGGAAGATTTCTTCTTGCCCTGGCAACAGCCTAGCCAATGAAAAGCCACTATACTTCAAACTCCCAATTTACTCCAATGGACTTTAGGTTTATAACAGTCCCTCCCAACTATCCCCTTTCCTCTACACTCCTTTCCTTTGTTCTCCATACCTGGCTATGGTTTTGCTGCAGCTTGCTTGTCCTGGATTGCAGTTCTCTGCTATTCCTGAATAAACCCTTCTTTTGCTGACAAAATAACTGGAAGTTTTATTTTCAAGGTTAATAGTTAATACAAATTATAAAAAGGGCCTGTTTTGTCTTGTGGTTATTTACTTAGCAGGACCTGAAGCCCTTACCCTATTCTACCTTCAGTTCTATTGAGGAGAAAATTAGATGGAAACATTTGACTGAGAGCCAGACAGAAGGTTTCAAAGATTAAGAAACTATGGGGGTGGGGGGAGTTATTAAAGAAAAAGAAAACAAAAGAACAGTCCCTAATATCTAGAAGTAGTAGCTAATATTTATTGAGCACTTACCATGAGCCTGACACCTTTCTGTGCACTTTGCTTGTTTTCATTTAATTAACACAGCAACATTATGAAGAAGGTACTGTTACTCTCCCATCTTAAAGTTGAGGAATCTAAAGCACAAAAAATGAAATTTGCCCGAGATTACACAGCTAATTTGAGGTGGAGGTAGCATTTAAGCACAGGCATCCTTACTCCAGATTTAAGCATGTCTCTAAACACTTCCCTCTACTGACATTTAATCCAAGGTTGTGTCTATATGGCGATTCAATGGGAAAGTCCATCTTCTGGACTCTATTTGTATGAGAGAGCTCCCTTTTTAAAAGCATAATTTTCATGTTATTATGTTAGCCAACTCTTTGTTTTTCTTACTAAAGACTAACATTTGGGATTGCTGAACTGTGGTGCAGTGTCTAACCATGCCTGAATCAAAGCATTAGCCTAAATAATTGTAAGAACTTAACAATTACCCTTCTTACAGTCTCTCAGATTTGATTTTTATGCAAAAATAATTAGATGAAACCAATTCAATGTCTGAAGTAAATTATAAACGTGGTTCACCTTATATTTCTGTTGGAAAGTGATGATTTAAACATTGCCTTAATAACATATTTAATAAGAATTCAAAAATCTGATAAATGCCTAAATAGAAATAGTTGGCCCCTTTCTACAGCATAATAACATTTTTTGGTGAATGATTGCTTGATTTTAATAGTTCTTCAATATATGATAACATTGTATTTTATCAACTCCTATGTGAGGTCAATAAATCCTTAACATATTTTAGCTAATTGTTCTTCAGAAGCAAAATGTTTTAGAAATGTCATTAGCATTTCTTCAAGTAGTCACTCTAAATGATTATAAAATAGTATATTAAACACTGGAAACATTTTAAATCTCTACCCACTTCATTATTTACATGGTGAATATTTGCTTTTCTCCCCTAAATTTATATATGTTCTGCCTGAAATAAATATATACTTTTGTATTCATCTACTTTGCTGGTATAGACATATCTGGTTGTCATGGGAATTACTAGTTTACATTTGGGGGAAAAAAAAAACCTGTGTGGAAAGAAAATTGTTCATAGACTATCTTAATATTAAGGTAACAAATTAGGAGAGGGTTTTACCTTTATTGTATATTGATTTTTAGTTTAAAAAAATCAAAATCTGTCTTCACTAACAAAAGCATGTCTTTAAGCAGGATACAGCCTCTTCCAATTCTAAGTTTATACTGACCCCTATTGGTTATTTTGTCCTAATCTATTCCTGGCTTATTCTTATAGAACATATGTTAAAATATTTAAACATGTTTACATTTAGAATTTAATTATGTTAGGATTAAAGTCATAACATACTTTTCATAGATCCTTTCTCTCCTTGTATTGTACAATATAAACTATGCATAAATTTTATTCATCCTTTAAGACAATCTATTTTGGGGGAAACTAGCTTGTATTGATTGTCTACAATAGGCTTACACTGTGCTATAATTTATAAGACCATGTGATATTATTTAATCCTCTCAACTCTTTAAGGTTGAAATATTACTAACAAGGATTCTGAGATTCTGAGAAGTCAAGTACCTTACTAAAGGTATTTTCATAACTTATATTGAAAGCAGAATTTAGGGCTCCTGGGTGGCTCAGTTGGTTAAGCGACTGCCTTCGGCTCAGGTCATGATCCTGGAGTCCCGGGATCGAGTCCCACATCGGGCTCCCCGCTCAGCGGGAAGTCTCCTTCTCCCTCTCCCGCTCCCCCCTCTTGTGCTCTCTCTCTCTCTCTCTCATTCTCTCTCTCAAATAAATAAATAAAATCTTTAAAAAAAAAAAAAAAGAAAGCAGAATTTAAAATGCAGAACTTGAAAGGACGGGTGTGTCTATGACATTAACAATCGAAGTGAGAAGTTAAAAGCTAAGTCAATAGCTTCTCCCCACTTGATAATTTTTCCAGTGTTAAGTTTTTTAGATCCATATTAAGGACTTGTAATTCTACAACATTTCTCTTTGGATATCTACCTCAATCGTATATCTTTGTTAAAATGACTTAAGTAGAACCATTTTAAAATGGAGTCAGAGCAGCCATTTCAGGGGAAATGGGTTTTCACATCCAGTTTCTTGAAACTTTGAACTTGGCCAAACCATCAACATTCAAGAAGTCAGCAAGCAGGAGAATATTCTGTTTAGAAAAAGTGAACTTATGCCTGGTGATCACTTCACCTGACCAATCAATGAGTGCAAATCCAGCCCTACTCGTCAGCACCAATGAACTCTTCTTTAAAACTATTTACCCAATTTTCCTCTTTTTTTTCCCATGAAAATCCTGTCAACCTCCTGAAATCCGGACACTATTTGGGATTCTACTTAAAACTGTGTACCTGAATTGCAATTCTTTGATTCCAGTTAAACGCTTTGCTTCTTGAACTGGTTTCTTTTTTGCATCTCATTACTCTTGGTTTTTAAGCTTGCATGTTCACGTGCTGAGGGGTAACATTTCTGAGACTTCAAGTTCAACATGTCCAAACTAAACCCACTGTCTTTTACTGAATTCCATTCCTTCATTTTTGCTACTTAACATTTAATGGTCACAGTTCTAGATTCCTAGGTGTTACCTCACCTTCACCCATCTAATTTTTGTAAACTTTATAAAACTTTAATTATTAATGACAATGACTATTTCTAAGTTATTTCTGTGCACCAAACTGTTCTCCCAGAATCTTTTATAAAAGAACTAGAACTTTGTGTACATTCCCTGGAGATGATCATTATCACTTAATTTGCAAGGATTCCCAATGTCTCCTGAACAGCTCATAACGTTCAATAAAACCAATGCTATGTTTAAGTTTTTACAATCAGTATGTCTTTTTTACCTAATTAAAATTTTTTAACGTGCAAACTTCCTGTAACATCTTAATTGGACAAGAAATGAAAATGCGTGTCAACAACAAAGAAGTGATACAAAGAACTGTAAGTACCCAAACGAATGGAAATACCCCAATAAACTTGTCCCAGGCAGTGGCCTACAGGAATACCTGGGAATGTAAGGGGGGGGGGGGGGGGAAAGGACGCAAAAGTGTAAAAACGAGAAATAAGTGGATGAACGGATGAACATTGAGAAAAAGAAGGCAATCCTCCAAAAGCTGTCAGAAATTCTTCTAATAGACGAGGACAAAATCATCAACCACCACCTCAGCCTCTACTAAACCCAAATTCTAATAAACATTAAGTAATGGTGAGTTTTCCTCACATCGTTTCCTTAATGTGGCAAACTACGGCCAGACTGCATTAGCCAGAAATTTCCGCCCGGATGTTAGAGAGCTCTGCTCCGAAACCAGCCTCAAGTTCCAAGAACGCGCACGCGCACGCGCAATCTCAACACGACACCCTCCCCCACCCCACCCAACATGGGCCTCAAAGGAAGTGACGCAAAGCTGAGGGGCGGGGTGGGCTATGCGCCGGAAGTGGCTCGCAGATAGTAAATAAGGCCCGAAAGGGTGGAGAGGTACTGTCTCCATCTTGTCGCCAGCGGCTGCTCCTGCGACGTTGCCGAGATGGGGAACGTCTTGGGACTGTGCTCCATGGCGAGCTGGGTAAGGAGGTTTTTAGTGACCTTCAGGGTGCTAAGCATAGGAGGCGAGGGAGAAGGGAACCCGAGCCGGGCTGGATGCAGTGCGTCGGTAACTTGGTACCCCACCCAACAGGGAGTGCCTGCCGTCCCCATTTTCTCCCTGTCTCCCGTGGTCACGCCAACTCAGCTTTAGGGCCCTGAGTCTTGCTAAGAGCTGACAGCCGTGGCCGTGAGGAGCAGTGGAGATGGAAAGATAACCCTGATGGGAGAAGCAAAGAAAGACAGGACAGCTGTAGTTTCCCTCCCCCAACCGTGTTTCGTGAGTAGCTTTCGTGAAAGCTACTCCACATTCTTCCAAGTCCCTTTTTGTTGTTTTTTTTCCTGTGTCTGCGTAGGCCGTCTCTACAGAGGTTTTAGGCCCATTCCGTGGAGTACCCCATCTCTTCTCGTCTTGTTGCCAGCGACCTCAGAGTCTGCAGCACTGTCATCCCGGGAGGCATGTTGGCCTCTTTGTTCTGTCGGGCTGACTGCAATTAAACGCCCGCTATTTGGGACAGCTTGGCGGTAATATTTACTAATATTAGTAAATATTAGCTCTGTGGCTGGGTCCTCGACCTTCATGCTATGAAGAAATTACTGTATTTCTCAAGTAATAATATATGTATCTGTAAAAGCTGGTCAGTTCAATGGTATTACAAATCTTGTATCTTGACAAAAGTATGCTTCTGTAATCTGAAATTTCATGTTTAATTAGGTGTAGGTTGCATTTTAATTAGATAGCATCTTTAGAGTGATACCATTTTTCATTATAGTGGTACAATTTCTTAATTCAGGTGGTGCAAATAAACTTCAGTTTAAGATAACCCCCCCAAAATAGACAACATGTTAACACTACAGTTAATAAAGTTATTTGTAATTTTGGGCGAGGTATTTGGGTTAAAATCATATTTCTTTAATCCGTGATTTCTAAATTCCACTTCTAACGCTTGTCTGATATCCCAGATGACTCCATTATATACACGAGTCAGAATTTTTATTATTTTACATACCTCACTTTTTTTAGAAAGTTCTGATATTGCTTGAACTGTAAGTGTTAAATTTTAATAAAATAATACCTGGAGGTTGTTACTTCAACAGAGATCATTCTCTTGATTATATCTCTTCTTGTAGATGGGCATGGAAACCAAGTATTTTTAATCTCAGTAAGAAAGTGGAGAATCCACTTGAGTCTGTTTAATACAAAAGAGGCACAGTGTAATAAATGTATTACAAAATAATAAATGTTAAAACATTGCTTTTGTTTTTTGGGGGGGGAATGTGTGATTTGTGAAGTCAGATTTTGTCCATTTATCAATAGGCATGTTCTTTGTATATAGTAAAGACTTAAAAGGAGGGATTCATGTTTCCAGTTTTGTTCTCTCCAGAACCATGGTGAACACCTTTTTTGCCACAAGAATAATTATGGTTGGGGGGAGAGGGTGTTAAGGATTTTTTTTCTATATATTTATGTGTTTGTTTATTTATTATTATTTTTTAAAGATTTTATTTATTTGTCAGAGAGAGAGAGCGCAAGCAGGGGGAGCGGCAGGCAGAGCAGGCAGAGGGAGAAGCAGGCTCCCCGCTGAGCTAGGAGCCCGATGCAGGACAGGATCCCAGGACCCTGGGATCATGACCTGAGCCGAAGGCAGACACTTAACTGAGCCACCCAGGCATCCCTATATTTATGTGTTTTAAATCAGAAAATCGCTTTAGTGAACAATATGGAAAATTATATTCCTATTAAAGTTCTTACAACTTAGTTCTTCACCTTTATTGACTAGAAAACTGATAAAATTGACACTGCATTTTAGTCACTGTTAATAACGAGGTATATTGGAAAGGTAGTAACAAGGAGGCAATTTTCTTATCCTCCAATAATTAGATCTCTGGCAGATAGACTAGGTGTCCAAGGTTGATCTTGTGTGCTAGATTATTGTGGCCGGTCTAGGAATTGACTCTGTAGTATGCAGTTCTAGTCATATTTTCCCCTTTCCTTCTTGGTGCTTCTGTCTCTGTGAACTGTTTGATTTTGGTGTAGTTTGTTAGCAGCTGAAGGGGACGTTGCCTTGTAATATATGTCCGTTTTTTCAACAGTCTTAATAGTCAGTATGCTTATTTACTTAAAGGTTTTGACAAATTCAAAACTTACTCAAATTTTCAAAAGTATTCAAGTCATTAAATTAGAACTGTTAAACCACATTTAAACAAATCTTATTTTTTACTCAGGTTTTTTGAGGCTTAATCTATGTCTGTAAAGTTTTTTTTCTGATTTATAAAACAGCTATAGAAAATTTCTGAACTATGAAAACACATAAAAGAAAAAATACATGTAATACTGTTGTGCATTGATTGGAGTTTTAATTTTTGAGTTTCTTTGCTAAGTGGCCTAGAATTAGATTGATCATAAATCTTGGTTCATGCGGCTGTCTCTTTGATCAGTGATTACATTAACCACTTAAATATCTGGATCTCCCACCTAATCCTGTAACTACATTACCAGAAATTTATGCCTGCTTCAGTGCTTTCACCCCAATCTCAACAATGATATTAATTACTAGAATTGATTTTTTTGAATTATTGGACTTTATATACAATAACTATCCCCTTTTTTTTGTCCAAGATACTTAATATACTTAAGAAGAAAGAGCTAGTGATTACTGCCTACCTATTTTGTGTCAGCCTCTGCTAGATTTTTATTTTTTAGTACAATGACTTGTCTTTGCAGAAATGATTCATAGTCACTGAACAGTCAAGCATAGCAGAGTACAAAGTTAAAATGTCACAAAAAAAATGCCATCACCAATAACATTCCTTCTCTCAATGTATATATACATGCATGGATGAATGGACAAAAATATATTTTAGGAATGGTAGCATGCTAAACATGTATTTTTAAACAAAGCATTAAATCTATTTTTTCCTGAGTTTAACAAAAGGAAAATAAAAATAAAGGAGTTGTTGAATGTTAAATAAACATTTCTTCATCAGGAGAGTTTCCTAAAAAGATTCATCTAAGGAGATGTTTCTATAGCAGTGGTTCTCAACTGGGCACATTTGGCAATGTCTGCCAAATTTTTTGGCATTTTTTGCTGTCCAGTTTGGGGTAAGAGGTGCTAATAGCATCTAGTAAGTAAACGCCAGAGATACTACTAAACATTTTACACTGCACAGGATGGCCCCCAGCAACAAAGAATTTTTTGATCCAAGATGTCAGTAGTGGCAGGCTTGAGAAATTCTGCTTCATCCTCTTCAATTGGCCAGAGCAAAAAATGAATGAAATAGTCTTATATATAATAGAGTAGACTGTTATATATATAATATATAATAGACTGCTATAAATAGCAGTCTTAACTGCTCTTTAAAAAAGCTTTTAACGAATCCTATCTTTATCTCTACCTTCTGCCTCAGGGAGACTACCTGGTGCCACCAATTCCTGATCTGTTTGGGGATTCTACAAATTGTATTGCTTAACTTTTTCCTTTGATGGCTTATAATTCAACTTTTTAGGCCTTAAAAGGTCAAAAAGAACAGGAGAAAAAATCCACAGTCTGACCTTTTAAGTTTATTCCTAAGTTTGTTCATTTTAAGTGTACTCCTAAGCCCTTTATTTTTTTTATTTTATTGGGAGCGTGGGTAAATTCACATATTTAGTCTGCCATCTTTAACCAGAATCTCTTTGTATATGTATTATTTTTTATATGTGACCATTGTGTTTTATAACCATAATTATCCTAGTTGTTTAGTCTTAGAACTAAACAAGTCATTCTTGAAGTGTGTTTCGTGGACCCTGTAGCGTCAGCACACCAGGAGACTTACTGGAAACACTGACTAAGGCCCAGCACTCTGTTTTAATAAGCCCTCCAGGGGCGCCTGGGTGGCTCAGTCGTTAAGCGTCTGCCTTCAGCTCAGGTCATGATCCCGGGGTCCTGGGATCGAGTCCTGCTTCGGGCTTCCTGCTCCGTGGGAAGACTGCTTCTCCCTCTCCCACTCCCCCTGCTTGTGTTCCTGCTCTCGCTATCTCTCACTCTGTCAAATAAATAAACTCTTGAAAAAAAAAAAAAAATAAGCCCTCCAAGTGATTCCGATACCTGCTACATTTTGAGAACCACTGCTCTACACTTTAAGTGGTTTCAAACCTCAAAGCACTTTTTAACCATGGCTTCTCCCAGTTTTTGTTTTTTTTTAACTTAATGTCCTCTCCTAATTGACTAAATTTTATAATCCTGATAGATTTTTGAAGAATTCATGGATGCTGAAATCTTTATAAATTCTTTTATATATAAAACTATCTTTTACATTTCTGAGAGGCATTGTTTACCAGTTTAATAATATACCCATTTCCTTCAGAACTTAATAGTCTTTTCTGTGAATCCTGTTTTATCTAACAACACTGTGGTATCCACTCCCTCCCAACACATCTCACATGTTCTATTGACTTGTTTCCTCTGCCTGGATATCTGAAGAGTTTTTACTTCTCTTTGAAATTAACCAAATATGTCTGACTTTAAATCTTTTATCACATTTTTCATCTAAAAAATAGCGTTCTTTTGGGGCACCTGGGTTAAGCATCTGCCTTTGGCTCAGGTCATGAGCCCAGGGTCCTGGGATTGGGCCCGGCATCAGGCTCCCTGCTCGGTGGGGAGTCTGCTTCTCCCTCTGCCTCTCCCCTGGCTTGTGCCTCTCTCACTTACTCTCTCTCAAATAAATAAATAAAATCTTTAAAAAACAAAAAAGAAAGAAAGAAAGAAAATAGTGTTCTTTTAGAAATACAGATTCACTTCTTCCTCTAAGGAAGTTTTTCTTGGATTCTATCTTTGAATGTCCTTTTTGTTTATTTAGAGGATTCTCTATTTTAAGGACACCAGTTAACCTTCATATTACATTGTCTTTGTTTTCCTTACATATTATTTTTCCATATTTTTGTCATTTTTTTAGTTGATATAATTTACCTGAAATCACACTTTGTAATATACAGGTCTGTGAATTTTGAGAAATCCTTTAGTTACGTAACAGCTACAGAACAGTTAGCACCTTAAATTATGTCATCCTAATTCTTGGCAACCCCTGTTTTTTCTGTCTCCAGAGTTCGTTCTTTCCAGAAAGGCATATGAATAAATCATACAAAATATGGCCTTTTGAGTTGGGCTTTTTTTACTGAGTATAATTCATTGAGATTTATTCATGTTGTGTGTATTAATGGTTTGTTCCTTTTTATTTTTGTATAGTATTCCATTGCTTGGATAAACCACAACTTACTATCCATGTATCAGGTGAAGGGCATTTCCAGATTTTGGTGATAAAATAGCTATAAGCATTTCCATAAAGGTACCACAAAGGTTTTTTGTGTGACTCTTAAGTTCTCTTTTGCTTAGGTAAAATATCTAGCAGTGGAATTGCTGAGTAATATGACAAGCATACATTTGACTTGTAAGAAACTACCAAGCTGGTTTCCAAGATAGCTGTACCAGTTTTCGATCCCAACAAAGAGAGTTGTTAGTACTTGGTATTATGAGTTTATTTGATTTTAGCCATTCTAACGTGTGTGTGGTGGTATCTCATTATGCTTTTAGTGTGCATTTCCTTAGTAACTGATGATATTGAGCACTTTTTCATGCACTTATTTGCCATCCATATATTTTCTTTCTTAAAATGTTTGAATAATTTGCCCAGTTTTTATTTTGGTTGGTTGGTTTTCTTAAGTATTAAAAATTCCTTATATATTCTCAGTACAAATCATTTATCAGCTACCTGATTCCCATATATTTTTTTCAAATCTGTGGCTTGTCTTAATTCTCTCCAGGGTGTCTTTCAAATAGCAGAAGTTCTTAATTTTGATGGGACCTAGTTTATCAATTTTCTTTCTTCTGTGGGTCATGCTTTTCATATTGTATCTAAGAAATCCTCAGTTAATTTTGATATATGGTTTGATTGTGGCTTAAGGTTTTGTTTTTTTTTTTTTAAGATTTTATTTATTTTATTAGATAGCAAGTGTATGGGAGAGGGAGATGCTGAGCAGGGAGCCTGACCTGGGGCTCAATCCCAGGACCCTGGGATCATGACCTAAGCCAAAGGTAGACGCTTAACCTACTGAGCCACCCAGGCGCCCCTTAGGGTTCTTCCAGTTATTTCAGTACTGTTTATTAAAGAGATTGTCCTTCCTATGTTGATTTGCTTTGGCACTTTAATCAAAAACCCTTTTACCATATTTATGTAAGTCTATTCTGAACTTTATTCTCTTTCATCTATTTGTGCCTATACTGTTGCCTAAACCCACCCTATTTTGATTACTGTGGCTTTAAAGTTAATCTTGAAGTTAGGTAGTGTTGTCTTCCAGTATTGTTGTTTTTCAAAATTCTTTGGGCTATTCTAGTTCCCTCACCTTTCCATATAAATTTTTAAAGCAACTGGTTTATTTCTTCCAGCCTCCTACTGGGATTGTGATTGGAATGTGGTTGACTCTATAGATAAGTTTGGAAAGAATTGACATCTTAAAATATTGAGTATTCAGTTTATGAGCTCAGTTTTCCTTGCCATTTAAGTCTGATTTGTTTCATCATTGTTTTCTAATTTTCATCATTTGGGATCTAGTACATATTTTGTTAGATTTATACTTTAGTATTTTTGTTGGTTTAATTTCTTTTTTGTTGGTATGCAGGATTATGATTAATATGTGTATAATGACTTTGTATCCTGGGACCTTGTTAAACTCCCTTGTAAATCTAGTAGCATTTTGTAAGTTTTTTGGCATTTTCCATGTAAACAATTATTTGTGAATGGAAAAGTTACTTTTCCCTTTGCTGTGTATATTTCTTTTCTTTTTCTTGTCTTGTTGTATTGACTAGAATCTCTAGTGTGAAGGTAAGTATCTGTGATGAGAGCAGATATCTTTGCCTTGTTCTGAATCTTAGGGGAAATAGACCTTAACCATGAAGTATGGACGGCAGCTATAGATTTCTTGTAAATGCACTTTATCAAGTTGAGGATAATTGTGTTCTTTCTTTGCAGAAAGTTTTGTTCAATTTATCATGAATGGCTATCGATTTGTCAAGTGATTTTCCTGCATCCGTTGAGATGACCGTAAATGATTTTTCTTTAGTCTGTGAATATGGTGAATTGCACTGGTTGATTTTCAAAAGTTCAATCAGCCTTACTTTCCCTGACTAAACCCTACTTGGTCACAGTGTTTTATATCCTTTTATTTTATTTTATTTTATTTTTTAAAGATTTTATTTATCTTTAAGAGAGCAAGCGCACAAGCAGGGGGAGCTGCAGGCAGAGGGAGAAGCAGGCTTCCTGCTGAGCAAGGAGCCCAATGGGGGACTCCATCGCGGACCCTGGGACCTTGAGCTGAGCCAAAAGCAGACGCTTAACCAACTGAGCCATCCAGGCATCCCATATAGCCTTTATTTTTAAAGGCTTTTTTTTAGGGGACCTGGGTGGTTCAGCGGTCTGACTCTTGATTTCTGCTCAGGTCATGATCTCAGGGTCATGAGATTGAGCCCCATGTGGGGCTCTGCACTAAGCATGGAGTCTGCTTAAGATTCTGTCCCTCTCCCTCTGTCCCCCACCCCCTAATTGAACACTCATGCTCTCTCACTTAAAAAAGGGGGGGGGCCTTCTTTAGAGTAGTTTTAGGTTCATAGAAAATTGAAAGATAACAAAGATTTCCCATATATCCCCTGAATCTACACATGGAAAGCCTCCTTCCTTATCAACATCCCCCACTAGAGTGGTACATTTGTTACAATTAATGAACCTGTGTTGACACATCATAATCATCCAAAGTCTGTAGGTTACATTATGGTTCACTCTTGGTGTTGGACATTCCGTGCGTTTGGGCAAATGTGTAATGACATGTAGCCACCATTATAGTAGCATACAGAATATTTTCACTACCCTTTTTACTCTGTGCCTTGCCTATTCATTCCTGTACCCACTCCAGCCACTGATCTTACTGTCTCCACGGTTTTGCCTTTTCCAGAATTTCATAGTCGAAATCATACAAGATGTAGTCTTTTCACGTTGCCTTCTTTCAGTTAGTAATACCCATTTAAGGTTTCTCCATGTCTTTTCATGGCCTGAGAACTCCTTTGTTTTCAGCACTAATGTACCATTATTTAGATGTACCACAGTTTATTTGTTCATTCACCTACTAAGGGACATCTTGGTTGCTTCCAAGTTTGGGCAGTTAGGAATAAAGCTGCTATAAACATCCATGTGCAGGCTTTTTTGTGTATATGAGTTTTAATATGCATTTCCCATATGCATATGAAATATGTGGAACAGTTTTTCATATGCTTATTTGCCATCTATATATCGAATTTGGTGAGGTGTCTGTTGACCCATTTTTTAATCTGATTGTTTCTTATTGTGTTTTAAGAGTTCTCTGTGTGTTTTGGATAACAGTCCTTTATGATCAGGTGTGTTTTTTGCAAATATTTTCACACAGTTGGCCTTTCTTTTCATTCTTTTGATGTTGACCTTTGCAGAGCAGAATTTTTTAAATTTTAATGAATATCAGTTTATCAGTTATATTTTTGTGAATCATGCTTTTGATGTTGTATCTGAAAAGTCATTGCCACACCCAAGGTCATTTAGATTTTTTCCTGTGTTATCTTGTACTGGTTTATGGTTTTAGGATTTACATTTAGGTTTAAAATCCATTTTGAATTAATTTTGGGAAAGGGTGTGAGATCTGTGTCTATATGTCTAGATTCATTTTTCTGCATATGAATGCTCAGTTGTTAACAGTACCATTTGTTCAAAAGACCATCTTTGTTTCATTGAATTGCCTTCGCACCTTTGTCAAAGATTAGTTGATTGCATTTATGTGGGGGCTATTTGTGGGCTCACTATTCTGTTCTTTGATTTGTCTTTTCTTTTTGACAGTACCATAGTGACCTGTTATTGTTGCTTTATAAGTCTGAAGTCCAGGGACACCTGGGTGGCTCAGTTAGTTAAGCATCTGCCTTCGGCTCAGGTCATGATCCCAGCGTCCTGAGATTGAGTCCCACATCGGGTTCCTAGCTCAGTGGGAAGCCTGCTTCTCTCTCTGCCTGCTGCTCCCCCTGCTTGTGCACTCACATGCTCTCTCTGTCTCTCTCTCTCTCTCGCAAATAAATAAAATCTTTAAAAAAAAAAAAAAAAGTCTTAAGTCTGATAGTGTCAGTCCTTCAACTTTGTTCTTCTTCAGTATCATATTGGCTATTCTGGGTCTTTTGTCTCTCCATATGAATTTTAGAATCAGTTTGTCAATATCTACACAATAACTTGCTGGGGTTTTGATTGGGATTGCATTGAATCTATAGGTCAAGCTTGAGGGATTGACATCTTAACAACATTGAGTCTTCCTAATCCATGAATGTGGAATATCTGTTCATTTACTTAGTTCTTTCTTTTTTTAATTTTTTTTTTTAAGATTTTATTTATATTTGTCAGAGCTCAAGCAGGAGGAGTGGTAGACAGAGGGAGAAGCAGGCTCTCTGATGAGCCAAGAGATCGATGCAGAACTCGATCCCAGGACCTGGGATCATGACCTGGGCTGAAGACAAACACTTAACTGACTGAGCCACCCAGGCGTCCCTGTTTAGTTCTTTTATTTTGCTTATCAGAATTTTGTGTTTTTTCTCATATTGATCTTGTATGTACTCTGTTAAATTGATAAGTATTTTGGGGTTTTTGTTTTTGGATGCTAACATAAATGGTAATGTATTTTTAATTTCAAGTTTTACTTTTTCATTGCTGATGTATAGGAAAGCAGTTGACTTCTGTCTGTTAACCTTGTATCCTGCAACCCTGCTATAATTATTTATTAGTTCTAAGATTTTGTGGGGGTTGTTTTGGTCACTTCTTTTGAAATTTCTATGTAGATGATAATGCCATCTGTGAATGAAGATAATTTTATTTCTTCCTTCCCAATGCATATACCTTTTATTTCCTTTTCTTGTCTTAGTGCACTAGCTAGAACTTCCAGTACAGTGTTGAAAAGGAATGATGAGAGGAAAGATCCTTGCTTTGTACCTGATATTAATTGGGAAGGCTTCAAGTTTCTCACCATTAAATGTGATAACTGTAGGTGTTTTGTTGGTTTTATTAATCAAGTTGAGGGAGTTCCCCTCTATTCCTAGTTTATTGAGAGTTTTTATCATGAATGAGGTTGGATTTTGTCAAATATGTTTTCTGGGCATCTACTGATATGATCATCTTTGTGGACATTAACTGATTTTTTGAATGTTGAACCATTCTTGTATATTAGGGATAAAACCTACTTGGTCATGGTATATAATTCTTTTCATATATTGTTGGATTTGATATGCTAGCATTTCGTTGAGGATTTATGCATCTGTTTATGAGAGCTGTTGATTTGTAGTTTTCATTTTTTATAATGTCTTTGGTCTAGTTATATTGTTAAAAGTAATGCTGGTCTCATAAAATGAGTTAGGCAGTCTTCTCTGCTTCTGTCCTCTGAAAGAGATTTCAGAGCACTGGTATTTTGTTTCTTTAAATGTTTAGTAGAGTTCACCAGTGAACTCATCTGGGTCTGGTGCTTTCTGTTTTGGAAGGTTATTAATTATTGACTCAATTTCTTCAACAGATACTGGCTTATTCACATTGCCTATTTCTTGTTGTGTGAGTTTTGGCAACTTGTGTCTCTCAAGGAATTGATTCGTTTTATCTAGGTTTTCAAATCTGTGGACTGTTGACAATATTCTTTTATTATCCTTTTGATAATAACGTTGTGGTGAGGTATTGAGAAAGGAGAAGTGTTCCACAGCCCTATGATTAGGTCTTAGTCATTTAGTGAGCCTATGTCTCTGGACTGTGAACTCACAAGTGTCTCTCGGGCTTTTTTTTCCTCCTAGGTGGAAGAGGATGGCTAATTTGGGCTGGAATTGAGTATTTCCCTTTCCCTGCATTATTGTGACACTGATAATACCCCAGCAGGTTAGGGTCTGCTTAACTAGTTTCTCCTTAGCATAGGCATTGTAAAGAACAGAGTGTTCTGGGTATATTTTTAAATGGTTCCTTTTCCCCTCTGCTGCAAGAAGCATGAAGGAATTTCCACAGTAAGTTCCAGCAATTCTTCAGTTAAAGTTTAGGTTCTCCTACCTGGGCGTTGGTTCCTAAGTTGACTTCCACTTGTGATTCTCTGCTCTGGTAAGGCACGGCTCCCTGTATTTGCCTATCTGTCTCCAGTCTGGGGGCAGTGATTTACCCCATATCCTAATCTCTCCTATGGATCCTAAAAGAGTTTTTGATATTTTACTCTGTTCAGCTTTTTACAGGTGAGGACAGAGTGGTGACTGCCATGCTTCTTGCGTGGGGAAACATGTACTAGAAGTCTTCATGTATTTTTTTACGTTATTGATTTTGAATTGACAAGATATTAAAAAATTATGTTCATGAAGGATATTGGTCTGTTCTTTTATAATGTTTTTGGCTGTAGCGTCAAAGTAATTCTGGCCCACTGGAAGAGAGTTGTGAAGTGTTTTGCCTCTTCAGTTTTAAGTGCTTAATAGAACTCACCCAGTGAAACCATCTATGCCTGGGAAGGTTTGTAACTACAAATTTAATTTTTTAAAATAGTTATAGGGCTACTCAGTGTGTATATATATATTTTTTCTTTTTTTTAAGATTTTATTTTTAAGTAATCTTTACACCCAACCTGGAGCTTGAACTCACAACCCTGAGATCAAGAGTCACATGCTCTACCGACTGAGCCAACCAGGTTCCAACATTATATATATTTTTTATTGAATGATTTCTGGCAGTGTGGGTTTTTCATAGAGTTTGTCCATTTTACCTAAGGTATTAAATAAAATTGTTCATCCTTATCCCTTACAGTTTTTTAATGCTTCTAGGATCTGTATTGGTGTCTCTTCACATTTCCATAATTCATGATTTGTGTGTGTTTACTCTTGCTCTTTTGCACTTTTATATCCTGATCAGTCTCTTTCTCAGTTGTAATGGTCTTCTAAAACTGGTTTCACTGATTTTCTTGTTCTGCTTTTTACTGCCTTGATTTCTCTTCTTTGTTATTTTCTTTATTTTTTGTTTAATTTGCTTATTTGATTTTTTTAAGGTAGAAGCTCAGATTGTTGATTTGAAATCTTTGTTTTTGTCTAATGTAATCATTTGATACTGTAAATTTCACAAATGTGACGTTATTTTCATTTCGTATAATTTCCTTTTGATATCTTTTCCCTGTAGATTAATTAGAAGTCTGTTAAAATTTAGTTTCCAGATGTTTTTTCTGTTACTGATGTCTAAATTCCATTGTGGGCCAAGAATACATGGTGGTCGTTTGACTTGAGACATTTTGTATGTTTATTGCAATTTGAGATTCGTTTTATGGCCAAGAATATGGTCTGTTTTGGTTAAGTGTTCTGTGCATTCTGGAAAACAGTTTGTCCTCTGCTCTGTTTAGATTGAGTATTCCCTAAATGTCGCTTAGGCACAATTAATTGATAATGTACAAATTTTCTATATCCTTACTGATTTTTGTTTTGCTACTTAATGAGAGAATATAAATGTGAATTTGTTATATTCAGTTTTATTATTTTCCCCTAATGCATTTTGAAGTTCTCTTACTAAATGTAGAAACATTTAGGATTATAGGTCTCCTCCATGAATATCTCCATGTACGTCCCCTTTTCATTATGAAGTGTTCCTCCTTAACCCTAGTAGGATTCTTTGCTCTGAAATCTATTTTGTCTGGTACTGCTATAGCATGGTATTTGTTTTTTCTTTCTTGCACTTTTAACCTATTTGCATTTTTATATTTAAGTAGGATTCTTGTAGAAGAGATAAGAATTGGATCTCAATGTTTTATCTAACAGTCTCTGCCTTTTCATTGGAAGTGTTTATGCCATTTACATTTCGTGTGATTATTACGTTTGGGCTTAAATCAACCATCTTTCTATTTTCTGTTTGTCCTATTATCCCTTTTGTGTAGTTTTTTTTTCCCCCCTTATTTTGCATTAATTGGCCATTTTTAGTATTCTTTTATTTCCATTGGCTTACTAGCTATACTTCTTTGTCTTGAGTTTCTCAGAGGTCACTTTAGGGTGTATAGTATTCATTTTTAACTTACTACAATCTGTCTTCATGTCCAGGCATACCACTTATTTACAATATTAGAACCTCGCAGTAGTTGTATAGTTGAATGTCTTCAATGCCTCCTCTTGCATACTATTTGCAATCACCATATTTTTTTTCCACCTTCGTTATAACATAGGCCCACAATACATTGGTATTATTTTTGCTTTAAAAGGATAATTATCAGAAGGGCACGTGTTGTGATGAGCACTGGGTGTTATACGCAACTAATGAATCATTGAACACTACATCAAAAACTAATGATTTACTATACAGTGGCCAAGTGAACATAATAAAAAAAGGATAATTATCCTTTAAAGGATTTCCTTATATTTTGCCATTTCCATTGTTCTTCATTCCGTTTGTATAGATAGCTGTCTGGTATAATCTTCCTTCTGTTTGAAGGATTTCCTTCAACATTTCTGGTAGTTTAGGTCTGCTAGTTTGGGATTCTTGTGTTCTTTTTATGTCTGAAAATGGTTTTATTTTACATTAGTTTTTGAAAGAGACTTTCACTGAGCATAAAATTTTATCATTTGTTTTTTTTTTTAAGTGCTTGCTTTTGGCTTGCAGTTTTTTAATTAAAATTGATACCTTTCCTTGTTTCTCTTTATATAATATGTCTTAATATTTCTGCCTGCTTTTTAAAGATTTTTATGCTTATGGTTGTTTTTAAGCAGTTTGTGATGTGAGTTGGTGTGGTTTCCATCATGTTGTTTTTGCTAGAATTTCATTGAGCTTCTTGAATCTGGGAATTTATAATCTTGATTAAATATGGGAACATTTTGACAATTATTTCCTCAGTAGGACTCTTCTGGTCATCTCCCCTTTTGAGAGTTCCAATTTCATTTACATTAGGCTGCTTCAAATTGTCTACACTGATCTTCTGTTCATTTTTGTCCTAGCATTTTTGTCGCATTTCTTTTGCTGTGTTTTTGGGCTCATTAATCTTTTTTGCGGTGTCTTAGTATTTTTTGGTTTAGTTACTTTATTTTTCATTTCTACAGGTTTGGTATAGATCTTTTATGCTAATCTTCCATGGCTCTCCTTAACATGCTGATGGTTTTTTTTAATCTTGAGAGTATGAAATATAGTTAAAATAACACTTTTATGCCATTATCTATAATTAAGTCATCTGTGTTATTGGGTTGATTTTGATTTATTTTTCCATTAAAGGTTGTATTTTTCTACTTTCTTGCATAACTATCAAATTTTTATTAGATGTCAGACATTGTAAATTTTACCTTGATGGATGTATTTTAAAAAGATGATATTCTTGGGCAAAGGTGAGTTACTTGAAGAAAATTTGACCTTTTTGATGTTTCCTTTATGTTTTGTTAAGTGAGGCTGGAGCAGCCTTTAATCTTATGGCTGATTTTTTTTCTAAGCAATAGCCTATAACTCACTGCCTCCTGGATTACAAGGTTTTTCCACTCTGGCTGGTGGCAATACCAACTCTTCCCACTCCTTGGGTATTTTATTCAAATGCTTGCCATGATGAGTGCTTTGCTGAAGATTCAAGTTGAAGCCTCTGCAGATTTCCAGAGCTCACTTTGTAGCTTTCTTCTCTCCAGGATTCTGCCCTGTAAACTCTAGCTGCCTTTACTTCTCTCAGTGACCAACTCTGTTCCAGCTCCCAACTATCTCCTTAATTCGGGTGGACTGCTGGCCTTTGCTTAGATCCTCTCCCTATATTGGAAGCTCTCCCCAGGCAGAAAGATGGGTCAGTCATGGAGCTCACATCATTTCCTCTCTCAGAAATTACTGTCCTGCATTGCCTGTTGTTAATTGTCTGAAAAACCATTGTTTTGTTTAATTTTTTCCATTGATTAAGGCAGTAGGATATGTCTGGTCACTATTAACTGCATCTTGACCTAAGTTTATAATAATTATCTCAAGCTTTTTTCTGTTAGTAGTTTTATTTTCAGCCATGTCTGTTTTGTTCCTTGATAATTAATTATTAAGTTTGACTTTCTCTTTTCATTATCTTATTTTATTCTTTTCCCATTTCATTTTTTAACTTTTTCATTTGCTTTTTGTTATATTTCTGTAGTTCAGGTGAAGCACTTGTACAGAATTTCCTTTTCTTACTGAGTTATGTTTTGTTTCAGACTGGATTCTTCAAATGTCTCTCCCTCACCCTTTTTTTTCTCCTTCCCTCTGAGGGTTGTGCTCGCTTATTTATTTATTTATCTATTTATTATTTATTTATTATGCATGCTAGAGTTATGTTTGCATAGTTGCCATGACTTTTTTTTTTCTTTCTTAAGCTTAGTATAAACAGCTTTGTTCCTGCAGTATATTGGTTACTATAGTGTGTATGACTGCTACCATACTCCCTTCCCTTGGTTTCTGAGACTTTTCCCCCAGAGCTATCACTGTAAGACTGGAATATCCTAGTCTGTCCAGCTTTCTGAAGTCTGACAGTATGAGGGAGCTCAGCCTAGGTTATGGTGAGTCCTTGGGAGAACCTTAACGCTTAACCTTTCTGAACTATTGGCAGATTGCTTTATCAACGTTCATCTCTCCTGGTGAGGGAATTATCTTGTTCCCCTAGTGTAGTTTACTGTGGAGTTCCACTGGAGAAAGTTAGCTAGCCTGAGTTTTTCACTTTTTTCACTACCACCATCTCAGAAGAGGAAAAGATAAGGATGCCAGTTCCCTTCTTTTTCTCTTCTGGGGTGTTTGAGGATTCTCAGAATTTTGTGAATTCACCAGTATCATATTTGGGGGCTAAAGGACAGAGGCCAGAGATGGGCTTGTTATTATTCCAAGGTTTTTTGTTTGTTTTTGCTGAACTCTTTGCTGATGGTGATTTTTTTTTTTTTTTTTACTTTGTTATTTTAACTGATTTGATTTATTTTAACTGATTTAGAGGTCAAGCGCTTTTATGTTTGACTTTGGTCCATCTTTACACAGAAAGTACTAAGTTTTATTTGTGAAT
This sequence comes from Phoca vitulina, assembly GCF_004348235.1. Classification (NCBI taxonomy): domain Eukaryota; kingdom Metazoa; phylum Chordata; class Mammalia; order Carnivora; family Phocidae; genus Phoca; species Phoca vitulina. The sequence continues at coordinate 40,148,679 of NW_022589712.1, forward strand.
AATTATGTGTGAACCAGATAGATTTTGTTCCTTGGTAATTATTTTAACTTCAGTCCTGGGTTGTTTGTTTGTTTGTTTTGTTTTGTTTTGTTTTTTTTGAGTGGATGAAACAAATTTTCACTGTATCATTTTAAACTATACTGATTTTTAATACTCTTTTTCCCAGATTCCATGTTTATGTGGCAGTGCCCCATGTTTGCTGTGTCGATGCTGTCCTAGTGGAAACAACTCTACTGTAACTAGATTGATCTATGCACTTTTCCTGCTTGTTGGAGTGTGTGTAGCTTGTGTAATGTTGATACCGGGAATGGAAGAACAACTGAATAAGGTTAGTTTTTTTTTTTTTTTTTAATTGATCAACTGAACCTATAATGAGTATGCTTAAAACCGATTGTTGGGTTTTGGAAATTGTAATGTACAAAGTAAGATAACATGTAATTCCAGTTTTAGTAATCCTCATAATCTTTTAGGAAAGAAAGAATATAAGACTTACATAAGCTTAACTTTTCTGATGGTGGTACAGATAATATGCTGTGGTAATGAGAAATAAGTAATTCTAACCAGTTAAATGTCAGAACTCAGTAGGTCCCATGGAAAAAGCAACATTCTAAGAATGAGTAGAATTTTTGTATGCAGAGATTGAAAAATAGGAAGCAAAATGAAGATAAAGAGCTTGTTGAGCGGAATACGTATGCTTTAGGAAGACTGATCTGATAATTAGAAGTCAAGCAGTTAAATGTGGAGGCTCTTTTAATCGTGCAATCAAGAACTGTATAGGGGGCCTGCAATAACTTTTCTGAACATAGAATTAACTGAATCTGGATTTAAATATTGGCAGTGATAGAATCATACATAATACCCAGGTTCTGATTTTAGACAATTAGCAGGAAACTGTTACTGTTAACCGGGGAGGGGAGGTGTTTTATTTTTTAAAAAAAAATTTTCAGGGAGTCAGGTTGTAAAAGGAGATGAGGAAAATATGATTCATTTAGTTTATAAAACGTTGACTTAGGGATACTGCACTACATACATGTGTGAGAAAGTGTGTTTGTGTATCTAACAGGAAGTAGAAAACACGGTATGTAACAAAAAAGAAATCCTAGCTAGAGGTGTTTTGGGAATGGAGATGAAAGTTGAAACCATGGCAGCATATGCTGAAGAAGACCATTCAAAGTGTGAAGACTGTAACTTTGACAAAAGCTGTTATTGAAAGGGGTTGCTAGAGAAAAGGGAACCTCAGAAGGAACAATGAAAAAGGGTGAAACAAGTGAATGCCCTATTGTGCAGACCTTAGAAAGAAAGTATTTGACAGCCAGTACATCATTAGTGTCTTGAAAAAGCGATTTCTTTAGAGTGCTGGGATCAGAAGTAGGAGAATCAAACAGCCGTGAGGAAATGTATCCAGTAGGTATAAACTGCTGATTTGAGAATTTATGTAACAAAGATGGTAGTCTCAGAGGGCAGCTGAGTTAAGGAAAGGATTTTTTAGGATGAGATTTCATCATTTATATTTTGAGAGGGGTTAAAGATATGGGCTTTAATCTGTATGAGGGAGAAGGTGATCAAGAGAAGGTATAGAAGTTGGCTTTCCACCAAGACAAAACAAATGACAACAGAAAATTTGAGATTGAGAAAGAATATGGCAGTTGACCTCCATTTTAAAGCACAGTATCTGCTCGATGTTGGCTTTGGGGTAAGGAAAATGAGATTATTATGATTGTGAAAGTAACTAGCATTGCACATGATAGTTGTGGATGACCAGTTAATGTTACTCAAGTTCTTGGGTATAAGCAAAAGATATATTTGTATGGTTTTGTCATGGATCCAGTTGACCATGGTTATAAATAGTTTAGTTGGTGGATATTAATTCTCAACACCAAATATTTCTGCTTCTCTGCTTTCTGAAGGTCATCAATGGTTTGCATTTCCTAGAGTGCTTGTGAGATGTAGGGCCATGTCTCTAGTACTTACTGATCAGTGAGTTGTGAGTTGAAGAAATACACATCAGCCTCTACTTACTGATACAAGATTTCCTTTTTTATCTGTTACAACATGTACATCATTTGAAATGGTGGCTTCCCCAACAGCCTGGACTCCTGAAATGACTATCATAATCAGTTCTGTACAGGTACAAGAGGCAGAACTATGCCTTTGCTGTTTTAAGCCACTGATATTTGGGGGTTGTTACTGAACTAGCTTAACCTGACTAAACTAGGTGGTCGAATTAACTTAATGATGGGAATTCTCCAAGTGTGTCCTGCTCTCATACAAGGGAGTGGGATAATTAAGGATGCCTAGTTGAGTACATGTTGCAAGTGAGTATAGGTAAGTACATACTGCCATAGGGCTTAAACTGGGTTGGAAAGGTGAGATTTAAGTGAGACCAGGAAAGGGTTACAGACCATGTAGGAACTAGCAGAAGGAAGTAGTGCCTCCCCATTAGCTTAAATACAATTGTAAGTTCTTGGTTTTAAAGGCACAAATTGTCATATTTTGGCATATCTGTTTGCTTTAACATTTTCTAGAGGAAATAATTCATCCTCATATGTAGGAGTAGTGTATGTAGTTCTGAGGACTACTCCCATTTATTTCGCTAAAGGTTTTTTGTTTTGTTTTGTTTTTTGTGTTCTGATTCCAGTGTGACTTTCTGTAATGGCCATCAGTCTTTTTCAGATTTCTAAGTTAAAAATAAAATCAGTGCCAGCTATTTGTTAATCCAAATCCATTCATTATCAGAAATAACACTTGTAGGGATGCCTGGGTGGCTCAGTCGGTTAAGCATCTGCCTTCAGCTCAGGTCATGATCCCAGGGTCCTGGGATGGAGTCCCACATCCGGCTCCTTGCTCAGCGGGGAACCTGCTTCTCCCTCTCCATCTGCCTCTTCCTCTGCTCATTCTCTCTCTCTCTGACATACATAAATTCTTAAAAAAAATAAATAACACTTGTAGAATAAGACATCAAAACTCAAAATATATTTAGGTCACATTGGCTTTGAGAAGCCATCATTGTCCTCTTCAGTATTTAGAAGCTGACTTACTATGTAATTTCTTAAGCTTCTTTGATTGTATTTCTCTCTTATACAGGTAATTCAGCATATCACAGGAGAATGCAAGTTTTAGGAAATTTAGAATAAGTCTGCAGGTCAGAATAAACATCCAGTTTTGGATCAGCATTTGTAGTTTATCATGGGCTCAAAGTAAAAAGAGAGTTAAATGTCTATCTGAGGAAAATGTTCCAGACTGACCTTGCTTACATATTCAGCATAAACTGTAAAGCAAATTTCTGTTTTCTAAACCTTAAACTATTTGATTACCTAGAACTTTCATTTTTACTTGAAAAAATTCTACATCATAAACTCTTTGTTTTTCTAGATTCCTGGATTTTGTGAAAATGAAAAAGGCATCGTTCCTTGTAATATTTTGGTTGGCTATAAAGCTGTGTACCGTCTGTGCTTTGGCTTGGCTATGTTCTATCTTCTCCTCTCTCTCCTAATGATCAAAGTGAAGAGCAGCAGTGATCCAAGAGCTGCAGTGCATAATGGGTACGTCTTTGAATAATACAAAAGTCTGGGTAGCCTTTTCTCAGTTATTTTGAGTCTGTCTAAAAAAACTAAAATAGTTATGCAATTTGCAGGTTTATTTTGTTATTCATGAATGACCAGGTAAAAATATCTTCTTGTCTCTACTGAGAATATCAGATTTTAGAAATATAAATATTAAATAGTAGCCTTGGGTTACTTATTGGTATAATCTCTGATGCATGATGTTTTATAGTTCATCATAAAAAGAGGATCAACCAGGGCACCTGGGTGTCACAGTCAGTTGAGCATCCAACTCTTGGTTTTGGCACAGGTCATGATCTCAGGGTGAGATTTAGCCCCACCTCGGGCTCCACACTCAGTGTGGAGTCTGCTTGAGATTCTCTCTCCCTCTCGCTCTGTCCATCCTGCTTGTGCATTCTCTCTAAATTAATTAATTAATTTAAAAAAAAAGGGTCCATATCTGTTACTAATAACGAGGAACTCATTCCTCCTCCTCTTAGCTCTTGGTAGATCATTCTTACTACATGAAACTGAACTTGGTTACTTAGACCTACAGTGCAACCAAAATGAATAACTAATCCTCAGCAGGGTGATTGATTGTCTAAATGGTTGGTTGTACTAGACAATCTAGAAAGAAACTTCAGGGTCCCTTTTATTAATATCCCTTAATGTAGAGCATCACTTCTGGTACTTAATTTGAATGTTTTGAATTTTATCTGTTCTTTTCTCCCCATAATTAAATAAAATTTTTTTTGAGTATCTGCTATTGCTTATTTATTATTATGCTACCGAAGACAGGAAGGATGAACAAGTCAAATACAAATATTAGTGAAAAATATGCTGTGACAGGTTGATTTATTTTGTCCTTGTAGTCATTGGTATTTGTTTATTTGCACTTTTACAAATATATTTATTAAATGTATTTTTAAACACTTCTCAAAATGCATCACAGAATGGCTGTGACAACTATTCCCTGAGATAACACTCTAGTCAAAGTAGCATGCATGTAGCACTCTTAACAACCATCTTTGTTACATGTGTTTTCTTTTTAATTGAGATAAAATTAACATATAACATTGTAGATTTAGCATATACAAAGTGTTGATTTCATACATTTGTATATTGCAGTGTGATTGCCATTGTAGGGGTAGCCAACACCCCAGTCATGTCACATAGTTATTATTTCTTTCTTGTGATGAGAATAGTTAGCAAGTTTGAAGTCTGTAGTACAGTTTTGCTGCTTATAATCACTCTGCTGTGCATTAGATCTCCAGGACTTATTTACTGGTTGCAAGTTTGTTCCTCTTAATGACATCTCCCAATTCCGCCGCCCCCCCCCCCCCCCCCCCCCCCCCCCCCCCCCCCCCCCCCCCGCCCCATGTACCCCATACTCTGGTAACCATTTTATTCTCAATTTTTACAAGCTTGGCTTTTTTAGATTGCACGTATGAGTGATACCATACGGTATTTGTTTTTCTTTGTCTGGCTTATCTCACTTAGCGCAATGCCTTTGCAGTTCATATATGTCCTTGCAAATGGCAGGGTTTGCTTCTTTCTCGTGGCTGTATAACATTCCATTGTGTATCTATACCACAGTTTTTTCATTCATTGACACACACTTAGGTGGTTTTCATATCTTGTGTATTGTGAATAATGCTGTAGTAAACATGGGAGAGCAGGCATCTTTCTGGTGTCCTGTTTCCGTTTCCTTTGGATATAAAACTAGAAGTGGAACTGCTAGATCATATGATAGTTTCTATTTTTAATTTTTTGAGGAACCTTTATACTGTTTTTCATAGTGGCTGAACTAGTTTCCATTCCCACCAACCCTGCACAAGGGTTTCCTTTTCACGCATCCTTGTCAACCCTTGTTACTTCTTGTCTTCTTAATGATAGCCATTTCATTTTAACAGGTGTGAGATGATACCTCATAATGGCTTTGATTTACATTTCCCAGATGATTAGTGATATTGAGCACCTTTTCATATACCTGTTGGCCATTCGTATGTCTTCTCTGGAAAAATATCTAAGTTCCTTTGCCCATCTTTTAATTGGATTTTCTGTTTCTTCTTGATTTAGTCTTGATAGGTAGTACGTTTTTAAGAATTTATCCTTATCTTCTGGTTATCCAATTTGTTGACATACAATCCTTCAAGCAGTTTCTTATGAATGTATGTATTTTCATAGTATCAGTTGTAATGTCTTCTCTTTTGTTTCTGATTTTGAGTATTCTTTTTTTTTTTTTAGTCTAGCCAAAGGTTTGTCAGTTTTGTTTATCTTTTTGAAATACCAGCTCTTAGTTTCGTTGATCTATGTGTTTTCTGTTCTGAATCATGTTTATTTCCACTCTGATCTTTGTTATTTCCCTGCGTCTGCTAACTTTGGCCCTCTTTTTTCTGGTCTTTGAGGTATACAGTTAAGGTTATTAGAGATCTTTCTGTTTTCTTAATATATGCATTTATTACTATATACTTCCTCTAAGAACTGCTTTTGCAGCGTCCTGTATGTTTTATTTATTACATTGTGTTTCTATTTTCATTTGTTTAAGAGATAATTTCTTTTTTGATTTCTTTGATCTCTTGGTTTTGCAGGAATGGGTTGTTTAGTTTCCACATGCTTGGAAATTTTCCAGGTTTCCTTTTGTTGATTCTAGTTTCATTCTGTTGTAGTTGGAAAAAATACTTGGTATGATTTCAGTCTTCTTAAATTTGAAAAGACTTTTTTGGGTCCTATCATATAATCTGTTCATACTGGAGAGTGCACTTAAGAAGAATGTATATTCTGTTGTTGGATGGAATGTTCTATATATGTGTTAGGTCCATTTGGCCTAACATATGGTTCAAATCCAGCATTTCCTTGTTGATTTTCTGTCTGGAGGATTTATCCATTGCTGAAAGTGTGGGGTATTGAAGTCTACTACTGTTTAACATCTGTTAGTATTTGCTTAATATACTTAAGTGTTCCGATGTTGGGTTATATTTACGATTTATGTATTTACGATTGTTGTATCTTTGTGGAGAATTGAGTTGGCCCCTTTATCATTATATAACAGCCTTCTTTGTCTGTTACCTTTTTTTTTTTTTTTTTTTAAGATTTTATTTATTTGTCAGAGCACAAGCAGGCAGAGCAGGCAAAGGGAGAAGCAGGCTTCCCGCTGAGCAGGGAGCCTGATGCAGGGCTGGATCCCAGGACGCTGGGATCATGACCTGAGCCAAAGGTAGACACTTAACCGGCTGAGCCACCCAGGCACCCCATTGTTACCTTTTTTGTCTTAAGTTTTTTTTGTTTGATATAGGTATGCTAACCCCACTTTCTTTTGCTTTCCAATTGCATGGAATATCCTTTATTATCCCTTCATTTGGAGCCTATGAGTGTCCTTAAATCTGAAGTGAGTCTTGTATGCAGCATATAGTTGGGTCTTGGTTTTTTATCCATCTAGCCACACCATGCCTTTTGATTGGTAAATTTAGTATATACACATTTAGGGTAATTATTGATATGTAAGGCCTTAGCAATGTTCTTATTCATTGCTTTCTGGTGGTTCTGTATTTCCATTGTTTCTTTTTTCCTCCATTTCTGCCTGCTTTTGTAAATTGGTGTTCTCTGGTTCTTTTGTTTCCCTTTTTTCTTTTGTGAATCTACTGTAGGTTTTTACTTTGTGGTTACTGTGAGGCTTACATAAAACATCTTTTAGATAAAACAGTCCATTTTAAGCTGATAGCAACTTAACTCCAATTGTATACAAAAGCTCTTATCCATTTACTCCTTCCCTTTTGTAGTTTTGATGTCACAATTTACCACTTTTTATATTATGTATTAACCTAGTATAGTTTTTTAATACTTCTTATTAACCTTTATAGTTAAATATTAACATGTCATCATATTATAGAATTAGTTTCCTAGATCTTACTGTATATTTTCACCAGTCTGTTACATACTTTCATACGTTTTCATGTTACTAATTAGCATCTTTTCATTTAAGCTTGAACTTTGACCATTTTTTGCAAGATAGGTCTATTAGTGGTGAACTTAGCTTTTATTTATCTGGGAAAGTCTATTTCTCTTTCATATCTGAAGGATGACTGGTAGATAGAGTATTCTTGGCTGGCAGTTTTTTCTTTCACAACTTGGAATGTGTCATTCCCCTCTCTCCTGGCCTGTAGAATTTCTGCTGAGAAATCCACTGATAGCTTAGTGGGAGATCATTTGTAGATTAAGATCCTTTTTTCTCTGGCTGCTTTTAAGATTCTCTCTTTTTCTTCCATCTTTGACAGTTTGTGTTTTAGAGAAGGTCTTTTGCATGGAGATAATAATCTATTTAGAGTTGTGAACTCAGGTTATAATACTTCCCAAGCTTGGGAAATTCTCCGTTATTTCTTTAAATAAACTTTGCCCCCTTCTTTCTCTCCTCTCCTCTGGAACGCTAATTATTCTAATGTTCAGATACCATAGATCAAATGGGCTTTCTTCACTCTTTTTCATTCTTTTTTCCTCTGTTCACTACTATCGGGTTATTTCAAAATTTGTGTTCTCTAGGTTGCTGATTCTGTCCTACATTTGATCTACCCTGCTGCAAGTGCTTGTTTGCATTTTTCATTTCTTTCATCAAATTCTTCAGCTCCAGATGTTGGTTCATTTTTTATGGTTTCTGGCTTTGCTAAATTTCTTGTTTTGTTCACGTATTTTTTTTTCCCGATTTTGTCTTTTTGTGTTTTCTGGTAGCTCATTGAGTTTCCTTAAAGCAGCTGTTTTCTTTATTCACTAGATTGCAAGATTCCGTGCTTTTGAGCTCAGTTGTTGGATTATCATCTTTTGGTGTTGGAATGTTTTCTTGTTTTCATGTTCCCTGTAGTTTTGTGTTGTTGCTTGAGGTAGCAGATATCTCAGGTCTGTACTGGTTGCCCTCAGATGGGGTATACTCTTCTTGATCCTATTATATGTGTCTGGGGTTCTCTTTGACCTTGTATTTATACACTTGCTGCACACTTCCTGCTCCCTTTTGTGGAAGAAATCTTAAGCTTTTATGACTTCTCTGGTTCTTAAAACTCACCTTACTGGCTACTGGAACTCTTTGTTTCCAGGTGGCGGCAGTACAGCTCCAGTTTGTGGTTTCTCCCTTATCTCCAGATCATGGAGCACTCTCATTACTGGATTGGCTCTTTCTGCCACACTTGGGAGCACAAAGAACTGGCGGCCCAGTGGGAGGTGTGGGTTTAGTACTCCAGGTGTTTGGGGTCCCACATAGCCAGCGGAGATATCCTTGGCTGAGGATCTCCCAGAGACTTGTGAACATACTTCCTGCTTAAGTCCTGAATGTAGTTGGCAGAAACTGTGTTCCTTTAATGCTTTTTGACATTCTTATCTGCTGCTTTCCCCATCTCCTATCTCCCCTTAGTCATGGAGGTCCTGCCTCAGTAATCTGGGTACTTCTGGAAAGAAATGGGTTTCTCCAGAATTGTCCCACAGAGTTGGGGTAGCTGTCACTCACAGCTCTCATTTTCCCCCATGGGAGAGGTTGCTGCCAGATTGTGTCCATACTGTATTGCCATGGTGTAGGGGCGGTGCTGACAGAATTCCTCTTCTCTCTGCTGACTGAAACTCATCTCCCCACCCCAGCCCCCGATACACACACACGCCATGCAGGAATCTTACCTCAGAAGGGCTAGACTTTTATAAAGCGTCTCCAATTCATGGGTATTTGCCCACGTCGGCACTCTAGGTTTTCCCCAACTGGGAGAGGCTGGGAGGGGTTAGGGAAGTTTATTGGTTCTGCAGCCCATACCAAAGTCTGTCTGCTTATTACCAAATACACAGGTGCGGAAGACTTTTCCTGGGTCTCCTGGCAAATGTTTCTGGATCTCACATCTTCCACAGAGGCACTTCTGTTGATGGATGCCTAATTAGTTGTTAAAAACAGGGGAACCAAAAAATAGGGACTTTCGCCATCAAGATGCTGATGTCCTAAAAGCTGGGTTTTTTGTTATCATCACAGTTTTGGATGGAGCATTTATCATGTGTTTGTAAAACTATTCATTTGTACAGTGCACCTTATATTGTCACATATTACCCCATTCTTATTTTTAATTTCTTCTTATTCATGTAAAATTAACATACAGTGTGTTAACATTAGTTTCAGGTGTACAATATAATGATACAACAATTCTTTATATTTCTCAGCATTCATCAAGAGAAGTGTACTCTTAATCCCTTTTATCTATTTCACCCACCTCCCCTCTGGCATCCACTAGTTTGTTCTCTGTATTTAAAGTCTGGGGGTTTTTTTTGTTTGTCTTTTCTTTGTTCATTTGTTTTCTTCCTTAAATTCCACATATGAGTGAAATCATATGGTATTTGTGTTTCTCTGACTTATTTCACTTAGCATTATACCCACTCATTATTTAAAATCAACCTGTGAATAGAGAACTGATATTCTCATTTTCTCATAGTGAATTAGTTATAAATCTGTCTTTTCCTAAAACTGTCCTAAACAGTCACATAAACTGTTTTTTCAGATGCTCTTAAATGATTTCATATATGAAACTATTTGTTGAGTGAATATTTATTAGTAAACTATATTTCTATTTCTTTTAGATTTTGGTTCTTTAAATTTGCTGCAGCGATTGCTATTATTATTGGGGCTTTCTTCATTCCAGAAGGAACTTTTACAACTGGTAATAAATCTTTTCTTAATTGTGTGATGTTGATGTTTTGTAAAGAAACCGACATAACTGTTACCTGGGACTGTAACATTACTTGTTTTGTTTTGTTTTTTAACCGCAGTTGGCAAAATCATGGCATTTGTGTAAAATATTTTCCCTTTCATGTATTGTATGAAGATGAAGTAATAAAAAGTGAACCAGCCACAAAAAAACATTTGTATGTGTTTTTTCTTTCTTTCAGTGTGGTTTTATGTAGGCATGGCAGGTGCCTTTTGCTTCATCCTCATACAGCTAGTCTTACTTATTGATTTTGCCCATTCATGGAATGAATCATGGGTTGAAAAAATGGAAGAAGGGAACTCAAGATGTTGGTATGCAGGTAAGCTTTTGTCTTACAAAGCATCTTCAAGATAGATGAACTCTGAAGGTGAGAGCATATATGTAGACTATAGGGAAATCAAGATTTTTATGATGTAAGTTTTTGTGAAGAGGTGTTTACTTCAAAAGTTTGTGAGTGGCATCTTATCACATTGTGTCAACAACTTTACTTGTTGAGATAGCTTTTAGGGAATCAATTAGAACATACCCAAGAGCCAGGAAATAATCCAAAATACCTTGAATGGCTAAAATAGATGTTGCAAAGGCTACTGCTGACAGTATGTACTTTTTACAGCCTAATTTCCTATTCTAGAGCAGGTTAAAAATATTAAAGGGACTAGGACTGCTAGAAATAAACAGTGGCATCATTTATAAACAGCATGCAGAAAAAATATGAAAAGCAACTCTAGAACATTTCATTTTATATAAGTAGAAAGATGCCTTTTTGTGTCAGTAACACATAAAGGGATTCTTATAGTAGTGTGACTGTTTTATTTGTAAAGATGAGCTTGAGTCCAGTGGTTATACTGCAGGGCAGGGATCAGAATTCATTGGCTTGCCGCAGATGATGAAAAGGAGGGAAGAGACTTGGGTTAAGTGCATAGTCAGTGCTTGTGCAAACAGAACTGTGATGAAGACTCTATTTAAGGTGCGCATAGCTGCTGCTCAGTTTCATATAGTAGTTGCCTTATGGAAATGTGGGCTCAGTATTGCTTAAATTTTTTCTGATTTCTTTCAAAAGAAGCCATAAATCTAAATTTTTATGTGAAATGATCTGAGTTTCAGCTAAATATTTTCAATCAGATTGAAAGTTATATCCATTGTATCTGCTAGTCTGGTATTTCTCTCACAACTAGTTTGTGGTATTTGATCTCGGTGGTTAAAATAGAGTTTAGTATTCAAAGAAATAAGCTTTAGTCATTTGGGAAATTCACTTTTATAGAACACCTCATTCTTTAATGCAAATCTAATGCAAGAGTTTCTGTTTTGTTCCCTGCTGTATCACCAGTGCTTAGAACTTTGTAGGCATTTAATAAATATTTGTTGGGTGGATCCCGTCAGGCACATCTGCATAAACACCTGTATACTGAGCACATATTAGCACAAAAACAAACACATTGTATGTGTTTTAATATACATAGAAGAAACTTGGGTTGTCTTATTAAATAATAATGATTTACTGTTACATAATAAAATATTTTTAAAAGATAATTAGTTAAGGGGTGCCTGGGTGGCTCATTCAGCTGTGCGTTGGGACTCTTGATCTCATCTCAGGTCTTGATCTCGTGGTTGTGAGTTCAAGCCCTGTGTTGGGCTCCACACTAGGCATGGAGACTACTTAAAAAAAATATTTTTAAATAAAAAATATAATTAGTTAATACAGAAAAGCATTGTTTAGTGGGCTTAGCATTAAGTAAGTTTCCTTTTATTTTTCCGTATTTTGAAAATTATGGCTAATGTATGTGAATGTGTTTGTAATGGAGCTATTACTATTAATAAAATATTTAATATGTCACCTAACTTACTGTCCTTGAAAATACTATAGTGAGCTATGTGTGAGGACCATAAAATCACTGTGATAAAGTTCAGAAATATTCTTCTCTGCTTTTATAGCCTGCATAATGCTGACAATGGTAGTTGCTTAAAATACATTTTGAATAAAATGATTGTTTTTAAAATGAGCCCTATGCCTAATTCCTAATATTCGTGATAAATTCTAATTGTCCAATTATATTTCTTTCACAGCATTGTTATCAGCTACAGCTCTGAATTATCTGCTGTCTTTAGTTGCTATCGTCCTATTCTTTGTTTATTATACTCATCCAGCCAGTTGTTCAGAAAATAAAGCATTCATCAGTGTCAACATGCTCCTCTGCCTTGGTGCCTCTGTAATGTCTATACTGCCAAAAATCCAAGTATGATCTTTATATCATTAGTTTTTATGAAACTTCCATTTTTCTAAGTTTTCCCTAAATCTTGAATGATGTCAGAATATTTATTTGTCTTGCTTAATTTTTCTTTGTAGGAATCACAACCAAGATCTGGTTTGTTACAGTCTTCAGTAATCACAGTCTACACAATGTATTTGACATGGTCTGCCATGACCAATGAACCGGGTATGTTTTGTTTGCTTGGGTTCTTTTTAATGAATTCTACAACTTTTTTTTTTTTCAAAGATGGTCATTTTGAGAAATTAAGCTATTTAAAAAGTAAGCCTCTAGGGGTGCCTGGGTGGCTTAGTGGGTTAAGCATCTGACTCTTGATTATGGCTCAGGTCATTGATCTCATGGATCCTGAGATCATCCCTGGTCACTCAGCAGAGAGTCTGCTTAAGATCCTTTCTCTTCCTCGGATCCTCTCCCCCCCCAACCCCCCACCTCCCACGCAACGCTCTCTTGCTCTTGCTTTCTCTCTTTCTAAAGTAAATCTTTAAAAAAGAAAAATAAGCCTCTAGAGGAATAAACAGTATGGAAATAATACCATTTTCATGTTTGATGTACTGCTATGTATTTTTTCACTTTGTTTCTTTCACTAATAAATTATAAGAAATTAATGTGAAAATTATAACAAATATACCTAATTTGTACAGTCGTATTTATGATAGTATATATAGAAAGAAAAGCTGTTAAAATGCTCCTTGATTCATTGTTAAGCAGTATAGTTTGTTTTTATTTTTTTTTTTTACTAATTAAGATATTTTTGTCTGTGAGTACCTTGCAAGTGAATGTAATTGGGCTTTCTAATGAATCTGTAGGCCAGTTAAACTGCATTCCATGAGATTAGAAGCCAATATATATCATTTGGGGTGAAACAAATTAGCGAGAAATTAGTTACTGATTTTGAAAAGAAAATGTTCACTTTTACTTAAGAAAATTATGAAATGTCATCTGAATCTGATTTCAAGTTTATAAACTCAGTAGGTACTTTATCAGTAGTTGGAGGAAAGCTGTTTTTAGTATTAAAGAAAGATTATTTTTGTTCAGGTGTTAAGTGGTTAGAAAAAAAATTTTATTAATTTGCTTTAGAGCTTACTCTTAATCTGAATGGCTCTAAGATAAGAATCATTTTTTTTTCTTGTTTGTTTTTTCCCCTAATTAAGGATCGTTTCATTAATAAGATGGTAGTTGATATATCTGGCTTTGTGGGAGAGAAAAACATTTGGGTACTTCAGTGAATACAAACCTTACTTTTTCTTACGAAAGTTAAATACGGATTAGGTCATTAAGAGTTATTTAGACATTTCCACAAAGCATTTGTTAAAATTCTAGTAACTGGTAATTTTATGTGTAAGCTACCTTGCTTACATAGCAACATACTTTGACAAGTTTATAAATTTCATAAAGTCACTGTTGTTCTCTTACAACGTATATTAGGAAAAGCCACTGTATTTTCGTTTAGAACACCTGAATTTTATTCTTAAGTGTACTAGAGTTTTATTATACTTAGGAGAGCTCATCTAAATTTCACCTGTTTCTTGATCAATAGAAAGCTTAATATCTCAGTTCTCGAGGTTTAAAATGAAATTACTTGATTTTTCTGGACACTTCTATAAAATTAGCAGTATGATATTTAAAAGGTCTCATTATCAATAAATACAGGTTGTTTCAAAGTATTTTTTTCTTATATTTGTACCTTTTTCCTGGAAAATTTTTTGAATATGCAAGGCCATAAAGAGTTAAAAAAAAAAAAAAAACTGTAACTAGGCCCCCCAAAATAAATTATTTTTTATACTAGTTCTGACATTTTAATTTGACCTTAATTTACATTACAGAAACAAACTGCAACCCAAGTCTACTAAGCATAATTGGGTACAATACAACAAGCACTGTTCCAAAGGAGGGGCAGTCTGTCCAGTGGTGGCATGCTCAAGGAATTATAGGACTGATCCTCTTTTTATTGTGTGTGTTTTATTCAAGGTAAGAAAAATTGTGGATTTTTTTTTAACAAGAAATCTAGCCATTCATTTAAAAATCATTTTTTTTAAATACCCTTTTTCCTTCTTTCTTAACTGTCTTTTATGCAGCATCCGTACTTCGAACAACAGTCAGGTTAATAAATTGACTCTAACAAGTGATGAATCAACATTAATAGAAGATGGTGGAGCCAGAAGTGATGGATCACTGGAGGATGGAGATGATGCTCATCGAGCTGTAGATAATGAAAGGGATGGTGTTACTTATAGTTATTCCTTCTTTCACTTCATGCTTTTCTTGGCTTCACTCTATATCATGATGACCCTTACCAACTGGTACAGGTAATTATATTTCATGTGCATGTGGAAATTTTGATGCTTTTCATGATTGCATTGCAAAGCATGTGGTATGAAGTACTTTTTATCCTCCAATGTATTCCAAAATTTACATCTAAATGAATAATGAGATCAGTATGAGAAATGTAGACTTTCCTTCCTTGCTTTGGCATTAATATTGAAATACTTCCAAATCTTGAAGAAATTAAAATCGGAAGCTTCATGAAATTAACACATTTTTTACAGAAATACCATGTTAATAGTTGATTCAACACAATGCTTTATTTTTTTGACACTGTAACCAATCCCTGGCATGGTGTAAGATAAATCTTTTTCTCTGTTTTGTTCAAACTATTGTTAAAAGCACTTAAGTTTTCAGAATTGAGAAATACATTAATGTAGATTAATATAAAGAATATGGCTACTCTAAAATTGGATCCTTAGAACTCTCCGTAGCTGTAATTTATGCTTTTTGATTACTTTACAATTTATAAATCTTTTTCTGGTAATAGGAAGGTAGTTATTTTGTTTTCAAAAAATTTCTAATTTTGTCGAAGTGGTTACTGAGAGATCCAATTTAAGATTCAAGTTGAACTATATGGTTTGGAAAGTTCTGTTTTTAATAATTTTTAAGCAGAATACCCTTCACAACTTGTAAGAGGACTTTGAATATCAGAAAAAGATGTAGAAAAAAGATTATTTTTCATTTTAAGAGCAGACTTTACTGGCATTTACTATTGAAAAATAAGTATTTTTTAAAATTCCTACACTGCAGCATATTAAGTGATAAGAATCCATGTAGTGTTCAGTAATTCACAGCTTTGGCTGTCAGATAATATTAAACGTTAAGACTTCAGATTGGGGTACCTGGCTGGCTCAGAGGAGCATGTGACTCTTGATCTCAGGGTTGTGAGTTTGAGCCCCATGGTGGGTATAAAGATTACTTAAAAACCTTAAAAAAAAAAAGAAAACCCAAAACTTTAGATGAAAAATATTTTTGGTATGTTTCATTTGCACAAAGAGTAGGTAAATTTGGGATGTATTCTGAATCTCTTAAATCTGAAAAGGCTGAAGGTGGGAGAGCGGTTCCCATATATATACACTTTGAACAGATTATACTTTCTATACAGGATAGGATTGAGAAGTCTTTTTCAATCCCTTTTCCCCGGGGGGAGAAGCAGGCTCCCTGCTGAGGAAGGAGCCTGATGCGGGACTCGATCCCAGGACCTTGGGATCATGACCTGAGCCGAAGGCAGACGTTTAACCAACTGAGCCACCCAGGCGCCCCTAGGATTGATAAGTTTTTTATAACAGTATCTTACTTATCCAGGCATCACACTCCATTTCTCTGCTATCTCTGACTACTAAGCCAAAAATACAGGTTCCCCCCGACTTTGTTTTAGTTTGTATTACGCTACTTCATTTTTATGAAACTTATATTAGTACCTGTTTTTGTTAACTGAAAGAAACCCAAAGAGAAATTTTGCTTTTAAGAAAAAAGCCATTTACCTTACTCACGTAGGTATTTTGTAAAAGCAGAGTGGCCTAACAAACTTTCAGAAAGTGAGGACCTGTACATAAAGAGCCTCTGAGTATTAGTAAAAGGGCTACTTCAGAGGCCAATGTCCTTTACTCTTTTAAAGGAAATTGATTTTTACCTTCACATTAGCTATTAAAGTAGTATGGCAAGTAGGGCAACAGATTATTAGCTCAGCAATTGTGTATCTGTTATCACAAACTGTATACAAAGAACACCTTTGAAGTAAAGCTAAATAAGTAGCATGATAGCTGATAATCCAACCCTTTCCCTTTCATTTTTTTCTTAAATTTTAGGTACGAGCCTTCTCGTGAGATGAAGAGTCAGTGGACAGCGGTGTGGGTGAAAATCTCTTCTAGCTGGATTGGCATCGTGTTGTATGTTTGGACACTAGTGGCACCACTTGTTCTTACAAATCGTGATTTTGATTGAACGGGACTTCTGGCATGAAAGTCCCACTTTGATCATTGCTTGAGATTAACAGTATTCCCAACTTTTGTAAAGTTGTGTATGTGTGTGCTTCCCATGTAGCTTCTCCAGTGTTCTGGCATGAATTAGATTTTATCGCTTGCCATTTTATTCATTGTATTCTTGCCATACACATTGATACATGTGTTAGAATGAATTACAAAGGGAGAGATTTAGGAGTCTGGTGGTGAGTTAGGAAAAGTGGACATTGTTAGGTTTATCCTTAGCTCTGTGCCTGTGAAATTAAGAGTAAAAACAGAACTGACAGTTTGATTTTTAAATTGTGCTAGTCCCTGTTTTAGAAAGTATAAAAGGAAATGTATGGCTGCCTTTTGAAATATTTGATGCCTTGCCCTACAAGAGACTGCAAAGAACGTGGCTGTTGTAAAATTGTATAAACAAGTTGTCTGAAAAATCTTTTCAGGTTTTTCCCTTGATGTGAAGATAAGGAATATATACAGGTAGGGAGTGTTTGATGGACAACAGTGTAAATTATGATGGAGATTAAGAGACAGAGGCTTCATAGAAAGATTGGTGGTGGTGGGTTACTAATTTGAATACCCAGTTAGGTTGTAATCTTCCCTGGGTAGGGATGGCCTTTCATACCAACATACCAACTTTGTTTTAGTCGTTACAAACACTTGCAAAAGTATAGGTTCAATGGAGATGTTAGGAACTCTGAAGGATTTAGACAGAGCTTTTGAAAAAGATAATCGTGGGTTAGAAGGGGCACTTTGAAAGTTCATTTTGAAAATCAAAGGTGGTAAACTTGACAGGATGAAACTGTAATATACTAAGCCTCAGGAGATACTTAGGTAAAATCTAGTCCAATCCTTCATTTTAAAAATGAAGAAAACTGTAGCTAATCAGTGACCAACCTGGGAAATCCCAAGTTTCCCCAAAATAGCTGGTATTCTTTTGGCTTTCAAAAATAACTTATATTCAAAATACATGCATAATAGGTTATACACCTCATTAGTGGTGGATAATTTGTTATGTGATTTGCTGGTGTCCAGCTTGCCTTCTACCCATAAACTGAGGCCAGGAGAATGATGGAATGCTATAGAATATAAACTGCTTATAGTACACTATACAGTTCAGAAGATGTTTAAAATGCTTTTGTATCTGCTGCCATCTAATTGAAATATAGTTTATTATAATTACAATTGTTCCAACCTGAAAATCAAGCAGTATGACAGTTAACTTAGAAACTTAGTTACTTGTACATGTTATTAGTGTCTTAATCTTAAAAATCTACATTTGCTTCTTTTAAGGTATTTATTAATGTAAAATGAGAGAGAACAATTCAACTTAAACTTAATTCCCCAACTTTATTCTGTGTGTTGATACTGTGTTCCATCATTTTGAATGGCTGTGTTCTATCTCTAAATAAATGAATTGAGAGAAAGTGTGTGGTGTATTAATTCTGTAGCAACTCAAATTTAGGTGGCTGTAATACTCAGACCTACTTTTTTTCTCTGTATATGAAAGAACCTGAAACAGGGTTAACTGTCCATTTGTGTGCTGAAAACCTGAATTGTTTTAAAGGTGGCAGTTACACCCTTTTGGTCCTCTATAAGTAACCCCTGAAATTGGATCTCAGGTAATTAAAGTGACGTTCTCCTAAAGAGCCTTTAGTAGATGGGCCAGTTTAGTTTGGAGAATATTTTTAATTCATTTGATAAATATTCTATATCTGTGTCCTGTAGGCATTTTTCCTAAGTTGCAAATGGATGCTTTCTGACACAAGATGACATAAAAAAGTCCCTTAACAACAAAAAGTAGAAATGAAGTACTCTATTTCATATGAGTTAACAAGGGTTAGTACTTTATTCAATAATTTAAAATGGTATGATTTCTCCAATATTACAGGCAAGACAATGGCTATGGGCATTTACTCAGAAAAATCTTATGTTCACACAATCTGTACACGAACATTCATTGCTTTATTTGCAATGGCCCAAGCTGGAAACATCCCAAAAGTCCTTCAACTGGTGAATGTTTAAACACACAGTGGTACATCTATACCATGGACTACTAAACAATAAAAGAAGAATGAACTTTTGGTACACAAACAACTTGACTGGATCTCCAAGGAAGTATGCAACTGTATTAAAAAGCCAATCCCAAAAGGTCACATAGAGTATCATTTCATTTATTATAATACGCTTTCAGTGATGAAAATAAAGAATCAGTGGTTCTTTGGAACCAGGGATTAGGAGAATCCTTGTGGGTGGGTTAAATGATTAGTTCTGCAAGAAACTGCCATCTTCCAGAGTGTTCACACTATCAATGTATGAACCATTCAGTTTCTTTGCATCCTTGCCAGCATTTGGGGTCACTAATTTTAGCAATTCTGATAGGAATATTGTGTTACCTCATTCTGGTTTTGTTTTTTTTTTTTAAGATTTTATTTATTTGACACAGCAGGAACACAAGTAGGGGGGAGGGAGAGGGAGAAGCAGGCTTCCCACTGAGCAGGGAGCCCGACGTGGGGCTCGATCCCAGGACCCTGGGATCATGACCTGAGCCAAAGGCAGACGCTTAACGACTGAGCCACGCAGGCGCCCCTCATTGTGGTTTTTTGTTTTTTTTTTTTTTAAAGATTTTATCTATTTGACAGAACACAAGTAGGCACAGCAGCAAGGAGAGGGAGAAGCAGGCTCCCCGCTGAGGAAGGAGCCCGATGCAGGGATCGATCCCAGGACCCTGAGATCATGACCTGAGCTGAAGGCAGACCCCCCCTCATTGTGGTTTTAATTTGCCTTTCCCAAATGGCTAATGATGTTGAATATCTCTTCATTTGCTTTTTTGCCATCTATAGGTCCTCAGTAAAATGTCTATTCGTGCCTTTTGGCAATTTTGTAACTGGATGGTTTTTTATTGTAATTTGAGTTTTGAGTTAATATATTCTAGATACACATCTTTTATCAGATAAATGGTTTGCAGATATTTTCTTCTAGTCTATCTTTGTCTTTCCATCTGAACAGGGTCTTTTGCAGAGCAGAAGTGCTTAATTTTGATGAGCTTCAATTTATCAATTTTTAAAAGACCTAACGTTTTTTCTGTGTTGTAGTTCCTTTATATTAAACTTGTCACTACTTGGCCAGCTCAACACACTTCTTTTTAGTACTGCCCTGTAACAGCTCTGAAAGCATCCCCATTTACTGGGCAGATGCTCCATTCTTACACCCTTGATTTTCTGTGTTCTAAGATGTAAAACAAAGAGAACTTTTTGTTCCTTATTAGGATTCTCCAGAGAAAAAACCAGTAGGATAAATAAATGGTGAAAATGGCACTTCACCCCTGTGGTCTTTCTTACCCCAAACCCATGAACTCCTGTCTAATCATGGGAAAAACAGGAAACCTAAATGAGGTTACTCTACAAAATACGATGCCAGTACTCAAAACTGTAAAGGTCTGGTTTGTTTGTATTGTAGTTAGTCTGTTTGATACCAATTCCATGAAATTTGTTCGTTTTATGGCCTAATATACAACCAATTCTCAAAAAATATTTCATATGTGCTTGAAATGAATATTTAGGCTCTTAATTTTTTTTTATTTTAAAGATTGTTATTTATTTGAGAGAGAGAGCATGAGATGGGGGAGGGTCAGAGGGAGAAGCAGACTCCCTGCTGAGCAGGGAGCTCGACGTGGGACTCGATCCTGGAACTCCAGAATCATGACCTGAGCTGAAGGCAGTCGCTTAACCGACTGAGCCACCCAGGCGCCCTAGGCTCTAATTCTTAAACACAACATTCTGTGTATGTTCATCACAATGAATATCATTTTGTCATCTTCCCAGTCTGAAGACTGTTTTCACATTTAAGCCTTTTATCACTTGAGTATACCATCCCTATGAAAAACAAGGTGACACACCCTAAGGGAACATACAGCTGTCATACGTGATTTCTGATGGCAATACTTATAACCGCCCCCCCTTAAGTGAAAGAAAGTTATAAAGGGGATGAAGATGGGGGAGCAGTCTCAAAATTAATGGTCTTCATACTGTGGTACTTGTTTTCCAGACAGTACAGAGACTTCCTCTGGTAAACAAGAGTTTTTAGAGAAATCAGTTTCCAGATCTTCAATTTCCTTATTACTCCTTCCTGAACTTGGATCTGCCTGAAAAGATGCCTTAAGGACATCAAGGCATCGTCCCTCTTAACAATTACTTTCCACATTTAACAAATACGTACCTCTTACACATTCTGAATCTTACCAAGGCACTTCGGATAAAATCTCGAACACCCAATAAAGATAAAATTTTAAATATTGGTGAGAAAGAATGACACTAGGGGGAAAAAAATCCTGTTGCAATTCAGGTAGTTTCTATTTTTTCACTTTCAAGGAATCAAAAGATGATCTAATTAAGTCACCAGCTGGTAAGTCATTAAAAAATAAAATAGTTCTAGTATATAATTCTGAAGGAGTTCAAAGGACTGAGTGATAGTGCTATAACAAAATTCCATCATACATTTTTTTGTATTACAAAGTTTTTAAGAGTTGTACACTTATGAAAACAAAAAGGAATGAAACTGATGCTCTTAGAGTGATAACCTTCACCCTCAGATACAAAAAAATTGGAGAAGTACTCTTTCCCCCCTCATCGAGACCTGTTCACTAAAAATGTTATTTCTGATAAAATTTTACTGTTTAATGTCTGCTAAAATTTGAGTATTAGCGAACACTAAGATCAACCCAAAAAAAAAAAAAAAAAAAAAATCCAAAGGCAGAACATAGTTTATTCTCCACTCACCTGAAGTCTACAATAGGTGTCCAAGATTGATGGTGGCTCTCTTCTAAGCAGTGATTCAGGAAGCCAAATTTCTTCCTTCTTGAATGTATACTCAGAAGCCACATACTCCTCTGCATCAGGCTAGTGGAGGGGTAAAAGAGCAAGGAGGATTGCAGAGGGGAGGTTTTCACAGACCAGACCTGGAAGTTCTGTACATCACTTCCGATTTATTTATCAGAATTCAGTTACACAGCCACCCTGTTTACGAGTAGAAATAATCTAACTGCATGATAGAGAAAATGGTTTGGATAATTATACTGTTTTGATGAACTGTGTGTAATTGGCCACAAACTTCTTTAATGCTTAGAATCTTAAGGTTATAGGAAACAATTTCAAATTTAGTTGCAGAGAAGTGTGACAGTATCTTCGATGTATAACTTTCACACATAATAAAAGTAGGATAAAATTCTTGGGAGAAGTGGAATGGATGATGACGGATATCAAATCAATATGGTATTTAGATTCCTTTAGATACATTTTAAAAAGCATATAACTATTTTTAAACAGTAACAATTTTCTTTTTAAGTGGTAGTATTAACAATACCCTAAATTCCTTCCAACTAAAGATGAAAATTTTTAAATTCAACTTAAAAAAGTACTAGAAGGTATTAAGTTTTTCAAGATTTTTACAAGACTTCTAAAGCCCCAAAATGTCCCCCAGGAGAAGAAACTTAATCATATTCCACACTGAAGAAGAGAAGGGAATAATCTCTAAAGTTCTCTCTCTCAGGCTCTAAATTCTTGTTCTCACTTTTAACAATCTCTAGGAAAGTGACCTCTATAGCTTATGTAGAAACTAACTTCTGGGGACTTGAATTAGTTCACCAAGATGCCACTGTCAGAGCCAAATGTTTTAAGATCTGCGAAGGAAAGGTTTCCTCTCTCTCTCTCTCTCTCTGCTAGGCTTTACTTTGAATATTTACATCATAGTAAGAGAAATTCCAGGATATAGAGAGACAGAATATGGCCAAGAGAAAGGCCAAATTTGTAATTACTCATTAAATGGCCCTATAAAATATTCAGATATAAACTGCTCTGCTTCCAGCCTTCTGCCTGAAGGTAGAATTCAACTTGATAAAAGAGGGGCCTGCCTTGCATTAAGCCTCTATAAGCCTACTGAGCAACTATTCCAAAGGGAGAAAGTGTTACTGTTTCATCTTCTCTAGGGGCAAAAATTACAGGTCTTTGGGTGGCATCCAGTGATAATGTTATCTCATTTGGGACAATGAGAGGCATACTTCTCTTAGTCCTTTATTAGAAATATAGAAAGCAAGCCAATATAATTTTTAACACAGAAGAACTTTAAAACACATGGAAGTTTAGAGACCTCTATGTTCCTTCCTTCTTGTAATACACAGTCTATCTCGAGATGAGGCACAAAGATCTTGATGTGACTCAATAATGGACAACAGACAGTTTACAATTAAAGTCTACTTCCTATAAAAAGGAAAAATTTTTACATGTGGGTGTCACCTCTAAAGAAGACACATAATAGACACTAGTACGCAACATTCATTATATTTATTTTACTAAATAGTATGGTTCAAAAAAAAACACAAACAAATCAGAAAACTTTTACTTAAAACTAGTCCAACGAGATGGATGGGGTTGACGCCATCCCATCCCCCTTCTTTTTATGTGTATGGAGCTGGAGCCCTATCTGACAGCAAGCACTCATGTATACTTTGCCCTTCCTTTGAACATGAATGAACTTCTCTGAACAAGAGAGACAAATGAAGTTTTACAAGATACAGGCACTTTATGTTCCCAGTTTTAAAAATAAGCCAAGTGAAAAATATTTGATAGAAGTAACTGGAACAGACAAAGGTTTAAGAGTTTTACCATTAGTTCTAGTGACTTACACTCAATGCAAACAGACAGCATCAAACAAGTAAAACAAACAAAAGTTTAACTGGGGTTAATGGGCATATATGTAAAAAGAAATCCAAGTTACTACAACTGGAGAAAAATGGCCATTTGAACCCAACTTAAAGATAATGCCAACAATGTGCATTAAATTTTGTGTACCTACGTAGCTGAGTAACATCTGAAAGCTTTGCAAGAGTGTGTAAGTGAGAAAAGCAAAAGGTGCTTTTGATTCCACAGTATCTGATTAAACAAAACAAAGCAATTTACAAAAAAAAGTACCAAATGATACTTTAAAATAAATAGTTCATCATTTTGATGAATATATACATGTAGAGTCCACTTCTTGGGGATTTAGCTATCTAAAAGTGGCATATCGCTATCCAGAGGTGCAGGAGCAAGTTCACATAAATAAAACAGTGTGGCTTCACTAGCTTCGGCTTCAGTCAATGGCTCCAGGCGAACAAGCTTACTCTGGGTTGGCTCTGGATCTAGGCTGCTATCCAGAAGCTCATCAACTTCTATGGGTTTATCTACAGAGGACATAACTTCTGATGATGCTGTACTCCCCTGTTCAACAGTAGAAGCAGGGTTCCCATCGAGGAATGCAAGAAGTGGAAAGGCAGTGTACTGGATAAGCTGCTTATCTATAATAAAGATTAGAAAAATGCTCTTTTATCACCAGCTTTTACAGAGTTCAAGCTGAAGGTGGAAAAAATGGAAACAGCTGTGCATATATGCAATCACTACCCTTATACACCCAAACAAGAAATATGATACTTTGTGTCAGTAAATTTTAAAATGTACTAGTCAGAAGAGTTAAGTCTTTTATTCAACAGTTAAGAGAGTTCTTTCCGTTCTCCTAAAGTTAAATTAAAAAAAAAAAGACTTAAAGAACTAGTACCTCACCAATTTAATTTTTTCTATAAGCTGAAACCTTGATACATTATGCATAGAACTGAGAACAGTACATTCCGTGTTCAATTGTTAAGTATGGCAAAGACTTTCCTTGGCTCACATTAGTTTCTATGTAGTACTCTTAATTTTAAAAATCTGTAAAAGCTAATACTACATTTATACCTACCTGTTTTGGGTTTAGATTTTCTTCCCTCTTCTGAAACTGGCTGAACTACATTGTTCTTGGTAGTTTCTAATCCTTTATTCTCAGACTAAAAGAGAAAAAATAATATAAAAAATACTTGTTTCACATTTTATATATTCCTAAAAATAGCAAAAAATTAAAAAAAAAAAACTGGTACAGTATGTGAATATTGGTATATTATCTGAAATAAAGGGGAAAGGGGAGCACCAGGAAAGATGAACTAGAGAGAGAAAGAGATTTGAATAGGTAAGACTGGTTAAGACCGGTTAAGAAAACTATTGCTATCATCAGTGGCTGAAACAAAGAACCTAAACTAGGATGACAGTTAAATATGAAAAGAGGGGGCATTTCAAAAGAACAGACAGAATTTGTTACAGGTAAAAGATGGGAATGAATCAAAGATGGCTGGTTTCAAACTAAGAGATAATTCTTTAATCAATTAAACTCAAACAGTTTTGATTAAAAGTGTGTATTACTCATTTCACTCACAAACAGAATACTTAGCATAAGTGAACATATTTAGAGTAGCTCAGGATGACATGGTGATATCCTTAAAACTATTATTTCTGTATTTGGAAGCCTCAAAGTTGAGGTGAAGTTTCTTCAATTCCTTTTTGAGACTCTTTCAAGTTCTTTTCTGTCATTTAAATTGCTTCTTTGAACCAGTCTTCTCTCCTCACATCTGACTGTAAAGGGGATTAAACCTTTAATGCTGTTTAGTTCTTCAGTGCTCTTTTCAAAGATGTTCAAACTGAGGTGCTGAGGTTCACAATTTTCCCTAAATAGCTTTAAGTCCCAGACACTTGCA
Source organism: Phoca vitulina (assembly GCF_004348235.1). Taxonomy (NCBI): domain Eukaryota; kingdom Metazoa; phylum Chordata; class Mammalia; order Carnivora; family Phocidae; genus Phoca; species Phoca vitulina. The sequence goes on from NW_022589712.1 coordinate 40,174,086, forward strand.
TGCTCGTTAAGTATATACGGTGTAAAAAACATACTAATTCCTATGATTCCCCTGATATTCATCATAAAATGAAGCAGTGCAAGTTTCCAGATTCAGAAATAATGGCCCCAAGATATAATAAACTAAACCTTTCCAAAAATGTACATAAAAACATTTCTGATTTAGCAATCGCAATAAATAAACATTAATGCAATAATACCATCATTATTTTTTACTTTTTAAAATAGGCAGTTTTCAAGAATGCCACTGTTATTCTAAAACATATGAGAACCAGGATGACAAAGGGGATTCATCTCCCGTACAAATTCTTATTCATTAGTAGTGACCACTTAGATGGCTCTACTACTAAAGAGTACAAGTATCCTGATTTATTAGAAAAAAAGTGTTGTAATCTATGTTAATACAATACTTGTCATGAGCAAGGGAATGACAGCTGATGTGCCAATTATTTGAAAACATTAATCTAGATTTTAGAACTATAATGAAAAGTCATTTTCTTTTTATAGCACTATAGAATAATATGCAATTTGCTGTTTAACTGTTATTCCTGAGAACTGTAATTAAGCTATTGGTTTTGGAATAAAGAGGATAATCCAAGAATAAAGAATGATTGAATGTGCAGCAATAAACAAACAGTGTAGCATATTCACTAAATGAATGCATGATATGGGTTCATTCACCTTAAGACCTAACATTTAATAATACCATATTTACTGAAACCCAGTGTGTTGAGGTGAAACATAGAAACTTACAATATAAATCCAGGCAAACTGTGGTCCACACGCCAAATTCAGCATGCTGCCTGTTTTTGTAAATAAAGTTTTACTGAAGCACAGCCACACTCGCTCTTTTACGTATTGTCTACGGCTGCTGTTGCACTACAATTACAGTGTTAAGTAGCTGTGACAGAGAACATATGGCCTGCAAAACTCAAAGTGTTTACCAACTGGCCTTTTATAAAAAGTATGCTAACCCGATAAAAATTATCCAAAATATTCGGGGCGCCTGGGTGGCTCAGTCGTTAAGCGTCTGCTTTCGGCTCAGGTCATGATCCCAGGGTCCTGGGATCGAGCCCCGCAACGGGCTCCCCACTCTGCAGGAGGCCTACTTCTCCCTCTCCCACTCCCCCGCTTGTGTTCCCTCTCTCGCTGTGTCTCTGTCAAATAAATAAATAAAATCTTAAAAAAAAAAAATTTCAGGTGCTATTTACTTAAAAAAAAAATCCAAATATTCAATGTATAATCAACTTTTTAATTCAAAAACTCACAAATTCTTTCAACTCTAAGTTACCCAGGCTATAACTTTGAATATGTAGAAAATCTGGTCAGGCTATCCTCACACATGACATTAGAAAAATTCTACCCCCTCACTCTAATCACTTATATCTAAGTGTTCATTTTTAGACGACAAAGAACAAAAACCAAAATAAAATTTTAAATTCACTAATCTAGAATTTGTACAAATTTCAGAGGACTTGATTTACACCTTTGTATTCAATAAAAAAATAGGATTGAACAGTTTGGTATAAATGCAAGATAAACAGAGTATACACCTATTGTAAAAACACCTATCGTATAAGCTATATACAAAGTAACAGAATGATTCTAATCACTTGCTCTTAACAATGTCAAATTGTCCTTATTACTCATTAAAAACCAGTTCTAAAGAATTTCCTGTCAACATTTGCTAATCCCAACTGGAACTAGGAAACTAACAAAACCATTACTTTAAAAAAAAAAATGTCCAAAATCCATACTTCATCGTTTCAACTTGCCTTACCTACAATTAGTACAAATTAGTTCAAATCCCTGAGCTTTTATGGCATGCTAATAAAATGAAGGAACTTATTTAAGAATATGGTACCAGTGAATTTTCAGTAAAAAATGCTGAACTGTTTATAGAAGGAATAAGAATGTAAACTGAAGCACATAAAACATGAAGAAATATTTTAATAATTTATTTCAGTGATACACCTGAACATGCCAAGTTTAAGTCAGCTGATCTCCCAGCACTTTGAGGGCTCATTTCGTACTGATAGTTAATCAAACAGGTGCCTGTAGAACTGGGCAATGACTCACCCCATAACCAAAAGCTATTTTTTCATCTAGAATTTTACTATCTTGATCACACATATAAGGTAAGAATACAAAATGCTTTTTGTAACTGGGAGTGATACTGCTCTCTACTTACTAGGACTTTTTTTCAGATTCTTACAGCTATGGGTCCTGAGCAACATGAATTAAAACTTACTTTTGTATTATTGATGTAATCTGTGGGATTCATCTGCACAGAACTAGTGAAAAGCTGAAAGACCAAACAAGAAAGATGATAAGTTTAAAAAATATTAAAAAAGAATTAACTGTGTGTTCAAAATTTTTATACAGCCATGTTGGGTGAAGAGATGTAGCTCCTGCACTAGGAAGTTTTCATACAGTAAAACAGTTTGAAAGAGAAAAGCAGGAAAGCAGAAAGAAAAACATACAAAAGCAGAGCAAGCTAGCCCATGCATCAGCTGCTGTAAGAATTTCTCTATAAAACACTGAGGCAAATCACTTAAGACAAAGAGTGGTTTGCCCAACTTCTCCTCTCCTTCATTTCCTTATTATTTTCTATCTAAATGCCTTTGGCTTTAAGTGGCACCCAGGACCGAGTTCCTAGCCCTGACAGCCTTCACTGCTAATTATGTGAGAAATTTATAGAATCTGCTCTATGACGGTGGCTCCTAAATTACACCTCAAACAGAGCCCTGTGACCAAACGGCATACCTCCTTGTTGGTTTTCACCTCACCTAGCAACAGAAGACGTAAATGCTAAGACCACTGCTTATTGCATGCCTCAGTCCAGCCAGTTTACAGACATAACTTTTAAGTCATAAGCTTCATTCATTCCATAAGGATTTATTGAGCATCTAAGAAATAACTGATATCATGAAGAATACAAGATGAAGACACTATTCCTGCTCTCTAGGAGCTTACAATCTAAAAGAAAAGAACAATATCAAATAGCAGCATATCAGATACAATCCATTATTGTAATACTAATGGATGGTGGGGATCAAAAGTACTAAGAAGAAAAAGGAGAAAATTGTGTGTGTGCATGGATGCACACGCATGCACATGCACACACACACACACAAAGATGAAACAAAAAGTCTTGATGAAGCTGTCCAACACGTATCAGTCACTGAAGAATGGTTAGGACTTGGAGAGAATGGAGGGAAGAATAAATTATAACATTAGCAATAACAGAGAAGGAATGATTGGGGGGAGCGGGAGGTAAGTTCTAGCAGTAGACAAGATGATCAGTCCAAATAACATAAAAGTTCTGAGTTGAATAGTAAGTTATATGTGTAAAGTTCAAGAAGTAAAGCCAAGGCCGGTCAGAGCATAAGGCCACATTCTGTCAGCAGTAAGAGCCTTGGAAAAGGCCTGAGCAAGGAAATACAGTGATGAAAGCATTTTAGGAGAATGAACACACCAAATGGTTCACAGGCTAGAACGAAATGCAGATAGATCACTCCTCCACAGTCTCTAGACATTTGATTCCTCTCCTTAAAGTTCCATTTTCCAAAAGAAAAAAAAAAAAAAGTTCCACTTTCATGATAGCCCTAAAAATATCCCCAGCTCTTTTCTTTTAATTTCCCCCCTTTCATACTATCTACTAATCCATGAAAAGGAAGAGACTCAGGTCCTTTAGAGTAGATAGTTTACATGACCGCCAATCTAATCTCTGCCAAGTTCAGCTTGTCACTGCCTCTGAGACCTGACCAGATTTTGTCCCTACTGAAAGTGGCATCTGTAGAGTATAAGCTCCTCACTCCTTCTTTGCCCCATCCAATGTCACCCACTAAATCAGGGATAATGGGGTGCCTGGGTGGCTCAGTCGTTAAGCGTCTGCCTTTGGCTCAGGTCATGATCCCAGAGTTCTGGGATCGAGCCTTGCATCAGGCTCCCTGCTCGGCGGGAGGCCTGCTTCTCCCTCTCCCACTCCCCCTGCTTGTGTTCCCTCTCTCGCTGGGTCTCTCTCTGTCAAATAAATAAATAAAATCTTTAAAAAACAGTAATAATAAATCAGGGATACCTTCACGTATTCCCAGCAGATGCATAGTGTGAAGCAGAAAAAAGTAGACCATACATGAGGAGCTGACACAGTTGGTTGAATCCTAAAGCCAGGCCTCTCCTGCTGACTCTACACAGTCACTCAGAACTGAACTCTGCAGAGAACCCCTGAACTCAGCATACCTATTCATGTCCTTACCATCTTTGCCATCTCAGAGAACAAGGCAACCTATGGGTGATTTTTACAATCAGCATAATTCAAGGATGAAATAATGAAGGTCTTAGATGACGGAGGCAACAGAAAGGGATGATCTGTGAGTGCTATTTTTGAAAATACACAGGACTTGATGAACAATGAGCTAAAGATAAGGAAACCAAAATGACTCAGTGATTACCCTCCTGGAAGTCTGATACCACTACAGAAAATAAGAAAGCTGAGAAGTGTAGCTCATTTAGAGAACAAAGAGAAGTTTGGGGTTAAACACAAATAATCTAAGGCAAGATCTTAACTGATGATCCCAAAGGCATGGAATTAGAATTCAAGCAAAGTTTGCTTTATAAAACTATTAAGAGCTGGAGATATAAATTTGAGAGCAATCCTATAAGCCAAAATCCCTTCATAGAGGAAGGATAGAAAAAGAAGAGACATAGAATAAAAAGATAAAAGAATGGGTACCTTGGGGAATACTCACAGATAGAAAACAGGAAAAAGAAAAGCTCTTAGAGTAAACAGAGAATAGTTAGGAAGACAGGAAAAAAAACAAAGAAGTTCAGTGCCTCTAAAATCAACAGAAGTTCCACTGTCAAAAATAACCAATATTAAAAATAATAGCACTAATTATTTATAATCCCCACAAGAGCCCTTCATATTAGGTATTAGCCACATTTAACAAATGGGGAAACTAGGCAAGAGAAGTGAACTTTCCCAAGGTTAAATAGCTAGTAAGTGACATGAGCCAAATGAAACCCAAATCTGTCAATTCAAAACAAACCTACTAGCCCAACGGCTTGATTTTTAAAAAAACTGTAGCCTACTCACTATGGATAAACCAAGGCAGCACAGGCTTACAGTAAATAAGCCAGACAATGCAGGGTTTCAAAAGAAATATAGAGTAAAAAAAAAAGTAACAAATAAAGCCACTCATTTCTAAAGTTTTGTAGTAAAAAGAATTAGAGAAGCAAAATGGTAAATGATCAGAGCAACACATCAAAATGTTTAAGATGGAGATCTGTATTCACTGAAGCGAGATGGGAAAGATCAAGGACAGAGACAGAAAAACAGAGAGGCAGAGGGCAGGTGTACAAATAAGCTTAAGAAGAGAAAGTAAGCACTTCCTCTAAGAAAAAAGAAGATGAGATTCCACAGCTTATGAGAGAAGCAGGGCATGGTGATTATCCTCTGTGAATAGGGAAGAGTGGGCTAGATCAGGTCTTGAGGACAGACAAGTATAAATGTTCCAAGGTTAAATTAAAATAATCTAATTGAAGACTGAAAGGATTTGTAGAGAGTCAGAATTACAGAATTTTATTTCCTTCTTATGACCTAAGGGACAGCTATTCTAAAAAGGTCCCTCGATTCAGGGTGGGGACAAAGACTGACAGAATCAAGAAGGGCTGACGAATTACTATTAACAAATTAAAGTAGGTCATTAACATGGATGTTGAATTCACTTAGGATGATAACATAGGCCAGTACGGAAAGGAAATCTTCAAAGAAAGTGAAATACATCCTGTAATATACTGATGATTTGGAAAGGATAATCAAATCATGGATATTGACAAAGACTGAGAGGCAGATGGGTAAGGTGGCAAATTAATAAGACTGAAGAGTAGGAAAGGACTAATTCCTTTTAGCCTCACTGAAAAGCTCTTAAAAGGACAAGACTACAGAATATTTTGATGTGAGAGAGCTGCATTTTAAGGCAGAAAATGCAAAAAAAAAAAAAAAAGGAGCAACAAAACTTTTCAGGATAGAGAAACATATTTACAACAGAAAATGGAAATCATGGAGAGAACAATATTCATCTGGATGGGACCATTCATCTGGATGGGACTAAGCCACATAAGGGAGAGAGGAGTGGTAGGAGCAAGAGGGAAGAGAGCAAGAAAGATAGTGCCAGAAATGGCAGATAAGGATTCACAGTGCAGATAACACTGGAGTCATGTTCATGTAGGTGGTGGTGGGGACTGGAACAGAATAACCTTAGGACTCAGGACATAAAACTTTTAAAAATATAGCAAATATAATAAAATATAATTCATTTGAGTGGAAAACATTAATTCCCAAAGTATTAAAAAGTGTCTCCATGCTGTTTCCTGCCCAAGTAACTCTATTACTTAATTTCCACCTATTTCTATTCAGTGACAATTTATTCTAGAGCAAAACAAATACGGCAACAAGTCCAGAGAAGACCTGGATTTAGTAGTACTGTTGAACAGAATTGATATGTTGCTATAGGAGGATTAACTGAATTGCTATTCAGAAATGGGTAGTAATCACTGTCCTGAACCCATCTGCTCATTGTTTCTGATAAACAAAATCATTCATTTAAAAAAAGAAAATGCAAAAACATGAGAATACAAAAAATGATGTACTGATTTATAAACAATATACGTAAATACACAAACTGCCAGTACAGCAAAGATTATTCAAAGTACCTACATCAACCAGGAGATCTGGGTCTATGCTAAATTGTCTTCCTGACAGCATGGCTTGGAAGTCCTCTAAGCTGCAATCAATACTGTCAAGATAATCCAACAGCTCAACCCTAAGCAAAAAAAGATTAAAAAAATATATCAAATATTAGGTTTGTTTTTACATTTAAAATCACATTACAAAATTCTTAACCTTAAGAGATCCTATTCAGTATTTGAGATTCCTGAAAATGTGGTTAACTGAGAACTCACAGCCTTTATACAAAACTTTAGTATTTATAGAAAATGGATTCTGCAACACAGTCTGATTTATCTTTTTTCCTCTACACTATAAATTATAAAATGTTTAACTTCTTATTACTGATTAATGCTACTAATTTCTGGTTTCCTTATCCTATAAAGTAAGTCCCTTAATGGAGATTATGTTATTCCACAGTCCTGATAAAAACACAAAATACACATACACACACGCTTTATGGACATTTAAAACAAGTATCTCATTAAAGAAATCTAAGGAATTGCCAAGAAAATCTCAGACTGCTCCTGGGATGATTAAATCCTTCTCAAAAAAACATTGGCAGAGCTCAGCCCTGACCAAAAGAAAGAAAGATAGATTACATGGGTTCATAACCTGAAAGGAAGATCATTCAAAGAGAAGAGAACAAGTGAAGTAAACAAAGAAAGCAAATAAACTCAGATAACATCTACATGAGCACTCACTTTCCCAGAAGATTGATGTTATCATTTAAAATGGAATCCATCATGGTCACAGGATCTTCTGTGGTCAGACTAGATGAGCCATTTAGCTGGACAGCACTAGACATAAGAGGACTGGTTCCATCACTGCCTGAACTTAGGGATTCTCTGGCTGGTTCATTCTGATCTCCACTCTGAATGACAGGTGCATACTCATCTTCATTGTCATCTTCAACAATGACAATATCAGGGTATTGGCTACAGCTAAATCAGCAATATGAGAAAGAACCAATTACATTTTCAAATGCATTCAATAAATTCATTCTGTCCATTCATCCTCCATGGAAGCTTTCTCCCCAAAACACATATTAAAAGGCTTAAATTTCCTTGGGTGAGTAGCTTAACCACAAATATTGATTTATCCTGTGATACGAGACCACAAAGGATGAATTAAAGATGTTTAACTCCAAAATTAAAAAATCAGAATTCTCATTACTTTTTGTTGGAAGTCTTTTTGCTGAGGGGAGAACATCTGGTTAAATAATTTGGCTTTTTCAGTTTAATAATCCAAATATGAGTTACAGAGTAGTTTATCATACAGTAAAGTGGTTTTGAATTTAGCTCTTTGATAACAAAAGTAACCAATATTTTCACAAATTTTACTTCATAATTTCCTTACTTGGAGGGATCAGATATAACATCCTCATTAGTTTCTGGAATAACTGGGATATTTTCTTCATCTGCGTTATCATCAGTTACATCATAAATAATGATGTCATCTGAAATCCGCTCCCTTGCCTTTAAACCTTCAGTCCTACTGTGTGGAACCTAAAAAAAATCAGGGAAAAAATATATCAAAAATTGAAATTATATTGACTACCAAACAATATACCATTTAAAAAGTGCTAATTGGAGACTCATTGTTTACTAAATGTTAAGGAAACAATTTAGCTATGTGCTCTGCCCTAACAGGACTCACAGTAATTGGTATTCGTATCAATTCACAAAGGTATGAGGTGTGTTACTTTATTCTACTTAACTATTTCTTTTACTGTAAGGAATCTTGAAGGTGGCATGCCTCAGAATGATTCCATGGAAAGATCTTCACATTTTAAAGTATTTTTTATATCCAAAGGGTTAAAAAAAAAAGTCTTAAAACTTCACCAGGAATTTCAAGCATAACCAGATGGCCACTGTGCTGATGAGAATAAACCATATGTCAAATAGTGAAGCTACTCTATTTGACATATGGTTTATTCTTTCTTATTAAATGCTTTCATTAATAGGAAATGCTTTCATTAATAGAAAAAAAACCATTACAAGTATTCCACAGTTAAAAGTCAGCCTGAATTTTTAGCAATAATTTTTTTTTATTCTGCTACAGATATATTCAGATCATAGGTACCTAAATAAAAAAACATTCAATTCGCTAAAGCAAATTAAACTATTATAATGCAAAAATCCATAAATCTCAACAGCAGATAAATCTGAGGTAAAATATGTAAAGGACTTAAAAATATATAAATCCAGTTAAATTAAGAAATCTTCACCCATTTACATTGAGTCTTCAATCCTAAAAACACAATAGTTAGGTAAGCTTACTTAGAAACAGTAGTGGGAAGAAAAACCTGATGTTAACTCTGATTTGCTCAAGAAAAAGAATCTTGGTACTTTAATAACAAATCTGAAGCAGTATTTAGAATTCTAAGATTTGAATGTAGCAATGACAATCATCTATTAAAAGAAGTGTAGACTCTGGACTGAACTGATTTGCCAACTGTGTAAGTTTGACAAATGATCCAGAGAGTCCACAACAAAAATAAAGGTAAACAAAAATGTTTTGCAACTGCTAAAAAGTCTAAGCCTACGCAGTTTATAATAAAAGTTGGAAACAACTTAAAATAACCAACGGATAAATGCATAATTACATTATCATAATATTCAATTGATATCAGGTAGTAGAGTTCAGATGATCTAAATCTGTTTAAATCTCAAAAGCAAAACCAAATGAAAAAGTCACAATGCAAAATGATATCACTTATATCAAGTTTGAGATACACAGAAAACAATACCATATACTGTTCATGAATTCACACATATAAAATGACCATGGGGATGATAAATACTAATTCAAGATAATGATTATCTAGGAGAGACTGAAGAGGAGGCAAAAAACAAACTTGGGAACAGGCAACTAAAACAATTATATTTGTAATAGTTTATTTCTTAAAATAATCTAAAGCAAATAATAAAAAAATGTCATGATTAGATAAAACTGGAGCATGAGCACTTAGATTATTATTCACTGAACTTTGAATGCAAATTTTGAATGCATGAAATACTGCATACTGTAATAAAAATTGGTTTGAGATAACAAATATAAAATAGAATTTAAACAAAAAATTACTTTATGATGGTGATTATCAGCTGGTTCTTTGACTATATGCTGAAACAGATTCTTCTTTTGGGCTCCATTAGTGTTTAGAAGTAGAGGCCTGAAAATCAGAATATATTCATGAAATTCAGTGAAGCAAACATATAAGAAATTTCAACTGCTTCTAATATTTTACCCTCCCACGAACATACACACTTTAATAATAAAAGATTTCAGTTAGTGATACACAATGAACTCTTAAAAATGGTCACATCTTAGGAACAGAAACTAGGAGATGACTGTGTCTAGGGCTTTGATTTCACCATTCTTTTGTACTATTTTTGTTAAAATAAATACAATAAACTACTCTCTCTGGATATACTTCATTGCTGACTGAACTGTATCACTCTTTATGAACTGTACTTACATAGTAAAAAGTAAGTAGATGATATAAGAACTAGTTTGTGGAAGCTGACTTAAGGCCATAGCATAAGGTGTAACCATAACCAAGCTTTGCTAAAACTTTAGTCTTACAAGATAAGTTTTTTCTCCTTCCAACTATTCCTTTGTCCACTATCCGTCTTAAGCTTTAGTTGTGACAACGGCAGTTACTAACACTTTCCGGTATCACAAGCCATAGTCAATATATAGGTTTTTAAATTCCTTATTAGTGGATTAAACATGAGAGATCAAGTAAAAAGTTTTTGATTTTTTTTCAATATATGACCTTCTTTTAAGAGTTTCCCTCAGTCAAGCCTTCTAATGTTACATTAAACTGCTAATGTGAATAAAAATGGATTCCTTATTAACTATGTATGTGTCTGTAAAGTGACCATTTAGGCTATCCTTGTCTCTGAAAAACATTAGCAGCATGACAGCAGGAAGAAATAACACTACTTTTGAAATGCTGAGAGTATAATTTAACAACGAAGGACTGTTCATCTGGGACAACAGACATACTAAGCAAATGTAGGCCATGCATGGTTAAACACTAAAATGTTTAGTTGTCCATGAATAGGTCAAACGAAGTGTTTTACAACAAAAACTTACCTTTTACGTTTTAAACTCACAAGTTGGTTATTCTGAACCAATGTAACAATAAACTGGACAATCTAAAAGGAAAATATAAACAAAAAATTTTCCATCATAGACTCCTCTAATTCTTTAGTCCATATTACAAGTCTTATAAAATTAATTCAAATACTACATATTTTCTATTCTAAGTCACATAATTTCTCACATGTTAACAAATTTGCAATCTCGGTGCATCTTACAATTGTTATATAAAGAAATAATCAGTTTCCAGGCAGAAGAATAACCTGTCATAAAATAAAAGTTGCAGCTACCTAGGATACCAAGATGCCTAAGACATTCATCTATCCATCCACCCACCCATCCATATCTACCCAATACTCAGCTCAGTTACTTGTTTTGATGCTAAGAACCAAGTATGTACCAAAAAGAAAAAAAAAAAAGTGACAGGCAACATTTTTCTTAACCCAGGTAATACAATTTGAGGCAAAAGAGACTGCCAGCTCTTTCAGAAGAGAGCATAAAATTTTCAAGGTAGGAAAAGCTTCTTGGCTTATTCTAGAAAAATTATTGCTTAATAAAAAATACTGTCATGGGTGGCTCAGTTGGTTAAGCATCTGCCTTCAGCTCAGGTCATGATCCCAGGATCCTGGGATCGAGTCCCACACTGGGCTCCTTGCTCAGCAGAGAGTCTGCCTCTACCCCTCCCCCCGGCTCACTCTCTCTCCCTCTCTCTCTGACAAATAAATAAAAGTTTTAAAAAAGAATATTGTCATGAAATATTTAATTATACAGCAACAGAAATAAACCCCAAAATATAGTAACTAGAGGTTATCCAAAAATAAATTCACAATTTTAAAGTTAGAATACATATACTTTTTTCAAATAAACAATGAACAGATTTTGTTTTGGATGGTTTTGCTCTTAAACATCCAAGATACCCATACGGCCAATCAAGAGAAGCTGGTTTAATCTTCAGAGCTGGATTAAATTTAAAAGGAAAGAACTACTAAGCCGATCAAGACATGCAAACAATCTTTCATATTTTATGTGTTTCATATTCAGTGTTTCTTAAAGTGTGGTCCATGGACCAGCAGTATTAGCCCAGGAACCTACTAGACACACAAATTCTCAACCCCACTCTGGAATTGCTGAATCTGAAATTCTGAGGACAGGGTCCAGCAATGTATGTTTAGCAAGTCCTCCAGGTGATACTGATGTGAATGTGAGAATCACTGGCTTAGGGTATGCCTTGAAATTTATTGTCATCTTTCTGAAGAAGCTAAAAAGGTGAGGATCATATGGTGAACTATGAAAAGCAGTATATCACTGAGAGGCTATAAATAAAGACCAAAAGGGACTGGAGGACTATTTAGGCTCTTTGCAGAAAAGTCAAACAGCATTAGAGTCATGAAAAGGAAATTAGCCACTAAACTGTTTATTCAAAAGAAAACGTTGACTGACGGCTGATGAAAAGACAAATTTAAGCTTAAAGGTATCTATGAAATAATTTGGCTTCAGTTACTTTTGTTAATTTATAAATGTTATAGAAAAATTCTAAAAACATTAGTGGTTGAATTTATAAGAACATGAAGCACTGGCTAAATTTCTCCTGAAATTTGTCCTACATATTAGTTCTCTTATGACAATTCTGCATCACGCTGTACAAAGCTTCCTTCCTGAAGGAAAAGATAAGACATCTAACATTTACGGCATCTAACTTCTGGACCTGACAAGTTCTATTAACAGGTACTATTATCCTATCCTGTAACAAGCACCTATACCAGGTAACTCACATACACTTTCCAACTAATCCAAGGCCAAGGAGTAAAATGACAGACGTATGAAGCAATTCCAGGAATAGAGAAAAGATTATCAGCTATCACTATGCATTATGAAAAATCCCTAGAGCTCCACCAAACCACATACATTCAAACTCAAATTTGAACAGACAGAATGTTAGCTTTCATGAAAAACTGAAATGTTATATAAGTATTTTACCAACTTTCTTTGCTTTTAGGAAAAAAATTATATAGTATTATAAGTCAATATTTAACTATAAAACATTGTTTTCTGGAAAAGTTGAGAAGATTTTTTTTAAAATAAAGTACAGGTTTAATAAAGTACACCTATCATTTTAAATCAGGTATTCTTAACAGGGTTGCATGCTGGAATCAGCTCTGGAAGTTGTGAAAATATATGCACTTGGACTAAACACTTAGAACTGAATTCTACATTCAACCTTCACTTGCATACTGATTTGAAAAGGAGAAAAAAAAAAAACCAGTGTATCTATTTTGACTACAGGCCAAAGACTGCAACCATTCATCTCTGTTCTAAGCCTGCTCCACTAGACCCAGATCCTGTCATAACCCTATTTTTAGCTAAAGGCATCTCAGCACAAACCAAGTGAAGTACTCCCACCCTTCCTCCCCCCACAAAAACCTGTTGCTTAAACTTAAGAGTCTAGTTTACTCATGAGCAAAAAATAGCTGCCTTAATTACTTTTATGTTTCAAGTCTTATTAACATATGAAAGCTGATATGAAAAGACTAAATCACAAGGACACAAGGCAACTGAGAGATTTTCAGTTCCCCCAGTAATTTTCAGCTCAGATACTAAAATCTACAATTTATTTTACAACACACTACTTTAACTGCTTTTCCGTAGAGACTAATAATGGCATACACTGATAACTAATTTTTTTGAACTCATAATTTGGTCAACTGATTTGAAAATTTTAGTCATTTGTCTTCCAAGACCATATCTATGCCTTTTCAAGTAAAAAAAAAAAATAGTAAAAACAATAACAACAAACCCACACAGTAAGGCTGTCATTCATAGTAAAAAATGTAAAGAAACTGGTAGTTTTCTTTCTATTATGTTCCTAAAAATAAAGTATCTTTAAAGTTGTTGTATCAGGCTAAAGGTCACTTACTAAAAGCTAATGAGACTCAAGCTGAGAGTATGGAATAACAATATTTAGCTAATGAGAAATGTTTCTTATTAAAAAGAAAATACAACGGTTGACCTAATTTGTTTGATTTCATAGTTTCACTACTATATGTGAACCTAATATATAATATCTAATATATAATAGCTCAATCACTATTCAATAGAGGCTTTTTTGGGTCACAAATGGTACACAAATTAAACAAAGGCAGATTATGGTCATGGGGGAAAAAAGCTTACCTTTCGAATAACTTGTTGCTGTTGTGCGTGTTTTGCTCGTAATTCTGACACCTCCTTCCATAGAGACTCATTCTCACTATGTTATCATTTTTTAAAAAACAAAACAAAATTTAGTCAGAAAGCCAGACCTCAATATCTTTAATTAAGAATACCAGGGAACTTTGCTATATATTTTCATGAAATTGGAAGAACTCTGGTTCAATTACATAAAATGGCAATTATCTTGATACAACTCCAGAATCATCCCTTCATAACTACAGTACTTTCTACTCATGGCAATATAAACACAAAAATGTAAGACTCATGCCTATATCCATATAGTAGCAGGCAATTTACTTCTCTGACAATGTGGTTCATTACTTCTTGTTTAAAAAATAAACACCTTTCAACTATGGCTACCAAGTGAATTTAGGACTTGCACTTAGAAAAGAATTCTTAAAGGAAGTGACATTTACCCAGCACTACCTATGCTCCAGGGATTATGCTAAGCATTTTATGTGTATTTCTTATTTAAACTTCTATAAAATCAGTCAAGAAAGGAATTATTTATTTTATAGAGGAGGACAATGAGACCCAAGAATTGAGAGGACTTGCCTAAGATCACACGGATTATTTGTAGTAAGTGTTGAAGTCGATCTAAAAGTCGATCAGGTCTAAAACCGTCTATCTTAAAATCTGTTTCAAACATACGAAAACACTAAAAAAAGTTTTTTTAAAGCATGTCTAAATATATGACAAACCAATAACTTGCCTAGTAATAACAGTTTCTTTTCCTTCATTAACTTTTATTGAAATTGCACTGTTCTGTTATTAAATGTTAGCAGCAACGGTAACACCGAGAAGGCATGAAAGATAATTCACCTATTAAATACTTTAATTTTTGCTCTTGTTAATTTCCATAATATCCATCTTCCTCAAGCCAAACTCTTACAAAAGGGACTTCTGTATCTTACATATAGAAGATTTTGAAAATAAAACTTTAATACTTACTGAATAACTAGGGTATTTTCTCTGACTCAGATATTGAAAGATAATACTATCATCTACCTACTAAACGTTAAGTAGAATGGTTACCTCTAAAACTTACAGGATGAATCT
The DNA here is from genome assembly GCF_004348235.1 of Phoca vitulina. NCBI lineage: Eukaryota > Metazoa > Chordata > Mammalia > Carnivora > Phocidae > Phoca > Phoca vitulina. Next base: position 40,189,191 of record NW_022589712.1, read on the forward strand.
GGGATCCCATTCCTTAAGGGCTAAACCTGAGATTCAAGGAATTGGGTCAAAGGGCACCTCAGGAGACACAAGATACATACAATAAACTGGCATAAGTGATTACATAAAATATGCAAAATGGGACAGCTTAAAATTAAGCCTTATTCAAAAAGGGAATCAAAGTTCAAGGTTACTCTTTTAATGAAGACACTTAAGACAGCTAAACTAATGTCCCACATTTGAAATGGGAGAGAGAATCCATAAAATAACTACTCTCAAGACCTCAGCCCCTATTAGGATAAGAGAAAATCCCAACTACTTACTAAGAAAAGTACACATCTACTTTGTATACAAGTTGTTACTGTCTCAACTAATGGTGCCAAGAACTGCAATAAAGCAAAAGCATGTTTCTATAATAAAAGTTTTGAATAACACTTTACCACATCTAGGTAAGATAAATACCAAGTAAGGCAAGTCTCTTGCATCCTTTTTCCCTATTTTTTCCTAAGAGATAGACCACATAGAAAAGTTTTATGAAACCACCATAAAGAATATATGAGTAACATATGTAGTGTTTTTTAATGGCTTGTATGCCCTCGTGTGTGAACATCGTATGAAAGCTAACCTAAGTAGAATCGTATTTTCTACATTGATTTAAAGATCTATTGTTTCATCAGTGGGACTTGTGCATCAAACTGTTTTAACTGCCCAGATTTATAAATTCTTTTGAATACTGTCAAGAAAATATAATACTGAGCTGAAGTCAAGGGCTACAAATCAAAACTAAAGGGAACCAATACTGAGAGAAAAATGACCTTTTACCTTGGCTTCAACAATGTAATCTAAGTACTTAAAGCACTAACCTTCAACCCCCAACACACACATACCAACCCCTATATTAAGATTATATTTGGAAATAATACTTTACCTTTTTAATTCAGAAAGCCTGGACTCAATAGTTTCTTGTTTTATTTGAACCTTCTGAGCACTACTTATAATTTTTGTTAAATCTTCCTGACGAATCTTATTTTCTTCTGGTTTTGAAGATGAAACCTTTTGAAAGCAAATTTAGGAAATCAAATACTAAACACCAAGTTTTTAATTCAAAATTTCCCTATTGTGTTTTGTAGCCCATTCAGGAACTCAGATTTAGTTCCAAAAAGCGTAGGACAGGATTCTATAAAAAGAATAAACTTCAAGACAGAGAGTAAGAAATCATCTTTTTTTTTTTTTTTAATGTGGAAAAGTTTCCACGAGCAGGAACAACTTAGGGACTTTTTTTCATTCCCTTTCACCAAACTCACTGTAATTTCCCCAAGCCTCTTTATTATCACATTCCACGTTTAATTAAATTTATGCAGTAACAGCTGCACACTAGGCCGTTTTCTTTCATGGCCCATTACTCTTTTACCCCCTTTTTGTGGATTTAGTAAAAATATTTTATTTCAGCAACAGATACCATTCATTAAAAAATGTATTATTAAATGCTTACTATATGCAAGGGACTTATTCTCAGTATCGGATATTCAGCAGTGAACTACAGAAAAAGCCCTCCAAGGGAGTCAACATTCTAACAGGAGCTGATATTTTTTAAGCTAAATTGGAAGGAGTGAGCCATCCCAATATGGATGATTCCTCACCCTCAGTCAGAATGTAAACATTTTCCTTCCTTCTAGGAAAGAAAAAATATAAAACAGAAGGAAATAATTAAAGCTTTATTAGTCTAAGTCATCCCAACAGGGAATACCTGTGTATTTCTGTACATTCTTAATTTCAACAGGTGAAATATTGTGTTGGCCAAGTATGCTATATGGTAATGCCTTAAATAAATCACATTAATAATAGCTCACCTTCCTTTTAATGTTCTCCAACAAGTCATCCTGGCCTTGTTTGAAGTAAGGATGCTGAAATTCAACAGGACCATCTCGTTCCTGCTTTACAATTCCGGAGTCAATATGCACAACCTTACGGAAACCATCTGAAAAAGATTAAAAATTTAGATGACTAAAACAGACAAAAAGCAAAAAAGTTTCCCTTTTCTTTATCAACCTAATGGGAAAAATGGTTTAATCAGTGGCTGATGACCGTACTCCAAATAAACTATTGCCCGTACTCACACATATTCAGTTGCCTCACAAAGCTTGCCATATTATTGTGCTTGAAATATTTGGGAAGAATTTCTTTTGCAAATCTTTGTTCATCCAAAACCAGAAAACTCTGGCCATTCTGAAAAAGACAGAAAAAGTCAATTAACTGAAGTCCTCTTAGGTGATACAATATGAACCCCAAAACTGGGCAGTCTTTCCATGATACTTTTAGATCCACATTTTATTCCTATTAACAGCAACAAGAAACAAACTATAATTAACTGCCAAACTGTAATTAAGCTTTTTGATGTCAACCTCAGAAGTTCAAAAGTATGTCTAAAACCAAAAGCTGCATCATACACTATGGTGAAATATTAGAATTTCCATTAAATCAGAAACAAGAAAAGAAATACTGTAAGTAAGCAACATAATTATTTAACACTGTTTTAAAACCAATGCAATTAGACAAAAATAGACAAAATTTAAGAGGAAGTTATATTTATCATTATCTGCAACAGACGTATCTTTGCACAAGCAACTGAAAAACTGTAAAAAAAAAAGTTTCAATAAAATATCACGTTAATAATTAATATTTAAAGTCACTAGCGTTTTTCCTATAAAAAAAAATTTGAAACTTACTCTAATACAGTATCAAAACAGCATGGTACTGGCATAAACACAGAGAGACAGACCAATGGAACAGAATAAAGAACCGCCAAATACACCCTTACATAGAAGGTCCAAAGATTTTTGACAAGAGTACCAAGAACATTCAAAGGGGAAAGGAGAGTTTTCAACAAACAATGCTGGGAAAAATGGATTCTCACATGCAAAAGAACAAAATTTACCTTACACCATATATAAAAATTAACTCAAAATGGATCAAAGACCTAAACGTAAATGCTAAAACTATAAAAATAGTAGAAGAAAACATAAGGAGGAAAAGCTTCATGACACTGGATTTGGCAATGATTTCTTCGTTAACATAAAAGGCACAGGCAACAAAAGCAAAAACAGACCACTGATGCTACCTCAAACTTAAAAACTTGTGCAAAGAACACTATCAATAGAGTGAAAAGGCAACCCACAGAATCAGAGAAAATATTTGCAAACTGTTTAACTGATAAGGGGTTAATATCCATAATAAAGAACTTCTACAACTCAACAACAAAAAAGAAACAACCCAATAAGAAATGCGCAAAGGACTTAAACATTTTTCCAAAGAACATATACAAATGGCTAATAAACACATTAAAAATGCCTAACATATCACTAACCATTAGGGAAATGAAAACCAAAACCACAATCACCACTTCATACCCTTTAGGATGGGAATTATTTTTAAAAAACACCAAATAAATTGAAAATAAGTGTTGGAGGAATTGGAGAAATTAGAACATTGCTGGTGGAAATGTAAAAAATAGTGCAGCTGCTATGGAAAACAGTATGGTGGTTCCTCAAAAAACTAAACACGGAATTACTATATAATCCTGCAATTCTATTTCTATGTATAATCCCAGAGAACTGGGCAGGTACTCAAAAAGATATTTGTATACCTATGTTCATAGTAGCATTATCTGCAATAGTCAAAAAGTGGAAGCAACACAAATGTCCACTGACAGATGAACAGATAAACAAAATCTGGAATATACACACAATGAGTACTCAACCTTAAAAAGAAAGGAAATTCTGTCAGGTGCTACAACATGGATGAACTTTAAAGACATTATGCTAGGTGAAATATACTAGCCACAAAAGGACAAATACTGCACTATTGTACTTATATGAGGTATTTAGAATAGTCCAATTCACAGAGACAGAAACAGAATGGTTATTAGGGGCTAGGAGGAAGGAGGACTTGGAAGCTATTGTCTAATGAGTATGAGGTTTCAGTATGGAAACGTGAAAAACATTTTGGAGAGAGATGGTAGCGATGGCTGCGTAATAATGTAAATGTACCTAATGCCACTGAACTGTATACTTAAAACTGGGTAAAATGGTTAATTTTATGTTAGGCATATTTTACCATAACAATTTAAAACTAAAGTAGAATAAAAGATTCCAATAATAGAAAAAATATCACATATCTAAAGATAAATCTTAAAAATATACAGGACATTTAAGAGAATATTAAACTATAGAGGGACAAATATAGTACTGTAAAGCTGTCAATTCTAATTAACCAATATATTCGCAATAAATTCCCAATCAAAAAAATTTTGGGACAGGAGGTGAAGAGATGCTAACACAACCAAATATTAGGGATCAAGTGTAGTATCTGTTCTTATCAGTTTAAAGTTCACTTGTAAAATAATTATGTAACAATAGGCAAGAAAATACTAAAAACAATAAAAAAAGAGGTGTTAACCCTATCCTATAAAAGTGGTAAAATTATAGTGTTTACAAAGTTTCGTACTAAAGAAGAGATAGTAAAAAATAAATAGATTAGAGAGACAGAAGCAGCAGCAAATCTATTTGAGAATTTTTAACAGGTAATAAGTACATGTAACATTCAAATCAGGGGGGAAAATGAGGAGAAAAAAGATTATTAGTTCATGAACTCTCCACTTGGAAAGCAAAAAGCAAAAGCTCAATGCTAACTCACTGCTCAATCACTCTTTACAACCGAGCTTTTGGAAGTATGATGTAAACCTAGAAGTCATACTGCTAAGTGGTAAGAATTTATATTTATTCATGGAAGCTGCTAGCTGCCTACCCTATTTCCAAATTCCTCTACTTACCTTTTTTATTTTTGTTATTTTAAAACTAAAATAGCATATTTTAAAGGTGTACAGCATGATTTAATATATTTACATAAAGGACTACTACAGTCAAGCTAATTAACATTCCATCTCCATCAAGCTAAAAAGCTTCTGTAGAGCAAAGAAAACAACAAAATAAAAAGAAAACCTAACAGAATAAGAGTATTTGCAAGCAATATATCGAATAAGGGATTAATAATCCAAATATGTAGGAACACATACAACTCAACAGCCAGAAAAAAAAAAAAAAAGACACCGATTAAAAAAGAACCCAAATAGACATTTTTCCAAAGATACAGAAATGGCCAACAGGTATATGAAAAGGTGTTCAACATCACTAATCATCAGGGAAATGCAAATCAAAACCACAATGAGGTACCCACTTCGTATCTGTTAGGATGGCAATTATTAAAAAAATAAAAAATAACAAGTGTTGGCGAGGATGTAGGGAAAAGGGAACTTTCATATACTGTTTGTGGTAATGTAAATCAGTATAGCCATTACGGAAAATAGCATGACGGTTCCTCAAAAAAATAAAAAATAGAATTACCACATGATCCAGCTACCCCTTTCTTGGGTATACATCCAAAGGAAATGAGATCAGTATTTCACAGAGTTATCTATGCTCCCATGTTCATTGCAGCATGATTCACAATAGCCAAGATATGAAAACAACCTAAGTGTCCCTCAATGGAAGAATAAAGAAACTGTGATACACACACACACAATGGAACATCATTTAGCCTTAAAAACAGAGATCCATTTGCAAAAACTTTCTTACTAACAGAACCACATTTCTGTTTGATGCTGCAACTACATTTCTCAGTCCCCCTAACAGAGGCAGCCGAATACACACCTGGCAATTAAGATATAAATAGAATGGACTGAGTAGGGCTTCCAGAAAAGCTTCTAAAAGGGTAAAGATCCAAATTTCAAACCCCTATACCCCATATCCCTACTTGGACCTTGAAGCTAATGAGTAGAACTTCAACCACCACTGATGTGGAGAAACTAAGTATGGCTGAAAAGACCAAAACATATCTTCAGACTTAAAAAGAAAATACATCTCTATTCTATTTAAACCATTGTTTGGATTTTTTTTTTTTTTTTTTTTTAGATTTTATTATTTGACAGAGAGAAAGAGAGAGAACAAGCAGGGGGAGCAGCAGGCAGAAGGAGAAGCAGACTCCCCGCTGAGCAGGGAGCCCGATGCAATACATGGCCTGATCCCAGGGTCCCCAGATCATGACCTGAGCCAAAGGCAGATGATTAACCAACTGAGTCATGCAGGTGCCCCTATTGTTTGGAATTCTATTATTTGTGTCTGAAACTAAACCTAACTCAGAGTTATTACAAAAATTCAATTAAGTCAATTAACATAAAAATATTTTAAATATTTATGACAACTGCATTAATTAAAAATTTTTAACAAATCAGTAAGATGAAAAACCCAATGTAAAATTTAGAAGAGGCCCAATCTCATTATAATTGAATGTACAGAAAAAAACAAAAACAAGTAACGATTTTCACTTATTTAGGCTGGCAAAATTTTAAAAGTCTGATGATAATCAGAGTTGGTTAGTAGATAATAACTACTAAAATTTAAAATGCATGTTTTTCCTATCTTAAAAAAAACCTTCCCTTTACCTTACTTCCCTCTCAATCTACCCACCCCATTTGTCTTTTCCTTCGCTGCAAAATTTAACAAATATTTCAAAGCCCCCTTCTCTAATTTAGTACCATCTACATATTCTTGCTAAAAATTGGGTTTCGTTCTCCCTCAGTCTACTCAAACCGTTTTTCTCTAAAATGTCAAATGCCAAATTCAATGCCTTCTTTTCAGTCCTGATCTTCCCACACCTCTCTGTGGCATTTCATTTGGCACTACTGACAATCCCCTCCTTAAATACTCTACTGTTCTGGCTCTGAAACTATATACTATTGGGTCTCTTTCTCATATTTTCTTCCAATTGTATTCATCTATTAAGAGGTAGTGTTTTTTAGATTTCTATCCTTGATCATGACACCTTATACACTCTTTCCTTAGGCAATCTCATCCACACCAGTGTATCTAACTACTGACTGTATTATGTATGATGATTTATTATCTATGATCACATCTACATCTCTGCCCTGACCATCGCAAATTTCACATTTAAATTTTTCAATTGTTAACATTTTTACATAATGTTATTTAATTCACTATGTTCTCAACTATTGTCTATTTCAAATCCACCTTCCTACTCACCAAAGTCAACTTTTTTCCTGTATCCTCTCTCCTGGCATGCCCGTCTCCCCTCTAACTATGACACCAACAAGAAAAAGATAAATTTAAAAAACTCTCAATTTTAACAGCTGATAACTTAAGGGGGAAATATGAAAAAATTCCTTTTAAAAATAAGAAAAAGGGATCCCGGGCGCCTGGGTGGCTCAGTTGGTTAAGTGACTGCCTTCGGCTCAGGTCATGATCCTGGAGTCCCTGGATCGAGTCCCGCATCGGGCTCCCTGCTCAGCAGGGAGTCTGCTTCTCCCTCTGACCCTCCCGACCCTTCCCCCTCTCATGTGCTCTCTCTCTGTCTCTCTCTCTCAAATAAATAAATAAAATCTTTAAAAAAAAAAAAAAAAGAAAAAGGGATCCCATGCTCACTACTTCAATTTGACACCCTGAGGACTTAGCCACTGCAGAAAAAAAAAAAAAGGGTATAAAGTTCTGAAAGAACAAAACTATCATTCACAAATGCACGGATGTACACTTAGACACCCCAAATCAGTAAAATGATTGGTTCACTACTTTATCATCAACATACAAATGTTATTTGTATTTCTAACTACCAGCTATAGCCAGAAATGTAATTTTAACTAACGGACACCACTTACAACATCTTAAGATACCTAGGAAGAAAATCTAACAAACGTGCAAGACCTAATTACCAAAAAAATATAAAACTTTGTTAAACAAAATGAATTTAAAAACATGCCTCGTTTATGGGAATATTCAACATCATAAAGACATCCATTCTCCCTAATCTGATTTATAATTTCAATGCAATTCCAATTAAAATCCCAGTAAGTTTTTTAATGGAACTTGATTTTAAAACATATACAGAAGAGCAAAGACCAACAATAGTCAAGGTACTCCTGAAGGATAAGCTGTCCTCCCAAAAGCAAGACATTATAAAGCTGCAGTAATTAGGACATATGATAAGGGCAAAAAAAACCAAAAACAAAACTGTTCAGTGGAATGCAATAGAGAACCTAGAAACAAAAATCGAAATATCTACCTGTAATTTTGCTATAAGACGGAGCAATACACATCACCACGTAAAGAAGGAAGCATTCAGTGAAGGAGCTAGGACAACTGAATATTTATATGGAAAACAATGAAACTGGATTCCTCACACCACACACAAAAATCAATTCCAGATGAATTAAAAGACTTACACATAAAATGCAAACTTTTAAAACTTTCAGAAAAAAGAAGAGAAATAGAAAAGTATTTTTCTCTCCCTGGGGAAGAGGTAAGAAAAAACACCCTGAAGAAACAAAAAGCATGAACAAAAAAGATGAATATATTATACTAAAATTAAAAACTTGTAATTAATCAAAAGGAAAAGGTAAGTCTCAAACTGGGAGAAGACATAAGCAATACACAGACCCAAAGAACGGATATACAGAATATAAAAGGAATTCCTACAAATATTAAAAGACAAAGCCACCCAATAGAAAAATGGCCAAATATTTCATAGAATAGGAAACACATATGGCGAATAAATACGAAAAGGTGTTTGAACACATTACTAATCAGGGAAATATAAATTAATACCTCATTGAGATAATACTACTAGATTGGTAAAAAAATTAAGAAGAATGATAATATCAAGTTTTGAAGATGTGGATTAATGGAAAATCTCATGCTTGGCTAACAGGAGTATAAAATCATTTAATCTCTTTGGAAAACAATTTGAACCATCTTCAGGCTGAACAGTTCATACCCTATTTTCCAGCAAGTCCAATCTTCAATGTAAGTATACAGACCTTAAATTCCTCCTTATATACATCAGGAGAAGTATATAAGAATATTCGTAACAGCAGCTGACACAGTTTATCATCTTCTATTTTTTGAACCATTTTTTTCCATTAACTTCTATGACCTCACTCCCCTCTTTTTCCTCCTGTTGCATTGTTTCTTCTCAGTCTCCTTTGCTAGCTTTTTCTTATTCTCATATGCCCTCTAAAAATCAGACTGGCCTGTCTTTCAGCTTCTTCTATCTTCATTTGTCTCCCTAGATGATCTCATCCAGTCCCATGGCTTTACCACTCATAAGCTCCAAACTCCACCCTGAATGCCAGTGTCTTATATGCAAACATCCTGTTCAACATTTCCACTTGGATGTCTTGGGAGTGTAGAAGTCATTCAGGCTGTTCAAAAATATTCCTGTTCTCCTTCCTAGCACTGAACTTCCCCACTTCCTCTGAAATTAGGCATGGTCATTTGACCAAGTGTGGTCAATGAAATGTAAGCTAAACAAAACAATTTTCAAGTAACACTAGTGTCCACTGTAATCTCAAAGTTAATATAGGCCAAACAATCTCCACCTGCCTTTCTCTGAATACTCCCCCATCTGAGCAAATGGTGTCATCATTTATTTTGTTGTTCAGGCCAAATCTGAGTCATTCTTAATTCTTCTCTGTCTTTCCTGCAACTCCAGACAATTTATTAGTAAGTTCTACTGCTTTACCTTTAAAGTAAATATCAAATCCAACAACTTTTTCATCATCTCCACTGCAAATACACTAGTCTCAGCCACATTATTTTCAATAACATAGTGGAAAACTGGGACAATCTACAAACTAGTTCCCTAGATTTCCAGTCTCCTTACCACAGCCCTAAGGCCCTACACCATCTGCTCCTGCCTACTCTGACCTCAATCTTACATTCTCCAGATACTCTAACCACATGGGCCTTCCCCAATCACATGAACATGCCATGTTCAAGGCCTTTACATTTGCCATTCCCCTTTGCCTGGCCCATCCTTTCAAACTGTTCAGATCTCTGCTCAAACATCTCCTCAGAGAGGCTTTCCTTTCACTCTACCTAAAATACCCACAAATCCCAGTCATTTTATGTGCTAGTTTATCAATTTATTGCTCCAAATTCATTCCTCATTGTCTGCTTTGCAAATATAGAGCTGGGTCCCTTAAATATCTTTTTCTAGATGGCATGGTGATAAGCTTTGTCAACAGAAGACACTAGAGAGATATTACAAGAGAAGGGGGTTCTCCTTCCTATTTCCTGGTTCTTTAACAATGGCCAGGTTCCTACAGTGCAGGCAGGTTCTCCAGCACGCACCTAGCTCTTGCAGTACAGAAGGTCAGCAGCGCAAGGCCAACATTCTCTCTCCCTTTGGAGGTTTCAAATCAGAGTGGTTTCAAATCAGAGTATATCTGACAAGACATGTCCCCATGAACAACTATCAAGGGTGCTCTAGAACAAGGGCTGATAAACCTTTTCTTAAGGCATTAGATAGTAAATACTTTGGGCTTGCAGATCATAAGGTCATAATACTGCCATTGTAGCAACAAAGCAGTTATAAACAATATGTAAATAGATTGCGCATAGTTATGTTCCAATTAAACTTCATTTACAGAACAGGTGACTGGCCCATGGGCCATGGTTTGCCAATCCCTGCCTTAGAAGGTATATTTCTCCACAAGCTCTGAAGGATGAACTTCCGTAAGTTCCACCAGTGTGGCACCAGTGCCTTCTTTGCCATTAAGTGAGATGTGATCATACTTTTTATAACTGCCAGTCGTATCTATATTCTTTAGAGTTTTTACTCCAATCCCCGATATAGTAATTCTACTAAACTTTCCTTGTTTAAATGTTTAAAAACAGTTCTTTCCTTCTTTTACACTATGTGACATCTGTCTCCTAATTGGACCCTGATCTCTCTCTTTACCCTGCTTTATTTTCTTTATGAAAATATGAAGCCACTCTGTTCACTACTGAATGAATTCCTAGTACCTAGGACACAACATATTCATGATAAATACCTGTGAGTGATCAAATAAATGAACTGTTGGCCACAGTGGACCAAAATATCTTTTTAGAAGTTCAACTCTTGAATTATATCAAATGAAATGATGAATGCCCCTTACTTATATCTGCACGTGCTCTCCCTCTCATACAACCCCCATTCGCTCATATTCTGTGTCTCTGCTTATAGTATTCCTTCAGTCTCCACTCTAAAATTAGTAGATAACCTCTGAGTGCAAAAATTCCACCTTACTGCCATTTAAACCTGTGAGGCTCAAGCAATACAATACAGAACTCTCCCAACACATTCCACAAGGAGCAGAAAGCCACTACTGAGTGAGGTGGGAGAGATGGGTAGCTTCTTTTTAGGTTTTACCCATAAAGGTTGGCAAGCTTCCAAATAATAACAGTTGTTACTGCTTGAACTGGTAGTAAGTTAAAAACATCCAAAATAATCTTACTAATAATTTTTCAGTCCCATTACTTTAAAATATTTTTCATAATAGAAATTTGTAACTTTTTTTAAAACAGTCCATAACTTCTTCATGTTCACCAATCATTCCTTCTGAGTCTCTCATTCTCTCTTATGTATACAAATAAAAAATACTAGTCGTCAATGATCTTTCAACATTTCTGTAGGCTCATCTAAGGTGGATTTTACTCCTATTCTGCCACAGCTGTGGCTTGTTTTTACTTGAGAATAGTGTAATAATGCAATGGTTGCTGGGAAGTTCAAAATGATACCCAAATACCAAGTTCTGGATGCTCAAATTCATCCAAAATAGCTAGAAAGCACTAGACCAATACTGCTCCATTTCCTTCCTATTTCCTGATTTGTCTCTGCTGATTTCAGAGGGATGGAGAAATAGAAAATGTCAAAGGGCATAAAAAGGTGGACCAGATAGGTATAAGGTCTTTTTTTTTTTTTTAAGATTTTATATATTTATTTGTCCCAGAGAGAGAGAACATGGGCAGGGGGAGCGGCCAGCAGAGGGAGAAGCAGGCTCCCCGCTGAGCAAGGAGCCTGATGTGGGACTCAATCCCAGGACCCTGGGATCATGACCTGAGCCAAAGGCAGCTGCTTAACCGACTGAACCACCCAGGCATCCCCCTTTTTTTTTTTTAAGTAGGCCCCACGCCCAGGATGGAGTTCAGTGTGCAGCTTGAACTCACAACCCTAAGATGAAGACCTGAACTGAGATCAAGAGTTGGACGCTTAACCGACTGAGCCACCCAGGCAGCCAGGGTATGAGGTCTTTAGTGGAAATCATTTCTTGGTCTTCTCAAACAATCTGAAGAACAGAGACAAAGGTAATAACACTACCAAAACAATGACCTCCAGTTCTTTCCTGCTTTTGTAACTACTTAACTTCAACATACACTATCAAATTTCAGTTAACAGTAAAGGCTGTTCCTCACTATCAATGGCAAGAACTTCCAACTTCCACAACCTCTTGTCCCTGAATATCAGGTTTCTGCAGTTGCTTCCAAGTTAAACCGGTACCTTCTGTTTAGGACTCGGTTACACTTAAAACAGCTTTAGGTAGTCCAACAGTATTATCTCTGTCCCTGATTCTGGCAATTGACTGCCTACCAGAGCCAAAGTAGCTATAGGAAATGTAAAAACAAAAAAGAAAGAAAAAGAAACTTTTCAGGGGAGAATATGGGAAAAAAATAAAATATGTACAAATGTTTTAAAGACACTCTGGATCTAAAGACATTTCTGTTGTTTGAATCAATAACATATTTAGTATAATTTTGATTGCTCAGAATATTACATTTCTATAATCATGAGAATGGGGGTGTTATTTCATTTTTCTTCATTTTTGTCATACTACAAGTTTCAAGAAAAACTAGTCATATAAGTAAGTCTTCAGGAATATTAAGCCAAGCTTTTCAAACTGCAGTTGGTTTTTTCCCCTTACCCTACACTCAAGCTAGAGGAGTAAATTATTTTCCACAAGTGAAAAAAAAATTGCATAAAAGATTGCCTGGTTTCCAAAACATCTGCTGCTTCTAAAAGGTCTTAATATGATTTTCACTCAGATAGTATAAATGCTAAATTACCTCGACAGAAATTCAGCAAAATCTATTTGAAGGAAACCAGAAACAACCATAAATAGCAACTTCTAAAAGATGACAGTAACTTGCTTTGTTTTTTCCATTTAACATCATTGTTTATTTAGAGTTTTACCTTTCATTTCATTGTTAACACTGCTTTTGGAAAAATCTGTGGGAAAGTAATAGAGACAGACTTCCTAAGCAACCAAGCTAAGCCCTAGACAACATTAATCCAGAATTGTTCACAGACTTGCAAAAGGGTAACATTTTGATATAACACTAAATATTGTACCATCCTATATTAAGTGAAGTGCTGATGACAGAAGACTGATCTGGGAAGTCTGAAATTTACGTTAACATGAGTCCCACCTCCAATAAAGGCTAGCTTTTAATTATGGATAAGAAATCTAACCTAAGCCTCAAATCCTCATCTATACAATGATGAGGCTGAAGTGGATTATCTCTAAGATTCTTTTCAGGCATAATTCTTTATCATTCCCACCATTTCCATTACATATTCTAAGGATTTCATTGATTCATCAGACATTTATTAAATACCTACTGTGTCCTTGGTACAGGCAAGGAAGGCCCTCAATGAAGTTATATTTCAACTGTCCCATTATGTAGTAGAAAATGAGTAAAACATAAGCTTAGACTTAATAATAGGATAAATAAGAATTATTTTTAAATGGCCATACAAGCCAAAAAGGTATGATAAAATCAGCTTGGGTGGGGGAGAGACTCTCAGTCCAATCTCTAATATGAATACAAGGCTGAGTAACAGCAGACTGTGCTGATCCATCCCTGTCAACTTTTAATCCTTCTGACTGATGAAAAGCATGAGACATCTGTTTATTTTTAAGTGTATGCTGGCGGCTGGCTTCCTTATTTTCACTTTTCTTTGTACAACTGTACAGAATTCATCAAACGCTTAATACACACCATCCAGCTGATGATACTGACCTTCAAGAAAATTAAGTCCTAGGAGGGGTATAAAAAAATGAACAAATGACAGTAATATGAGAAAGAATATGGTGTTACAGTTGCCGAAACTTCATGTACTCAATACAGTGCTCCCTCTTTAAGATAAAAGTAAGTAAAACTGAGAGCTCCTACAATAGGAAAGGAAACGAAAAGAAAGGGAGAAAGAGAGGAGGTTAACATTTACTCAGCACTTAACAGGTGCCAGGCACTGTGAGGGTAGTTTTCACTTACTCTTCTCCAGCCCTGTAAACAAGAAAATATCCCGAACAGATGATCATCTACAGTAAGAAAAATCCACCCCAATTCACAAAATGATTCCAACAGCCTGAGAGTGCATTTGAATGCAAATGCACTGTTTATGTAATAATCATTCTGCTTAGAATCTTAGTATTTGGAACTAGAGGAGTCTTGGATCACCCAGGCAACCCATTCATCTTAAGGACGATGAAACTCAGGGGAGACAAGATAAGGAGCTTGACTGAGGTCATCCCTGTTTAGTGGCAGAGTTGGGATCAAACCAATAATCAAGGCATCATATACCACTCTCCCAGCAACTGTTTAGTGAAATTTAGTGATTCATTTTAGCTTCTAAGTTACTGAACACCTATTAGAGCACTTTTATTAAAATAATCATAAAAATTCGTTAATACAAATGGCTCAGCATTTCCAAAGAATGATGTACCATATTCTAAATAAAATTTCGAAACCTATTGATAACCAGTAACCTGCGTTTACTGCGTTTGAACATTTGCCTATATTCCTGACTGTTCTCCTCATAAAGATTCAGGTGCAAAGCGGAGTGTATTTTTTAGAGAGAATCAGGTCGCTGAGGTAAAAGGTTTCCCACACAAACCCCCGCGCCCAGGGCTGCCTATGCACTCAGCGATTCGTAAGCCGCGAGCCCGGAGGGAGGACGAAGAATGAGTGTGCAGTAACGTGGCTCCCCGTGCCCTCGGCTCGTCGGCCGCCTTCGTCCTGCCGGGCCGGTTCCGAACGCCGATGGGGCCGGACCGTTACGGGGCCTCCCGGGCCGCGGGGCCCGGTGCGGACCGCCCCTCCCCCACCGCGGCCTGAGCCAGTGGCGCTGGCCGGGACCCCCGCGGCTCCCCGCGCGAACAATACAAGGAGTCCCTAGCGAGCCTGAACGCCGGGGCCCGCGCCACCCCGCCACCCCGCGCCGCGGGCCTCGCAGAAGGCATCGAGTCGCAGGCCGCGAGAGAGAACCCCACGGGAGGGAGAGAGAAGGCGGTTAGTCAGGGGGTTCGGAGGCCGCCGTGCCCTCACCCGTACCTGGCTCCAGGTGATGAACTCGTTAGTGTGGGTTTCCTCCACAAGCGTCCACAGCTTGCTGAGGAAAGCCGGCACGTTCGAACTCTGCTTCATTGTTAACGAGACGCAGGGATTCCAAATTCTACACCCGAACACGGCGGCGGCGGTAGCGGCGGCGGTGGCGGCGGCGGCGGCGGCAGCTGCTGCTCCGGGAGAACGCCCACAACGCAGGCGCAGCAGCAATCGGGCCCCGCCCCCCCAGCCTCGCCGAGCGCGCAGCGAGGCGGGGTGGACCGGCGGCCGCACGTGATGGACAAGTCTCGGCGTTCGGCCCGTGCGCGCTCGTCCCGCGCTGGTCCCGTTTCCGACCAATCCCAGGCGCGGACTGCACGACAAAGAGAAGCGATAGGATGCTGCGACGAGGTGGGGGTGGGAGCAAAGGGGGCGCTGCCTTCTCATTCGCCTTTTATACAGGAGCCGTCACTGTAGCGGACCTTAGGCTTAGTGGACTGTGTTTGGTTGTTTCACGTGGGAACGGGTTTGGGTTTCTGAGCTGTGGCTGGGAGGCTACAGAAAGTCCTCAGGGGTATTTCAGCCATCAGTTTGGCAGGCAAAGTGTGGTTTGGGCCAGTCAGGAGGAAGTATAATAATTCACATGGAGGGTGGGAGGAGGGTAGGGAAGCAGCTTTCAAACATGATGCTAGGCCCCAATTTGAAACTGTCTTAAAAATAGTAAACCCTGCCCTTAAATTTTCATTAGGAGAAAATGGTTCCATTAAAATACGTTTATCAAAAAGAGGAATTTAAATATTAACTCACTCTTAATTAAGTATGTACTACAGTGAACCAGGAACGGCAATAGGCACCTTACACGCTGTTTTTAATTCAACAGTGAACGCCAACTGTATGCCTAGCATAAAAAGACATAGTTTCACTTGCACTCTTTTAATAAATTAAAAAAATTATTTGTGCATATACTTAACAAGTATATTCTTGTTTCCCAGAGATTGTCTGATATAGTGGGGGGAAAAAATTGGACAAGGAGTCAGCATATCTGAATTTAAACCCAGCTTCAAGGACACTTCAGTGGATATTAAATTACACTGGTTCTGTGTAATTTAGAGTAATCCCGTATTCTGTCTGTGTAATCCCTTCCCTATTTCCTCATTGGGAATAAGACTATCCCTCTTTTTACCCATGTAAGATAATATTAATAGGTGTAGCAATATAAAATATTGTACAAAATTAAACTTTTATTTTTTGCAAAAGTCAGCATGTGAATACAAGAATTTACAAAGAAGTCAGAGATAACATTTTATACAAAATTCACCACAGGATTGGTTTATTTCCTGGGTGCATGTAAAATAATACATAAAAAAATTAAATACAGGCAATTTCCAGTGAGCAAATATTTATTGAATAGTGACTTCGTGTTCAGCCCTGGTCTGCTTGCTGAAGCAAAATCAGATATATGGCAGGATACATCCAATATATCTGCACTGAAGAACTAATATTTGAGAGCACTTATATATGTCTAGGGTTTTATATATATTATCTCTCTTAATTCTCACAACAACCCAACAAAGCTGATCTTATCATCCCATTTTTCCAATGAAGATTCTGAGGCCCAAAAGTGAATTAATTTACCTGTAATGCAGCTAGTAAATGAGAGAGGGAATATATACCCAGGGTTTATTAAGCTCAAAAGCCTGCGCTCTTTCCATTGCGTGATGATGACACCACCTCAATGTTTAAGATGTTTATATTCTAACTCGAGAAACAAGATAAACACAATGACCAGCAATTATTAATTGTTTTAGAAAAAGCTAAATTGATGCATTAAAAATACTAGGAAAGTTTAGAAAGGGTTAAGTAAATTAAGGTAGTAAGAGAAGACATCTTGGAGGATGGTGACCTTAAGTTGGGTCTTGAAGTACAGTTGCACTGGGATAGCTGAAAGGAAGACAACAGTGAGCAGAAATGGGAGGCTAATGAGCATGATCTGTCTATGGAGGGTAACAGCTCAGAAGGTAAGATTGGTAGTGTCTGAGGGGAAAATATGGCCTACTTTCATGGCATTGTATTAATTCCATCTGAAAAAAAAAAAAAAAGATGTGTTTAGATACAAGGAGAAACTACTCTTTGGGCATTGGACCTGTGCAGTTGTAGGCTCTTGAGTTAGTGGGGCTCTGTACCTCAAATGCTTGGTTTAACTGCTCTTCTGTCACTGTCTTGAAATTCTTCATTTTTTAACAAGGCACCCTGCATTTTAATTCTGCATTGAGCACTACAAGTTCTGTAGCTGGTCTGCTTTCAATATATTGCATCTCATAGACCAATGGTTCTCAAACTTAAACATGCATCCAAGTCACTTGGAGGGGGGACACTGTAATAAAAAATAAACAAGTATCATGTAGATAGTATTTATCCACTCATGAAGCCAGCTAAGGGGATAAGTTATTAACCAGGAAACCCAGTGATGTGACGAGGAAATAGATGGTGTGTCTAAAATCACATGGCTTTGGAATTGAAACCATGTTTTTCGTACTCTGAAACATACATTTTTTTCCCTTATACCAGTGTGCCTCAAACTTTAGCCTTTGTCAGAATTGCCGGGAGGGCTTCTGAAAAAACAGATTTCTGCTTTTCTTCCCACTGCACTCAGTAGGTCTGGGGTTCAGGCTAAGAATATGTATTTCTCACAAGTTCCCAGATGATGCAGATACTGCTGACCCTGAGAACCACCGTTCTAGAGAAAAAATTAGTAAACTGACCTTCCTTTGCTAACGTGTACAGACTTGTTACTCACCCTTCACCTCTCAACAAAATCCAGATGTTCCAGAAATAATTTAAACTACTGTGTTTTCTTTTGCATGAACTTAATTCTTAATATTTATTGTAATTACTAAACTTTTTGAAAACTTTAAGTACTGACTAGAGACATTTTGGGGAGAAGAGAAAATTATTATTGACCCATTTGCACTTGTATTGCGCTCAGTTATAAAACTGAGAAGGGAGGAAAACCAAATCAAACTAATTCACAGTTATTTGCCACCTACAAATCCCATAAATATAGGAAGAAACAGATTTGACCCAGTGCCCACAATTTTGAAATGTTTACAATATTAGAGGATAAAAATGTCACTTTCTTAAAGTGAATTGCCTCCTGTTGACTCCAAATTTTAAAAGTTAAAACATTTCCACAGCTCATTTCCAGCCTGAGTGTAAGATTTAGAAGATCTAGAATAACATTAGAAAATATGAGTGACCTAGGCTTTTACTTAGGAAACAGAAAAGCATATTGTGGAACACTTTGATGCTTCTAAGCCTCTGATTCAGATTGTACAAATTCTATCTGATCAATTATGCAAAACTAGTTGGAATCAGCAGTACAAGCAGAACACTAACTTTTAAAGATTATTTTCAGAACAGCCTGATAGAAACCAAAGGTGAACTGCACAGAGGTTTTAATCCACGTCCTATCTGGACAAAGTGTTGAGTTTCTTCAATTTTGGAATGACCCAGGCGTCCTTAGGCAAAATCACTAGACACCTCCAAGTTCTAGAGGCTTATACATAAAATGTGAGTGAAAATACCTGTTATACACCTTCACAGAGTGGTTTTGAGGATCAGATAAATTACTTCTTCCTCCAGCCCGCCTCATAATCTTGAGATGTATTTCTGAAGCAAAAATCTGAAAAGGTTACTTCCTGACTTAAAAACAGTCAGTAGCTTCCCATAAATTTCAAAATAAATTCAAACTCCTTAAGATGGCATAAAAGACCTTTTATGCTGTGATGCCACCTATCATTCCAGTCATTGGCTACCACTCTTCACCTTACTCCTACCCTTCGCCACACCCAACTGCTTGATACCCTACTGGTCATGTTCTTTCACACTTCTACATATTTCCACAAGCTGTCGCTTCTGTGTGGAAGCAACTTCTTCTACCCCGTTATACCTCACATTTCTCCTTAACCTTCAAGGTCAAGTACAATTCCATACAGAAGTCATCTCTTTTATGAAACTTCCTGGAGACCTTTATTATAGCACTTATTATATCATATTGTAATTATTTACATGTATTTTTTCACACTAGACAATGAAACTTCAACATAAAGACTATGTCCTATTTATATTTATTTTCATCTGCAATGGCTATCACAGTGTCTTGTACATGTTCAACTCTCAATAAATATTTGTTGAATTAATCAATGAATACATGAACAGATGAGTGTTAAGACCATTTAGTTTTCCATGGTTCCCAAATTTGGGATTAGTTGCTCCTCTCATATGCTTCCAAAGCATATGGAACTTGGCCCTCATGGTTATACCACACTGCTGTTGCTCATTTACTTCTGAGCAGCTCTCACTGGCCTGGAAGATTGTGCTTACAATGTTCACTGTTGTATCCTTAGCAGCAAGCATAGTGCTAATAATATAGGAACTGTTCAATAAATATTTGCTAAGTGAATAATTTTAGCTTTTGAAACCCTTTGGATAGAATGTACTCTACCTAATAGTAAGGAAACTCCTTAAAACTTACTAGGTCTCAGTCCATGTGAACTTTTTAGTTGTTAAGAGAAGAAAATGAAGAGAAGGACAACTTAAGGATAGCTCAACTGAGAGGCATGTGATTGAGGAGCTATTAGTGGAGCAAATATCAGAATCCTGAAAATGCCAGACATTAATGGAATGTTATAGTCCCAGGCTTGAGGTCATTTGTCTTTGAAACAAACAACACTTTGGTAACAATGGCAAAATGCTTAAAGACCATATAGTAGGCTTTTGAATAAGTAGAGAGCTAAAAAAAAAAATTTGTGAAAGTTAATTTCTTAAAATTTTTAAGTAGATCAAAGAAGAAACTTCTTTTTTCGAAGGCTACAACTTAGGTGCCCAGACCCTGACTGAATAAACCTTTTAAGTAGGACGTGTGTTAGTACCACTTGTAGCAGACTGGGGCTAGGACTGCTCTACATGGAACTTCCACTGTATGCCATATTTGCTAAAATCTGACCCATCACCCAACAAAGGTGGTAAGTCCAGGTTTGCACAGGACTTTCCACTTTAGTACTGAAAGTCCTAAGCCCCTCAGGTACTCCCTCAGGCCCAGGCAAACCAGGATTGTTGGTCACACTAACTCTAGCCTCTTCCAGTTATTGACGTTGGACAGGAAGCAGGGACTGACTCATCAAGCTAAGCCAAATAACTTATATAGCAGCCAGTGCAGATGAATGATCCCAAATTTGAATGCAGTTCTTACTTAGCCTTTCTGGAAGCAGGGTGACAGTACTATTTCACAGGTATCCCAACAGCTAGGTGATAAATAGAAGGACTCATGTATTCCGCAAATCAATATCCCAATGGAGGCCCACACCCTGAAGAGAGACATTGATAGGAAAGAGAACTTAAGGCCAGAAAACTTAAAAAGACTAGAAGCAATAGAAAAATGTAGTAGATTAGCAACATGGTCTGTGATAGAAGAAGCCTTCCATTATTTCTAATAGCGTCATGCCAGGGCTCCATTTCCATTCCCCTGGGACTGGTCTTGCTCCAAGTAGAAGTAGTGGCTCAGATGGGTGTTTGGACTTCATCTTTCTAGACAACGGGGTTTAAATGATCATTGCATTCAGATCATTTGATGGTAGAGATCCCGAGCCCCTTCAACAATTCGATGAGCTGGGTTATATGGCTTGAGTATGGAAATCTACTCATACCTAGTCTTCAGTTAGGAGGTAACCACTGTCATGGATCTGTGCCATGATCTGAGAGGTGTGTAGGGAGAGGTGGCAATGACTGGAACACTTCTAACCTCTTTAACGTTTAGCCGAGTACTATGAGCAGCATCCAGGGACCAGCTGAAAAGGGAGAATTCTTTTCTAGTGTATGTGCTCACAGTGTGGTTAGAATAGATAGAATTGGAATGACTTTTGACCTTCAAGAGAAAAATCTGGCGTTGTTTGAATCAAGGACTTGCAAGAACACATTAAAGAACTGCTAATTAATGGCAGGACTTTTACTTATAAAGATCTTATATATGAGGATTATCACATTTGCTATAATTTACTTTAAAATACTGCTGTTTAAAAAGGGGTCTATAGTGTGATGATTCATTGTAATCTAACCCTAGGGGCAGTTAGTTAGCATTTGAAATACCCTAATTAGGAATGCATACTCCAAGGGTGGTTAGTTAGCACTTGAAAGACCAATCAAAAGCCTACTCCCTGAAGGCTTTGTCTTAATTTTATTTTTTTCTTCAACACCACACATTTTGTTAATTAGGCTAACGGATGTGGAAATGATTTTTCCTTGGTAAAATGAAGTTCAGGATATGTGTATTGGCTAGATACAGTGTATTGGCTTTCTCCACTCTTGACTAACCTAGGCTTGGAGATATCTTGAGCCAGAGCCTGTGCCCTTCTGTAAGTACCCTAATCTTAGGATTCTCGTAGGTCCTGTATTCAGAGGGCTTTCCTGGTCAGTCCTGGAGATTTGGGTAGCCTGGGTCAAAGTAAAAATGGAGGACCACACACATATTCTAGAACACTTAAAGATCACATATCAAGTTAACAAACTGTTAAATAAAATATGTTCTCTCTTCCTACCCCGATAAATGTCTTCATAATAACAAATTTGAAAGATATGTATAAAGGTATAGTTTTGTAAGACACTAAGTTGACAAAATATCCAAAAAGACCAAATTTAATTATTATTGTCTGGCATTCTGTTGGTTGGGAAGTGGTGTCTTAGATGACCAATAAAATAAATACATAGATAATTCAAAATTATCATATGCTTATTCTATAAAATTGTGTTTTCTTGCGTTTATTTCAGCAAAATCATTAGTTAGGTTGCTATCAAGACTTCCACATGATCAGTGTTCTATTGATGGTAATGATCAAAGTATTAAAAATATAATCATTTTCAAAGAACAATTATAGCTAAAATCCAAATTTGAATATATTTCATAAAATATTATTTAAAATAAGTGTAAAAATTGAAAAATTAAAGTTATATTAATATGTTTAGGTTATAAAATACTAAGAATTATATAATAAAATTTAAAATTAAATATAAGCTAAAATTAATACATTTTAAATTTTAAATGGTTCCCCCTTTTGGCTATTGTAACACTGCTGTGAACATTGCTGCACATACATAATTTTATGCATTTTGCTTTTCTGGCTTGACAATGCACACTGGAAATTCTTTCAAGTCTACTGAGGTAGCTATAATTTACTTCTTTTAGTGACTCCATAGTATTCCATGGTGTGTGTGAAGCACAATATATTCAGCCATTCTGCTACTTACTGGTGGGCATCCGCTTTGTTTCAAGCCCTTCATTTATTTATTTATTTCACTCTGAAAGATGCTGCAAAAAAAAAAAAAAAAAAGTCCTTAAACATGTCTTTAAATACTCATGCTTTTATTTTCCAGATTAGTGAATACAGATTTTCCTGTATAATTTGCATGGTAAATCTACACTTCCTATTATTGTACTGGTATATAAAAAGAAAGTCCTGCTGATTAAAAAGCCCCGCGTTTGAGCTAACAGAATGCTATTGTGTATGTATCCAACACTATGACGCTTCCTAGCAACCAGAAATGTAAACATCATGCTTCTATGGCAATAGAAAACGTTTAAGCTTTATAGAGAAGGATCTAATATTTGGTGCTACCGGGAGTTTTGACTATTAGATAGAAGTTAAAGGAGTACCTTTATTCTTTGGTATTTTCACAATAAATTAATGCAAAGCCAGAAAACTCTACATTTTATTACACATGATTTTACAGGCACTGGTGGCTGAAGATACGCTGCTTCTGGGCTTGTTTAGTTCTAGTTTACTTTGCACTGGATTAAACTCATCATTGTCAGTAATGATCTCCTCTAGTCCTTGTCAGCTATGCGGAAAGAGTAAAGGAAAGGAACTAGTGTCATGAAGGTATTTACTGAAATGGAGACCTAGAGAGGTTTGATCACATTTTCATACATTCACAATTGGTATGATACATATTCAGCTGTTTGATTTGGAACTTTGTTTACTTTACAGCATATGTCTTTCCACCACCTTGTTTAGGATTTACCCTTCGAGGACCCTAAAGGAATTCAAACCAAATGCGGTATCCCAAGTCTCCTACCTGGTGTGCCTGGAGTGAGTGCTTGGCTTTTCCAATCAATAGTGACAGTCTTCCCTTTTGACTCTCTGTACTCCTCTAGACCCTATAACTGGGATTCAGTCATAGTTTCCTGATTTGCACTCCAGTTCTGATGCTAGGTCCAGGGCCCTGCCTTGAATGCCCACCCTGTAGGCTGGGCTGCTCCCTTAGTCCTCAAAGTAAGACTCTATGATAATAAGTAAAGAAAGTGCAATCAAGGTCTGCATTTCTCATGATGACTGCTTTGATTCTTTTTGAAAATACAAAAATCTGCAATAAATAAAACAAGCACAAGCAAAAACATGTTTGGTTCTCCTACTTTGCCTAGTGCTTAGTTAAATCATTGGGTGCTCTGGTCCCAAGTCTTGCTTCAACCAGATAGATCGTTTTGATCTTGATGCTAGGTATTATGGTTTGGATTGTGTCCTCCCTCCCTCCCCTACCTCAGGCCACACAATTTGTATGTTGAAATCTTAACTCCCAGTACTTCAGAATGTGACCGTTTGGAGATTGGGCCCTTAAAGAGGTAACTAATGAAGTCATGTGGATGGTTCCTAATCCAGTATGACTGGTGTCCTTATAACAAGGGATTAGGACACAGACAACACATAGGGAGAGGAGCAAGCATTTGAGGACATAGTGAGAAGGTGGCCATCTGCAACTCTAGGAGAGAGGTCTCAGAAGAAACCAAACCCCACAGCATTGCTCTTGCATTTCTTGCCTCCAGAACTGTGAGAAAATTAATTTCTGTTGCTTAAGATCTTTAGTCTGTGACATTTTCTTATGGCAGCCTTAGCAAACTAATATCTAGGTGAACATTGCAGCAGCCCAGCTATTCCTTGGCTTCCCTTTTTTGGGCATCAGTGCCGGCCTATGTAGGGAAGAAATTCACCGTACCCATTGAATACTGTGATAAGATCTGCTGACTAGCCACTCCCATCTGGGCCTCAGCCAGGCTCCCTGTCCTGCCATGATTCTACCTATCCACCCCTCCTCCCTTGCACACTGGCATTGTTGGAAGTCGTGCAACTGAGATGCTAATGTGCTCTCTGCCTGAGGTTTGTAACCTTTAGCTGCACCGAAAACTCAGGTCATCCAAAAAATCCAACCATTCTGCATATTAAAGCAATGTTAATCAAAATATTTACTAACCTAGTTGATTTATTACTGGATACACTGATACATACATTTTAAAGGCTATTAATATTTTTATCTTAATACCAAAACTCTCTGATGATATAATAAGGTATTACTCTAAGCCTAGGTGAATAGATAATTATTTCTCTCTTTTAGAATTATAGTTTAGTCCATGATATTTATCATTAACTAGAAAAGTTTTAAGGAATACGCCATTTTTAATATCTAAGAAGAAAAAAATTAACCATCAGTATTTTAAAAGTAGTCAAATCATTTTTCCCCTTTGTTAGCCTCCTTACTTTTAAATTATTTTTAAATAGTTTTTATATGGCTTTATGCTATTTATTTTTAACTGCAAATATACATCAAAACATGTTACTACTCTGCTCAAAATTCTGCAAAGGCTTCCTCTCTCCCTTTAAGTAAAAGCCAACAAGCTCAGGGCACCTGGGTGGCTTAATCGGCTAAGCATCTGACACTTGATTTTGGCTTAGGTCATGATCTTAGGGTCCTGGGATCCAGCAGGGAGCCTGCTTGTCTCTCTCTCCCTCTGCCCTTCCCCCTGCTCTCTCTTTCTCTTTCTCTCTCTCTCTCTCTCTCACTCTCAAATAAATAAACAAATCTAAAAAAAAAAAAAAGCCAACAAGTTCATCTCTTACTACTCTCATTTCTTTCCAGATGTGCTGGACTCCTTACTGCTCTTCAAACACATCAGGAACACTTTGCCTCAGGGTCTTTGCACAAACAGCTTCTTTGCCTGGAATGCATTTTCCTCAGTATCTCAGAGCTACCTCCCTACTCTCAAGTATTTGCTCAAAGGCCGTCTTTTCTATGAGGACCATCCTGACCAGCCTATTTAAAATTGCAACAATTTCTTACCACCACCCTTTCATGCATCCTTAATCCCTTTTATTAGGGCAACGATCTTTTTTTCCTATTCTTTCCTTATTTGCAAGGGCAAGGGTCTTTGCTTTCTCACTGATGTATCCCAAGATCCTAGAGGAATGCCTGGCACATTATAGGTACTCAATAAAAATTTATGAAAAATGAATAAATGAATGCATGAGAGGAACAAATTTTTAGATAACACTCTATCAACTAAGTTAATAACCAGAGCTGGCTAAAGGACTTGACATAAAGGCAAACTCTGTTTAATGATGCCTTAACCCTACTCCAAGTTATTAAAGAAATGGCTCACTCATGGGGTCAAGAAAAAATATAAGCTGATCCTTAAAAACAGGAAATAAAAATCAAAGTACCTTATTGTTCTCATGAACTTTGTTCCCTCAATAAATATGTGTCCAACATTTTCCATACCATCTGTAAAATAAAAGTATTTGTCTCATCATTGAAGACTTAGAATATTAGTATGTTTTGAGACTTTGCAATAAACTTGCAGGAATCAAAACTTTTATATCAATTAAATTTTTTTATTATTATTTATTTATTTGACAAAGAGAGACACAGCGAGAGAGGGAACACAAGCAGGGGGAGTGGGAGAGGGAGAAGCAGGCTTCCCGCCGAGCAGGGAGCCCGATGCAGGGCTGGATCCCAGGACCCCGGGATCATGACCTGAGCCGAAGGCAGACGCTTAACGACTGAACCACCCAGGCATCCCAAATCAATTAAATTTTGACATTATATAGTTCTTGCTAGCTTTCCTTGGATAACTCTAGAAATATGCCTTTTGATTTTTTATTCTTACTTTATTTGTATCTCCATAATTGTTTAATCGAAAAATAACATTTTTTCTCCATTTATCTTACTTCTATAACTAAAGATGTTATAGAAGAAAGATTCTTGAACAATGTGAGGGTTGGGGGACTGACCCCCTGTGTAGTCGAAAATCCATGTATAACTTTGACTCCACAAAGCTTAACTACTACTAGCCTACTGTTGACTGAAAGCCTTACCAATAATGGAAACAGTCGATTAATACATATTTTGTATGTTATATGTATTATATACTGTATTCTTACAGTAAAGTAAGCTAGAGAAAAGAAAATGTTATTAAGAAAATCAAAAGGATGGGGTGCCTGGGTGGCTCAGTCGTTAAGCGTCTGCCTTTGGCTCAGGTCATGATCCCAGCAAGCGGGGCATTGAGTCCTGCGTCCTCCGTCCTCCAGGTCCCTGCTCAGCGGGGAGCCTGCTTCTCCCTCTCCAGCTCCCCCCCGGCTTGTGTTCCCTCTCTCGCTGTCTCTGTCAAATAAATAAATAAATAAATCTTAAAAAAAAAAAAGAAAATCAAAGGGAGAGAAAATATATGTACAGTACTGTAGTGTACTGAAAAAAATTTGCTTGTAAGTGGGGCCGTGTAGTTCAAATCCATGTTAAGGGTCAATTGTACTTGGAATTTTGTAGACACGGATTTGGACCCTAGCTCTGTCATTATTATTGACAATGTGACCATGGATCTCTTTGAGCCTCAATCATTTAAAAGATCTCATAAGGTTGTTGTGAGAAGTTAGTTAAATAATGAATTCATTGTGGATAAATTCGTATGTAATAGTAAATGTCCAAGAAATGTCCCCTGATACTGTCAAATAACTCCCAAAGAGTAAAATACAGTTTGTTTTTTTGAGCAGTTCTTAGATATCTCCCATGCTTATTTATAATTTTCAATTTCCACTAACAAATGAGCAGGCTTATATTTCATACTAGTTACTTACTCACTTGTAAGATATGGAATGCATTGATTAGTTTAGCTAATGTTTCTTTGAGTCTTATTAGGTGTCCTCAATCATATTAGTTTCGTAAATCAAGCAAGTATACAAAGCTTTGTGGTACCTGCCAAAGGAACTTATGATCACATGAAATGAAAATACACAAAGTAATTACAGAGTAATTAAATATTAACTAGGTAACACGAACAAGGAGTACAGTGAAGTAAAAGATCAGAGAGGGTTGGAGAGATTAGAAAAAACTTCATGGAAAGAGTACAGGACATTTGAGTTGTCCTCAATTAACCCTTAATATAACAAAAACACCAACAAGAAGAAACACTTTTACAGCACTTAATATGTTTCAGGAACAGTTATAAGTACTTTACATTTATTAACTCATTTACTTCTCACAAACCCCAATGAATTAAGTACTCTTTTTACCCATTTTACAACAGAAAAAAGATAAAAAAGGATGAGAATTGGTAATTGCGATATTCAATCTTTCCCATCGAGATTACAGAAAGGTGGGAGAGGTTTACCAAAAGGCAGAGCCTAGGGGCGCCTGGGTGGCTCAGTTGTTTAAGCGACTGCCTTCGGCTCAGGTCATGATCCTGGAGTCCCTGGATCGAGTCCCATGTTGGGCTCCCTGCTCAGCAGGGAGTCTACTTCTCCCTCTGACCCTCTCATGCTCTCTCTCTCTATCTCATTCTCTCTCTCAAATAAATAAATAAAATCTTTAAAAAAAAAAAAAGGCAGAGCCTATTATGAATATTGCAGAGAGACCACTTTATTGTCTGACAAATAACGTACAAAATTCCCAGCTATTCTTTTACATACCCCCCCACGATTAAATCATTCCCTCTTTCACCTCATGTTATTGTTCATAACAATATGAATTATTACACTCCTCAGTTACACTCATTGATACCCTTCCATTCCTCAAGACTCCTCACAGAG
The DNA here is from genome assembly GCF_004348235.1 of Phoca vitulina. Lineage (NCBI taxonomy): Eukaryota > Metazoa > Chordata > Mammalia > Carnivora > Phocidae > Phoca > Phoca vitulina. Next base: position 40,217,284 of record NW_022589712.1, read on the forward strand.
GCTGTCTCCTTATAAAGAGTTTCACATTAATCCTGTATCCCCAGAGAAAAATATTATATTTTTCTGATGGTACTGATATCACACTGCTTTCTTTTTTTTATTATTATGTTATGTTAATCACCATACATTACATCATTAGTTTTTGATGGAGTGTTCCATGATTCATTGTTTGCGTACAACACCCAGTGCTCCATTCAATATGTGCCCTCCTTAATACCCATCACCGGGTTAACCCGTCCCCCACCCCCTCCCCTCTAGAACCCTCAGTTTGTTTTTCAGAGTCCATCGTCTCTCATGGTTCATGTCCCCCTCCGATTTCCCCCCTGCTTTCATATTTATTTGTGTCTATTATTATGTCATGGGCGACAGAAGAGAGGAATCATGTTTTTTTTTTTTTTTTTTTTCATTTTCATCTTCCTTATTCATTCCTCCTTGCTACACACCCCCACCCCTGGTGCCTTGTAAGTGTCTTACATAGTGTGGGCATCTGTCAAGCATTTATAAAATAAGTAAACTAGTGAAAAAAGTCACAGATACTGTTCTTCCTGCAACACAGAAGTGGAAAAGAGGTAGCTTTGTAATAAATGTGAAAAAAGAGAGAAAAAAAATTTCTTGAGAAGATGGCTAAGATTATAGAATAAGGGAATTTTATGGATGGAAAAAAACCAGATGGGTGAGAAAAAATTATTAAAAAGAAATGAAAGAGCAATAAAAACAGAAGTTGAAATAAAATGTGATTGGAGCAAGAGATAGAGTAAAACTAGGCAAGAATAATTGGGAGACATTTGGAGAGAAGGAGTTGTAGAAATGAAAGAAAAATGGAAGTAAAATTCAAAGAAAAGAAAATATATGAAAAAAATAAGCGAGAAAAACATGAGACAGTAGGAAAGAGATAGTGAAAAGGAATTTAAACATGGTTTCATTTGTGGGAGTAAGTCTGTAACTGGGCCACCCTAAAAGCTCTTTGTAGAAGTCAGATTTGTTTTGGCTTAACTCCCTACCCCAGACAGAAAATCTTCAGGTAAAGAGCCCTGAATCTTTGCACTAATTGATGGTACTCATACCAGGAATTATAGAGGTGCTGAAATATTTGAAAATGGTGTTTCCAGAGTATTTAAAAAATAAATTGACAATAAGATCTTTCCTTCATTACATTTGTCTCAGAAATGATATTTGGCAACAATAGGCACCATTAAAGACAGTTGACCTTTTTATACTACTTTTAAGAAATCTCCCAATTATTTCGAATGAGTATGCTTTGCACACCGTCATGGTGCAGAGTTTTTGCATATGCATGCTTCTGAGAAGTTCAAGCGGGGTTAGGCTGTGGTGAAATTAGCTAGACTCTCTGACGTTAACCTTCTGGCCTGCCCCTTCAGCTCCCTCTGCTGTTCACGCTGCGTTACTGCTGGACTTGTAGATGGATGCACTATTTTTGGACGCTGAGCTAAAAACAAAGACCCCAGAAAGAGACCGCACTTGTAAAAAAATACATCTACTAGAGAAATTTGAATCTCATCTTAAGAAGCCCCCAAATGGTGTTTAATATGATTAATTTCTTAAGTTCCACTCTCCCAGCACTAGAATTTCTTATTCTTAGCAAAACTACATCACTGAATATACTTCAGAGTTGTATTCCCGAGGATCAGATTTTTTCCCCTTGGTTAATATAAGTTTTCTTTTCTTTTCTTTCTTTTTAAAATAAAAATGAAGGATAGTTAACATATGATGTCAGTTTTCTTTAAATTAATGATAAGACATGAATGCACAGTAAATGATTTTATTGGCAGTATGATTTTTTTTTTTTGCAGTGTCTAGATGATGTTAAAGGCATATGATTTCTCTGAGTTATTTCAATGACTCATTGGGACAATAGAATTTTGGAATACTCTTATAGTATGGTTCATATTTATTTAAATATTTCTAAAAAGTTATTTTCTTAAATTTAAAAAGTGTGGTCATTTCTGAGTTCTTAGGAAACCATTTCAGCATTATATTTATAATAATGAATAAATTGTATTTATGACATGTATTACAATAATGACTGTTATAGAGATCAACAAATTTTAATTTCTGAAATATCTATGTTCATGGTCACCAAGCCACTGAGTATGAAATACCTCCAACAGGGATAAGCAAGCACTGTAGGGCCATAGCATACTAAAGCTTAGGCAGGGCAACTAGTACAAAGGGAGAGAAGAAAATAAAAGAGAAAAAGAGATGGGGGAGGGGCGGGAATGAAAGAAAGTGAAGGAGAAAAAGAAAGGAACAATCATGTACCGGAGCAAAGAGGAGTAGAGCACCCAAACACTCTTGCCCAAAAAATCACAGAAGGATGAGAATTTGGCTTGATAGCACTCACATTAATCCTTTAATTCAATTTGACCTTATCTAGGTTTTTACTAGTTTATAGCAAAGCTTAAAAATTCATTGTGTAAGTTTAAATTTGGCATCTCCAAGCTTTGGAATTGGATTTATTTAATGGTAAAACATGATTTTTAAAGTTATTTGAACAAGTAATTTTTTGTTATCGAAGCAGTAAATATCCTTGTTAAAAGAAATAAAATAAAGGATAAATATGAAAATTAAGAGCCCTGTGGTTCCTGTCCCCATCTCCAACAGTATTAGTCATCAAAAGCATCAAATATGTATTTATTCACTTGTGTGTGGCACTCACAAGGTATTATAAGGGATTTACATATATTAGCTCACATAATCCTCACCACAAACACCATGAAATACCATTATCATTCTCATTTTACAGATGAGGAAATAGGCACTGCGAGGTTAAGTAACTTAGCTCTCTCACAGCTAGTAAATCTCTAAGATATCTCCAAAGTGTGCTTTATTCCTAAATGTGTCAGTTTTAGATATTCTTTATTGACTTCTTGCGATGATAGCTGAGAATTTAGCTTATTTTTACCAAACTTTATAACATCTGCCTGTCTCCAAATGTATTTTTATCAAGAATTTGATCTTCTATGCCATAGCTTTAGTTTAGTTGAGGTAGTATAACTTTTTTTACTACCTTTATTTCTTGTTTCTCCAACTATAGAGAGTATCTTTTGTCTCCATTCTGTAAAACACAGGCAGTAGCCCTCTTCATTCCTTCAATTCTATTTTCCCTTCCATCTTCACCCTTTGTCACTGTACTTTTGCTTTTATTGAAGTTCACACCTCTTACATTCTACCCTAAAACCATAATACTTTCATACATTGTCCGTAAGTTGATTCTACAATATGAAATTCAATAGACACTGAAAATGCTATTGTGATTGTGTAAATACTGATCCCTGGAAAGTCAAATTAAGTATTACATTTATATTTCTTTTAAGTGGTTTCTTCCTTCCTTCCTTCCTAAAGATTTTATTTATTTGACAGTGAGAGAGAGACAGCGAGAGAGGGAACACAAGCAAGGGGAGTGGGAGAGAGAGAAGCAGGCTTCCTGCTGAGCAGGTAGCCCAATGCAGGGCTCGATCCCAGGACTCTGGGATCATGACCTGAGCCAAAGGCAGACGCTTAACGACTGAGCCACCCAGGCGCCCCCAAGTAGTTTCTTTCTTGTGGAATTTCTAATTGGTGTCTTTTTTTCCTTGCATCATTTGTCATTATTACATATTAAATTTTGTTCAAACTTCCTATCATACAGCCTATGATATTGTGGACCTTTTTACCACCGAGTTCTTCTGCTTGGAGCTCTTCTTCCTGTATGACTTGCTGTTCTGGTCATCCTGGAACTCACCTTCACTGCTCTTCTGAGTAGGATTCACTGTTTCCTAGCATTTTCTTCTTTCTTGGCTTTTCCTTCCTTTCTTTTCTTGGGAGTATATCCTAAAGGAATTTCATCAGAAAGGTCCATGGTAGCTAAACTTTCTGGTGGCTTATATGTCTGAAAATATTTCTTTTTTCTGCCCTCACATTTGATGACTGGTTTTACCATGCACAGATTTTTAGGTGGAAAATCATTTTCCGTCAGAATTTTGAAAGCATTCTTCTATTGTTTTCTATCATCTAGTACTGTGATAATTTTGATGGTAGTTTGTATTTTGTTCCTTTTTAAGGAAATTGCTTTTATTTTCACACTGGAAAATTTAAATATATTGTTTTTATTTATTGTTTTGTTATACAATGATATGGCTCAGCGTATATCTTTCTTTTATTTATTGAGCCAGACACATCATGGGCTCTTTCAATTTGACTTTCACTGAAATATTTCAGCTGTAGAAGATTTTTTCTATGATGATGATTATTATTTATTACTATTATCCCCTCCCTTCCATAATTTCTGTTCCCTCTAATGTCAGACATCTTAGAGTCATCATCTCTGATATTTTCCACTTCTTATCTTGTAGTTGTTATTCCGTAAAATTTTTAGTATTCATATTTTAATTTGGCACATATTTTAATTTAACACATTTGATTTCTGGTTTTTAATTTTTAATGCCATCCTGTTCTTGTTTGTTTGTTTTTTTAAAGATTTATTTACTTATTTTAGTGGGGGTGGGAGGCGCGGCAGAGGGAAAGAATCTCAAGCAGACTCCCTGCTGAGTGAGGAGCCCCATGATGCAGGGTTCAATCCTACGACCCTAAGATCATGACCCTGAGATGACGACCTGAGCCAAAATCAAGAGTCCGGACAGTCAACCCACTGAGCCACCCAGGCGCCCCTTATATTATATAGTATCTTCTTGAATGTCTCTGAATATCTTCTTGAATATCTGAAGATACACTAAGTAGTATTGTTTAAAGATCCCTCTGTTGATGAGTTACCTATATATTTCCTGGAGTTATTTTTGCTTATTTTGATCTTTCTTATTCGTATTGCAGGTTTTTCCTCAGATTTTCGGTGGTCCTTGCCTGTCCATTTACTTTTCTGAGGTAATAGAAAAGCTGAGTGAGTGACTGCCAGAGGCAGTGACTGCACGGGCAAGCTTTGTTTTAAGGTGTGTGGGTGGGGAACTGAACATTGTAATTTGGGACTCTTAAATGTCAGAGTTCCAACTCCCACACAAGCTGCCCTACATCTTCCCAAGCAGTGTTTTCAATTATTATAGAGAAGAATGGCTGCTTTTACTCCTCCCTTCCTCCCTCCCTCCCTTCCTTCCTTCCTTCTTTCTTTCCTCCTTTCCTTCCTCCCTCTCTCCTTCCCTCCCCATTCTTTCTTTCTTTTTTCCTTTCTTTCTTTCACCCAGAGCTGTGATGAAGGAAAATGCTAGGTGCGGGACCTTCTGAGAAAGATGTTGGGTGACAGAGAAAGGTATGGATGGAGAAAACATGTTTTGTCTGAACTCTTTCAATGAATCTCTCCATTTTTAACCTGTGCCTCACTTCTACTCTTCCTTGTAGTTGGCGCTTCAGAGTTAGTTCTCTGGATTCCACTGGGCAGATTAACTTCCTATGTAGCCCTTTCAGTGTGTATACTTTATAGCATCTTTCTTTACTTTATCAGTCACTGGTTCATTATCTGCTTTCAGTCTTCCCCAAATTTGTTGAAATCATTTGTGGATTGTCCTGCTTTCATTCTCTTTTTCATTGTTTCTTTATACCATTTCTGTATATACCTCTACTATTATTTTCACTGAGTCTTGAGCAAGAGAGGAGATAAACATTGTCTTTCATCTGATCTTTTTTTCTTGTAATGAAGATAGAAAGGGCCATTGTCATTCATGACTTCATTTGCTCATCCAATAAATATTTATTAAGTCCTTATTAATTCTATGCCATGCACTGAAAATAGAATGATAAGCAAGACCAGAGAGTTTTTCTGTGCTCATGGGGATGCCAAAGGGGGCGGATAAGAGGGGGCCTGGCCTAATCTCAGGGGGCAGTTTCCTTGAGAAAGTGAGTTTGAATTGAGATGTAAGGGGTAACTGAGAATGAGATATATTGCAATAGAGTGGGAGGAATAATGTTCTTGGAAGAAAGCATCTTTTATACAAAGTTCCAGGGTTGGAAAAGAGAATGGTGCTTAGAAGAACTGAGAGAAATCGGGTGGCTACAGCATGGAGGACAAAGAGCATGGAAGAGCCAGGTTATGTGAGAGGGGTAAGCAGGTACTGGCCAGATGAGGTGGAAGAATCGGGGCCTGCTTAGGTAGCTTCAGAGCTGGAGCCTCCATCCCTAGGAGCACTGGGAAGGCAATGAAGGTTTTAAGAGGGTTTGGGGGAGGGGGTGGGAACAATGTGAAAAAAAAGCGGTCTGGCTGTTGTGTGTTGAACCGAGTATAGGCATTAGTGATGAAGGGAGATGAGCTTGGAAATTATGATAATTGCCCAAGCCAGAAGTGTTGGCTGTTTGAAGATAGAATTGCAGGAGTGGAGATGGACAGGAGTAAACAGATTTGAGAGTCATTTAGAGGCTAAATCAATGGTCTGGACAATGGATTAGATTTGGAAAGAGAGGGAGAGGCAGTTTTCAAGGATAACTTTCAAATTTCATGGTGCCTTAGCCCAAACCAAGGAGAACTGCAGGAGACGCAAGTTTGGGGGTAGAGAATATGATGGCTCTGAACATGCTGAGTTGAAATGTCCTTGAGATGGACAAATAGAAATTCTGATTTGGCTTTTGAATATATAGATGTGAGAGCTGTATTACAGGTATTACCTTGGAGTCAATGGCATTTAACTATTAACTAAGACTTTATTATTGAATGAGACTAATTAGGAAGAAAGATCATATAGGGAGAAGAAACAAAGGCATAGAGTTTTAGTTCTGATTAAGTGCTTTCAATATAGATTTTAAGAGTAAGGAGCCTCTTCCCATTTAAAAAAAATGTATTTGTAAGTCATAGAAACAATTATTTTTAGAAAATAAGTAGAATATCTGCTATATAGAGTTGTATATTAAAAATACTTATTCATAGAAGGTAGTGTAACTATTAATTCAGCTTACTCAGCTACAATAATGCTATGAGACCCAGAAAGATATTTGGTAAACATTTTGGTGATGAGGTTCAATTCTTTCCCCTTCTCTTTTGGTAATAAAACATTTAGGTTTGAAAGTTTTTATAATCTACCTTTCAGTTTCCCTTTTAGGAATACAGATTTTTTTTTTTTTTAATTGAGAACTAAAGAGAGAGGTTTTTCCTTGTTGTTTAAGCTATTCGTTGGTAACAGTGTTACATTTAATTTAATTTTTTAAAATTTTTTATTTTTTAAAGATTTTATTTACTTATTTGACAGAGAGAGAGAGACAGCGAGAGAGGGAACACAAGCAGGGGGAGCGGGAGAGGGAGAAGCAGGCTTCCTGCTGAGCAAGGAGCCTGATGTGGGACTCGATCCCAGGACACTGGGATCATGACCTGAGCCGAAGGCAGATGCTTAACCAACTGAGCCACCCAGGTCCCCCTCCCTTTTTAAAAAGATTTTATTTATTTATTGTGTTACATTTAATTTTAAATAAATAGGCTTGGTTTAATGTTAAAGAAGATCTAGCTTTAGGCTCTCTAATTTACTAAGAGAAATTGGAGTTTAAATTATATTCAAGAAAAAATTTTGAGTAATTGCAAGTATAAATATCCATGCTAGATTCCAACTGGCATCTGACTTCATCATTGGAAGTCGCGACTACTGAAAATCATCTCAGGCAGGTGGAAATAGTTTCTATTTTATAATTCATGGTGAGACTGTTCAATGGGAGTAAGTGTTTATGTTCAGGATAAATTTTACATATTTCCTCTAGGTGGTGCACAAGGCACAGTTACGTTGAAAAATCAATAGGAACTACCTAAAGCCTTTCTATTTTATTCTGCATTTGAATAAAATCAAATCTCTTTTGTCTACCTACTATAATTTAATAATTGAGATGATACTGTTTCATATTTTTGAGATATTGACATGTATACAATAATTGCTTGAAATACAATAAAACTCAGGTGTGATTTTTTTCTTGGTATTGGAATAAAATTATTTTTTAGCCTTTAATGAAAAAAAATTTTGATATATCATATCTATTTCTTTCAGTTATTTCAAGTGAAGGATAAATATCCAAATATCAAAACCATCATCAACCATACAACTAGCAACGTAGAATGAAAAATAGGTCTACATCCAAGTACTTCAGATTAGCTATTGGAGGTTATGTACTGCTGCCATGCCTTCATATACATCAAACAATTCCCATTTCTTCCCTAACATCAATGAAAGGAATAGGAAGTCTGAATGCAGTGGCATAATACATTTTGGATTATCTTTCCCCTTGTTTGTTGCATAGGACAGAAGTCACCACAAGAGTGCAGGGCAGGCTTTTTGTAGGAAATAGTATGGCAGTGGATTGATAAGCACTGGTCTGGTATAGCTGGACAGTATCATTTTCTAGGGGTTCATATGAGTTTTAATAGTCTTTAAAACTTAGATTGCTTTTCTAAAATAAGTAGTCATGTTCAAATAACCCTGAAGTCTTCCTTTATTACATCTGAGTAATTATTTAAGGTTGTATTTTTTTCTTCTAAATCGGTAATTGACTTAGAAGTTTAAGACTATAATTAAAGCCCATGTTTCTCAAACTATTATCTTCTTTCTTCTTCTCTTCATAACGGTAGATAATGCAGTGCATTTTTAGCAAATATAAGGTATGAGTATTAGCATGATAAACATTTCTTGGGAACCCTGCGATTTCAGGATCTAGTATTTCAAGAAAGGCTTTTCTAAATCCCAAATATGTAGTGTAGACAGTAAGTAAAATACCTCTGGAGTTCAGAGTTTTGTTGAGACCTCAGGTAAGAAGGAAGGTCTTAACATGGGCCTTGAAAAACGGGATGAACAAAGGCTCAGAGGAAGAAATTCCTCTTTTCCCCTTCAGTTTCTTCCTCTTCATTATCTTCTGAATCAATTTTAAATTACAAAAAGAAATGCATACCAATACAAAAGAAAGTCAAAAATTCAAAAATGTGTAGTGTAAAAAAGAAAATTCCCCCTCCTTGTCCCCAGATCTCTCTAACACATTCTCTAGAGGCAGTCATTATTAACAGTTAGGTGTGGACATATGGATATTTTAATCCATAAATATTTATATATTTTACATCAATGAGATTTAACCACATGTCTATTCTGCAAATTGTCCTTTTTTATTTTTGCTATTTACAAAAAGATTTATTAAGGCTTTAGGGGTTCTGGGAGAGGATCCTTCCTTGCCTCTTCCAGATTCTGGTGTCTCCTGGAGTTTCTTGGGGCTGCTTCATGCCAATCTCTGGCTGTGTCTTCCTGTGGTCTTCTCCTCTTCCCCCTGTGTCTTCTGTGCTTCTGTTTCCTATAAGGAGACCTGTTACTGGATTTAGGGCCCACCTGGACAGTCCAGGAGGATCTCTTGAGATCCTTAATTATATCTGCAATAACCCATCTCCTAAGTAAGGAAAAAAAATGAGACTATAGGGTTACGTTAGCATGTTATAACAATTCTACTCCTCTTTATACAACATCTATAGCCTTCTTAAACTTCTAACATCATTCAATCTTCTAGTAAGAGCTGCATAATCTTTATATTCGATATTGCTTTTTCTGTGAATGAAGAGAGAATACTTATGTTTTAAAAAATCTTTTTATTTTGAAATAATTATATATTCATGAGAAATGGTAAAGATATGTACAGGGATGTTCCCTGCATCCTTCACCCACCCTTCCCCAAAGTTAACATCTAAAGTACAGTATCAAACCAGGAAATTGCATTGGTACAATCCACAGAACTAATTCCGATTTTAACAGTTACATATGCACTCAGATGTGTGAGTATGCATGTGTACTTTGTGCAATTTGACCATGTGTATCTGCCTGTAGTTCCTACCACAATAAGATTAGAACTGTTCCATTACCACAAGACTCCCTCATGCTACTCTCTTTACAGCTACAACCCCAATCCCTAACTCCTGGCAATCACTAATCTGCTCTTCAACTCTATAATTTTATTTTTTCATAATGTTATATAAATGGAATTAAATAGTATGTAACCTTTTAAGATTGTCTTTTTAAAAACTCAGCATAATTCCCTTGAGATTCATTGAAGTTAGCGCAACAATTGATTTTTGCACTTAACATTATATCAGAAACATCTATGTTAATACATACAGATGAATCATATATATTTACACACATATGTACACAATACATATATTTACAAAAGCACAGTATGCCATTGTATAGATGCATCATAATTTATTTAGCTGGTTACTTATTTCTTATTTGACATTTGGGTTGTTTCTTAGGTATTATTTTTAATAGCACAACAATGTTTAATAAATAAATTTGTATGTATATATATATTTGCTTACTTGTGTTAGAGTATCTATAACACAAGTGCTTAGAGTTACAAGGGATGACTTTTATATATTTTTTTAAAGATTTATTTATTTATTTTAGGGGCAGGAGAGGCAGAGAGAGAGAGGGAATGACAGTCTTAAGCAGACTCTGCGCTGAGTGCGGAGCCCGACCCCGGGGCTCAATGGGCTCGATCTCATGACCCTGAGATCATGACCTGAGCCAAAATCAGGAGTGGCGTTCAACCAACTGCACCCCACCCAGGCACCCTGCCTTTTACATTTTTTGATAGAAATAGCCCTCCAAACACTGAAGTACTTTTTGTTGTTAAGGAATTAGAGCACCTATTTTCCCATGTTTTTATTAACACCTTAAAATTTTGTCTTTGCTTATCTGCTGGATTAAAAATTGTATTTCACTGTTTAAATTAATATACCTTTAATTGTGAGTAAAGATAAGCCCATTTTTAAAATACTATTGGTTGGTTGTATTTCACATACAAGAAAAAAATGTGAACGTATATTCAGGGAGTGATGAGCAAGCAGTTTGTCTGGAGCTGAGTCTTTGGGGATTAGAGATGTAGGGGTCAGATTGTGACATAAAAATGTGGAATTTAGTCTAAAGACTGATGAATCATTGAAAAGTTTGTGAAAAGTCAGTATGTAGTGCGTCAAAATTGGGTAACTAGAAATGGGAATTCACTTAAGGTATTACTGTGGTACTTCAAAGTCTAAAATGATGAGGGCCTATGCTAGGCATGATAGTAGTCCTGAAAAGATTGATGAGAGGGACATTTTCAAGGAAGAAAAAACAGGAGATACTCACTGAACAGATTCTGCAAGAGAGTGAACTCCAGATTGATGTGATCTAGTGTGTATGTATAAAATGATACACTTTATAGAAGAAAGAAAATTTAGATGCTAAGGACTGGGTGGAGGTATTTTATATTAGACATTATAAGTGAAATAAGCAAATATTACTTGTAGTGCTCATAATGTGCTAGCACCACAGACATGCGTTTATATATGGTGATGCTATAAGTACTTTAAGATTACTGGTATTTTGTACTATGTCTAAAATAATTGGAATTTTGGAGAGGGTGATGGGAAGAAAAGGGTAAGATATGGTTGTCATGGATTAAATAAGATATGAGAAAGTTAAGGGTTCCCAAGTCAGGCAGGCCTAGGTTTCAGTTCCGACTTGACATCTTTTTAGTTTTGTGATCTCAAGCAATGTTTAACTCCTAAGCTTTAGAAGTCTTCCCTCTAAAACAGACATACAATTGACCCTTTGAACTGCACATGTCCATTTACACGTGGCTTTTGAAATACGTTTTTGTTGTTGTTTTGCTGTAAAAAGCTTTATTTCCATTTGGTCCACGGCCTGAAAGAAGGCTCCAAGGTGGTTAAAAAGCTGCTCAGTGGCTGAAGGGAGAGGCTCAGGCAGAAGCCCTAACACCAGGGGAATGCCAGGGGCGCCCCTCAAGGCCCGCGGGGCTCTGGAGGCTCCTAATTCCTGCTCGACCGTGAGCCTTCGGAGAGAGACTGGCCCAGGCCAGCCTCAGGGGAGACTGGGGCGGCCGCCATCTTCCTGACGCTTTCCACCTCTCACCCGGAAGTGGCTCTTCAGGACGTCCGGCGTGGGGTCTGGCTGCCTCGGCAGAACCCAGGGCGTGCAGATCCCAAGCGCCCGGGACGGGTTCTTGTCCAGGACCGTGGCGGCTGCCGAGCGTCCTGGGTTTTACCCACTCGTCTTGGGCTGGCTTCTGCACGCCCGGGAAGAGGGCGCGGTTTCCCAGCTGGTTTTGCATTTCGGGAGAGCTGGGAGGCCTCCCATCTCCTTAGTCAACTCCGGAGGAAGCCGCCGGCGACCTCCAGAGCCACATGATCACGCTGCAAACAGAGGCCCAGAGAGAGGTAGGTGTAGGAGCCCTGCAGATGCATGTTGTCGCTGGAATAATTCCCATGAATCTGGGGCGCATGGTTGATGGCAATGAGGAGCTAAGTGCACAAAAACAAAACAAAACCAAAAACCAAAAAACCAGTGTTGGCTGGTCCTGGAGGCGGGGGATGGCTGCGAGGATGGCTTTGAAGGTTGGGCCTCGAAAGGTTGGAGGGTGGTCCGAGGCTGGAAGAAGCGGTGGCCTCGGGTTTGTTCCGTCCAAACACTGTTAAAGCAAGAGACAGATCTGTGGGCCCACGGGTTGCACTGCCTTTCTGTGGATTTTTTACAATACAGTACTGTAAATGAATTTTCCTTATGATTTTCTTAGTAACATTTTCTTTTTCTAGCTTAAGAATAACAGTATATAATACATATAACATATAAAACGTGTTAATCGATTCTTTATCTTATTGGTAAGGCTTCCCATCAACAGTAGCCTATTAGCAATTTTTGGGGAATCAAAAGTTATGCATGGATTTTTGTCTGCATGTGGTGGGTGCCCCTAACCCCTGTGTTGTTCAAGGGTCAACTGTAATAACAGTGATAGTAATTATCTCAAAGAACTGGTACATCAAATGAAATAGTCTGTGTAAGAGTGCTCAGCATCGGTCCTTGCATGTAGTAAACACTCAATATTTTAATTATTATGTTTATTATTATAATTATGATTGGACAAAATTGTATAAGTGTTTTCAGTCCTACCCCTCTAATATCCCCTGAAGAGGATTTTGGTTGTGTTCACTTAGCTTCCTTGCCTTTACCACCTTTCAGAGGAATTCGGACATTTCCAGAAAGGATATTACATTTTCGTAATGTCAAGTGAGGACAGTAGGTACAGATATGGAAAGGAAAAAGCCAGTGGGCTGATCCATAGGGAAAAAAGTCATGGATGTTCCAGATGACATCCCTCAGGAAGTCGCAGTCTGTGGGGGAAGGTTTGGAACATCAGGTGCAAAGGAAAATGAAAAGAGAACCAAGAGTGAGAGGAGGCAGAAAAAAAAAAAAATCTTGGGTTAAGAAACTGGGGGTTTGGGGACTGAGAGTTTCTGGAAATCTGGTGGGAGCAGTGAAATTGAGAAGAAGAAAGGGATTCTACTTTATTATTGTATATATGCATTTGGATCTTCTTTTCATGTTCTTTGATGGATTAAAGTAAAATATTTAAGCCAGAAACTTACATTCTGTTGTACACTGTGTCCCACTGATGTTACTGTTAGTGCTGCCAGGCAGGAGACAGTAGGGTAATTGGCAGAGACCTTCCTCCGTGCCCTTTCTTTGTGTATGTTAACTCAGGACATAGCTCCTGGCACATAGGATGTACCAAGTAAGTGCTTGTAAAGCTGAACAAGTAGTGACATCAGGCTGAGCTCTGCTTGCACACTGTTTTTTTTTTTTTAACAGCAACACCATCATTTTTCAGATTCCTCTCCTGCCCCCCAAAATAAAATGTTTGGTGTCATCTGTGAAGTTTTCTTCCTTTTACCAACCTGGTACCAATCATCAACCAATCCTATCCACACTTATTCAGTAAACTCTTCTTTAATCCAGCTATGTTAATGCTTTTCCAGGGGTCACACTCAAATATCTGCTTGGGTTAGGAGGGTAACAGAGCTGTCTGGTGTGAGGCAATAGGGTGTTGGTTGGGCTTTTAGAGCCAGAGTTTGGGGTTTGGAGAAGAGCAGTACGTAACATCAATCTGAATCTTTTCCTTTGAATTCCGATTCAATTGAGATAGACAAAGAAGTCTAGCTGAGGAGGATCTAAATGTTAGTTTTATTATTGCCAGAATTGTTAGGACACTTGGGTAATGTGGCAGAGTTACTGAACTCCCATCAATACCGAATCCCATAAATACACAGACTTTCCCACCCACAGGCCTGTCTGGATTCTGGCAGGCCTCTTCCCCTGGGGCAGAGTTGTAACATTTCAGTTGTGTTAAGGATAGAGGATAATGTGTACTCTCTGCAGGCAAATTGTTCCCATAAAGGAGGAGGGGCAGGGAAGGATCTCAGCTCTGCTTGATTTCAGCTCTGCTTTTCTGGTTCCTGTTCCCAAATTCATCAATGAATACATGGAGTTTCCTGTTACCTCTACTTGCCAAATTCCATGGAGTTATTGTTTTTGTTGCTTTTAACCCTTGGGTTTAACCATTAAGCCTTCTATGGTCAGTCAGGATTGTGGCTCTCCTTTCTAGGGGAACAGATAAGCTTTTGAGACAGCTTCCCTTTTTATGAGGCCACTCCCTTCCTACCAATTGCTGTGACTCCTCTACCATACTAGTTATCGGTGTAGATTTAGCACCTGAAATAAATTGGACCAGTGCAATAATTAAAGTAACATTTTGTAACCAAGGCTGACCATAATGTCCAAAATCACTTGTCAGTTTTGCAATAAGATTGAATGCAAACATTAAGACACTTTGGTAATAAACTGCCATCAGCACAAAGATGTCCCAAACTTGAATATAAATGTCTTCCAATGATAATATTTCAGGGAGATTCCAAAGACTTGAAATCTCAAATCAAATTATATTGCTAAAATTTAATTAAAATCAAAGGACTTTAAGTCTTCCCAAATTTCAGATTCTCTCTCTCTGGTGCCTGGGTAGAGTCAGGTTCTTTTAGCTTCTGTGGTCAGTTTTTCACTAAAATGCAGGTAGTTCCTTCAGTTGTGTTACTTACCATTGCTTTTAAAAAAAGTGTCCAAAGATTTAATAGGACAAAAGATGATCTGAACACCAACCCCACACCCGCCTAATTTAGAAAATAGGCCAATTCCAATCTCGCAGAGCAGAAATCCCAATGAAAGTGTGTTCTCAGGACCCTGTATTTAGTGTTGCTAAAGTCCCAGTAGTATTTGAGAGAAAGAAGTTAGGTGGAGGTATTTTTCTCAGTTCAGACTTGCTGTGATTCCCATCCATGATTACAGTTTCAGATCTATGATCAGGAAATTTGAGAGCCTGAGAGCTCTCCTAGCAAGAGTTAATTTTGGCATTATCCGATGACCAGAATCGGGGAGGGGAAGCTATCCGTGTACTCTGTATTTATTTCCTGTAAGCTTAGAAATTATGGTGGTGGCCCATGGGTCTCATCTGAGGTGTTTTCCTTTTCCTTTTGCATATTTATACCCTTTCAATTTCCAATTCAATTTTTCTCTTTGAATCTTTTGCTTCTGGCACTCCAGAGCTTAATGAGTGTGGACTGTCTAGAGATATAGCCATCCAGTATCTTGTGAGCAGGCATTTTTAACCCTGTACCTGTTCTTTTCTTTTAATATGAAGTGCCTAATACGAGGAACTTGCTGTAAGGAAGTTACTCCTTAGCACCTACCTGAGAGTCGCTCTAATAGATTTCTGAACCAAAGTTCCCTTTGGTAATTCTGAAAACTGTGTCCCTAGGGGCCTGCTCTTTAAGGCGTTGTTCTTGGTTTTTAAATGTTCCAGGTCTTGAGTAGCATTATTTTCTCCCACATCATTTTCTGTAGCTGTAGGATATTTGTCTCTACCTTCACTTTTCTCTACTGTCCTGTTAAATCTTTAGAGAAGCTCAACTGTATTTTTAATCAGCTTTTTAAATTGTTTCCTTTCCTTCTTTTAGCACCGTTTGCTTGCTCTAAATGCTTTTTCCCCCTTTAATTTATTCTTTGTATTTCTACCCTATTCCTCCAGATTATGTGTAGATGCTGATAGTGGGATAATGGGATTCTGGGACTATTAAAACCGTTGCTTGTCAAATATATCTTGTCCAATTTATACATTTTTTAAAAAAATATTTTATTTATTTATTTGACACACAGAGACACAGTGAGAGAGGGAACACAAGCAGGGGAGTGGGAGGGGGAAGCAGGCTTCCCGCAGAGCAGGGAGCCCGATGCGGGGCTCGATCCCAGGACCCTGGGATCATGACCTGAGCTGAAGGCAGACGCTTAATGACTGAGCCACCCAGGCGCCCCCCAATTTATACATTGTGAGTTGGATAATCCCATCTGGGAGATACTCTACTTTCAGAGCAAGTATCACTCTGAAACTCACTTAATAATAATTCTTGTTGTACTTTTATGATGATCCTGACTTTCTCCCCTCAAATCTATGCAGATTTTAATTTTAACAACTTAGTATTGCTTTCCTAAGCTTAGGAAGTTGTTTAGGGTTGTTTCCCAACTACTTTGACAATGGACTATATATTTGCAGTTTGAGAAGCCACCTGTTGATGGTTTCCAGGATCCTGGTCTCCGTAGGGGAATCATTTCTTTTGTTTTTTGAGATTTTACCTCTGTCTTCCTCTCTCAGATGTTGTTAGGCCCTAGTAGCCATTAGATCTCTCTCTCTATTTCTCCTCTTTTATTTTTTCTTAATGCATTCTTTAACAACAAACAATCCTGGATACTGGATGCGTGTTTTTTTTTTTTTTTCCCTTTTTATGTTTCTATTGTGGCCTTCAGAATCTTGTTTTCTCCATTATATTTGTCTATCCTTTTTTTCTGTATTTCAGTTTTCGCTGGTGAAGATGTCTCTCTTCCTCTAGCTTAGATTGTCTCTTCTTTTATTTGTGTCCAATTTTCTACCAGAAAAATGAGTTTGAAGAGGCAAATTTGAGTCAGATTTTAGAAGGCCTTGAATATAAATCCTATTCTATAGATTAATGTGGCTGCATATTAGAATTACCTGGGGAACTTTATTTTTATTTTTTTATTTTTTTTAAAGATTTTATTTATTTATTTGACAGAGAGAGACACAGCGAGAGAGGGAACACAAGCAGGGGGAGTGGGAGAGGGAGAAGCAGGCTTCCCACTGAGCAGGGAGTCCGACGTGGGGCTCGATCCCAGGACCCCGGGACCATGACCTGAAACAAAGGCAGACGCTTAACGACTGAGCCACCCAGGTGCCCCTACCTGGGGAACTTTAAAAAATCCAATATTCAGACCCTGTGGGCACCTCAGTCATGGAGCAGCCTTTGGCGGTCTCCTCTGCCAATGGGCTCTGTGGCCTAGTGTCCCTGTTTCTGCCACCTGTGATCACGCCCCGAGGCCTGTGTGGGGGGGGTGTCACCGGCGAGGTTGCCACCAGGCCACAAGTGACAGCACAGCAGCCATCCCCTCCAGAGGTTCACTCTAGCACTGCCTGGGTTCCACTCCCAGTAACAGTTCCTGCGGAAGTGCAGAGTACCCTGGGGAAGCCATCCCTCACCACCCTGTCTCCCCAAGGCCCTGGGGTCATGGGTGGGCATGCTTCTTTTTGGGGAAGTCTACTGTCCCATCATGGCTACAGTGTTGGGAGTCCCCAGAACTCTTGGAATCTTCCCAGGCCACCAGAGGCACGGTCGGTCACCTGTGACTTGGCTCTGGAAGCTATGAGGAAGCAGCCTGGTGACCTGCCTGGCAAAGCCAGCACCAGGCCCCAATCCTAAGTGGCCACTACGTGGCTTCAGTAAGTGCTAGGCTTGCCTGAGCTCCTCCCCTCCGCCACCCCCACCCTCCCTGTAGACCAGGCAGGCTGCAGCAAGCAGAAGCAGTTGGGCTCTTTTATATCAAAACAGCAAAACACCAACAAGGAAGTTGAGAGAACTCCACTCTTTACTATCCAAGCCACACGCAAGCCTTCCTGACACCCTGTAACCGTGTGCCTTATACCAAGTGGAAAATAAACTCCAAGCAGCCAGTAAAACAGAACAAAACAAAACAACACAACAACAACGTTTAGGGCACCCTGTCAGAGATTCTGAGTTAATTGATATGATGGAGACTGGACATGGGTGTTTTTAAATTCTAATTCTCAAGGACTGTGAAGGGTTTGAAATTTTACTCTGATAGCTAAAAAGTTAGTTTCAAGGATGCTGGTATAAAACCTGAGATTCCTTTGTCAGAGATAGAGGACAGTTTATGACTCAGAGAATATCAGAAGCCAGAGTATCAGCATTTTTTTTTTGCTGGTTCCTTGAGTTCTAATTCCCATAGGGTGATACAAATGACATCTGTACACATAGTAGGTTTCATTATGGGAGAGGATTAATGAATTTAGGGGACCAGAATATTCTATACTGGAAAGTAGCATGCCTCCCTTTTGCTCCAGAGGGAGAGACACTGTGTATCTATCTTCTATATAAACATCCTTGAAAATAATAATCTAAAACAAAGGGAGTCAGTGCTTTGTTTCACACCATGAGCAAAATGTGATAGGCCTATGGGAAATTGACTCCCAAAAGAGTTGAGACTGTTTCTGTAGACAAAGGGGAATCCTAAAATTGTTTTAAGCAGGTAAATAAAGGAAGTGCTTTAAAAAATACAGAAATTTTTACCAGGAAAGAATTAAAGCAGAGTAACAGCTTGGAAACTGTTATACTAATTCATGCAAAAGTTGAAAAAGGCTTTGGCCAGGTGGTGGTACAAGACAGGGACTGAAATTTTAAAGAAAAATTGATAAGCATGGATTATTGATTATATACAAGGGGAGAAAGATAGTGACAGTGGAAACAGTTTTCTTTGTGGAAAAGTTAATTTTTATTTCTTTAATAGGCTGTTCAGGTTATCAATTTCTTCTTAAGTGAGCTTTGGTAGTTTCTATTTTTTAAGGAATTTATCCATTTCATCTAATTTGTTGAATTTATGAGCATAAAGTTGTTCATTAGCCAGACAGATGTGTGTATAAAAATAATTGTACATTGGTTTTAAACTGATGAAAATATAAAAGATTTCTCTTCCCACTAATAATACTCTTTTTCTTTTCCCTTTCTTCTTTCCTTTTTTTCTCTCTTTTGCTCTTTCCTTCTTTCTTGTCTTCCCACATCTCCCTATGCATAGGGGGGCATAGGGAATTTGTGTTTCCAACAACTTTGGAATTGTTCTGACTTCCCATCAGCAATTATTTATTGAACACCTACTGTGTGCTTGGCACTGTTTTGGAGCTGAGGGTACATTAGTGAATTATATGGTCTGCCCTGATTGAGATAATATTCAAGTGAATGAAGATATTATTTGATCTCTGAACTCAGGTTTCCTCATTTCTAAAATGGAACTTTCCTAAAATCAGGGTATTGTTACTTAATGAGGTAATGAATGTTAAGTTCCTGGCACATAATATGTACTCATGAAATGTTACCTATTATTATTATCATTATATTCTTTTTGGTCTGTAAGCTTTTGTGTTTTTTTTTTTTTTTGAAATTTGCTAAATTCCAGGTAGAGTGGCCAGCAGTCTGAAGTTCCTTGGTAACATATACAGTTGTATGCTGCTCATTAGTTGCTTATTTTTTTTATAAAGATTTTATTTATTCATTATTCATTTGAAAGAGAGAAAGAGAGTACAAGTGGAGGGGAGAAGCAAAGGGAGAGGGAAAAACAGACTCCCCTCTGAGCAGGGAGCCCGACACAGGCCTTTCCCAGGACCTGGAGATCATAACCTGAGCTGAAGGCAGATGCTTAACCGTCTGAGCCACCCAGGCGTCCCTCATTAGTTACTTTCTTGAGCTTCCCAAGCAGGAGATTCAAAATCACCTGTTGAAAATTGATTAGCCTTTTTAAAAAGTTCTTTGAGGATGACATTTTTCTTCTGAATGTATGAAAAACACATTTCCCTCTCTTTACCTCAATGTATGCATGGTCTTTTTGCCTCATTTGTCACCTTTGACAGTGTTTCTGGTTTCTGTAGGTAATGTACTTGGTAGAGTAGCCACTGGGTACAAGCGGCAAAATTTCTGTTTTAAGCCAGAGAATTTTATATGTGGTTTCTATCCTGTGGTACATTCAAACCAAAGGGTGTTGTGAACATGAGGAGAAGGAACAGGAAGAGGTTAGCATGTTGCAGACTTTTCTTTATTCGTCTATATTAATTTCACTGCATAATAGCAATATGAATGCCAAACAAAATAATTTCTGTTGATTTATGCAGTTCTTATGAATCACTTTGCTTTTGGTCTGGAGCCCTACAACAGCTACCTGAGGTATGGTCTATGATAACCACTCAGAAATGTGCTGCCTAGCAGGCTGCCATGCTTAAATAATCTAGTTTTGTTATTTTACTCAGCAGTAATGTAGCTTTGAGGGATATTAATCCAGTGCCAAACACTCTTTTCTAACCTAAAGCAAAATTCAGAGTCTTAAAGGAGTAGACATCTCACTTTAAGAGGCTTCTGATTATTGAATGTTATGTGGATTATTGCTGTCTCTGTATGATAAAGGAGCAACCAACACTTTTATTCTTACTATAATCAGAAAGTGATTTTTAGATTGAAAGTAGAAGACTTTTTCTAAAATTGTCATGTGTGACTGAGGTTTTTGGTAACCAAATATATGACTATATATTTGGAACTAATGCATATAGCTAACTTTTGGGTTTTTGGAGGGACCACGAAGATTATTCAAGCTAGATAGTTCACCTGATGACAAATTGATTTCAATAAGGTCAATATTACCTCTCTCCATGTGCTAGTTAGCTTCACACAGAAACACATACTGTTCCTTGGCCACAGGCTTTATTCAGGTCTCTGGTTAGCTGTTCCTTATATACTTGTCAAAAATTGAAGATTGGAGTAAATACATTTATTAATGGAAATCAACTTGAATTTGCTTCTTATGATAGTTCTTTGGAATTTCATCTGTGAAATCATCTTATCACTAAACTATCCCTTCTAGTAGGGAAATGTGGTAGAAAATAAGAGCGCAAGTAAGTACCTATTCATTGAAGCACTGAATAGTTTGGGGAGTTTTCGACATTGCTTAGAAGAGTTTGTTTGTTGTATGTGCATCAGTAATATTTTAATAAAAAAAATCACAATGATTTCACAAGATAGCCCGTTAAAATAATTATATAAGTATTTTCTCTCTAGCTATCAGTAAATGCAACTAAATGAGCTTATAAAATCTTTTTAGTAATGCAGTACATCACTGTCTAATTCACATATTCGGTTGATCATGGGCAGTTACTAGCAGTAGCGCAGTGCTATGGAGAGAGAATGGGTTTTGGAGTTAGAAAAATTTGGGTTTGAATTCTCATTTCCCCATTTGCCCACTGTCTGAGCCATGATAGTCTTTTACTAATAGAAAGTCAATAATATATACTTCCTAAGATTGCTGTAAATATTGTATTTAATGCCCTCAGCATCAAAATGGGAACATAGTAGTTGTTCAATAAGTTAGGTTACTTTTCCTCCTGAGATTTTCAGAAGGGTAGCAAGGGGGATTGACCTATGCCTGGGCTTTTTGCTATTACCATGAATATTTATGAGATTAAAGCTGTAAGAAATAAAATCATCTATGCTTCTGTAACTTACTGATGGAGAAAACATGTAACAGAGACAGTAATTTCTAATGTTGGATATAAATGTGAAATATCTTCTTACTTTCATTAGCTCAGAAGTCTATATCCATTTTCCTCAAAGCAAAGCAAAGGGAACAACTTTTCATTTTGTTAATTTTATTAAAAACCTTGTTATTTTTATCTCTATTTATTTTATTTAAAGATGCATACACAAAAGGATTTTAAACAAAAAAGAGTACCCACTCAGTGTAACTGAGAAACCCAAGCAAGCCCCAGCTTTATCTTTATTGATATATTTCTGTTAGGGGCTTGGGAGTTTAGATATTTAAATTTTTCTTCTTCCTGTCTCATTATGCCTCGTCTTCTTTGGGATTGCTATAGAAAATAGCAAAGAGAGAGGACAAGAATACATTGACCTGGATTCTGAATCCTCATTCTCTCCTGCAAAACATTTTTTTCACCATCTCTTGATTTATTTCCATGTCAAGCATCCAATAAGTGCTTTGCACAAAAACCATGCTAGCTTTGAAGTGCTTAAATTAGTGTTTTGGTTTTTAGTGGGGAAGGATAAAATTCATGTGGGTTGTTGCTGGAACAAGATGTGCATTTGAGACTCGGGAATTCCACAGTGATTTTTATCTTTTTTTTTTCTTTTTTGTAACAACTATCAGAGTTGGGATATTGCATTTGTGCTGTCTGTTTATCTTTAAAAGGAATTGAAATTTGTACACAAAATGAGTTTGTAGCTTGTTAGAGCATCAATGTTGGCGACCTAGAATATAGAATTATTCTTTTGAAATAGTAATAAATCAGTGCTTTACAATCTAATTAGTTCTGTGCTCCTGGGAAATCTTAAAGTTCTAACTTCTTACAAGAACAGCATGAAACTTCTCCTTGATGATGAGTTCCCCAAGAACATTACTAAGGTGACAGTGTATTTGAGCTGTATCTATTTTGTCATTTTGATAGTTACTCAGCATCATTTAGATTCCTTATGTCCTTCAAACTGGTTATGTTATTTCTCTGTTGTTTGAATATAATTTTTTTTAGTGAATTGCTTCAGTGGCTATTATATTTCACCCTAGGAGTATCTCCATTTTTCAGGTGAAAGTGAATTATCTGTATCTTGTAAATGAAGCTTAGTAAGAAGGTAGGAAGAAGGCACGGATGATAGGATGATATATATATGTATGTTAAAGATCAAAACACAAATGATTGTATACAATACAAATACAAAATTAAATTTGATCTCAGCACTGGGACCACAGCTAAGGAATAAAGAAACTTGTGGTAAATGAAACCTTGAGCTAGAAGATGTAACATTTGGCTTCTCATCTTAAATCTGCCACCAATTTGCTATATGATTCTGAGTACTTACCTCTCTGGGTTCAGTTTTCCTTATCTGTAAAATTACTGTGTGTTCCACAAGACTTTTTCCCCCACTTTAACATTATGATCTGGGTTTGATACTAGTATCATCAAACTACCTGGTGGAAATAAGCCCAGAAACATCCCTGGCTACAAAAGATTTAGTTTGAAATGCTACTAGAAACTAGGATAGAAAACAAGAGTCAAGGTATACTTGCATGTGGAAGTCAGATACCCTGATAGGACTCAGGAGGGAACATATGACCAAGGACAAGGTAAGCCAGAGGTTTCAAAGTCTGAGAAGTTTGAACCTATGGGACTCACAAGAGCCGTAAGTGTAGGGCAAGTGAATAGAAGACTAGATTTAAGGCAGTAGCTACAAGAAAACTTCAGGGTTTGCCTCCCAATCCCTTCTATACTCCCTGTTCGGGCAATATTCAAATCCAATTATGTCTGGTTTAGAAACTGAAGAAAGAGAAAGGACAGCAGGAATATATTGATGATGTAAACTGAATCTAGGTAAAGAAGAAGGCAGAATAATCCTTACATATGTAAATCAAATCAGTTTTCTCTGACATATAAGACACTTTCTTATATGTCATTGAATTTAGGCATGACTTGATATCTAAGGTCACATAGTGTGAACCATACTTAACTTCATTAATTTTCCTGTGAGGATCACTTAAGTTTTAAAAAGCACTGTTGATTGAATGACATAAATGTTTTGAACCTCCACATCTCTGAAACTAGGAACATAAACCAGAAATTTGACATCTTCACAAAAATGGAAGGATTCATTCCCACTGAGTTTTCTTTTCTCAGGATCTATAGGTATGCAAGAGATAACAGGAAATATAGATATGATTTTATAAATAAAAAGTGAAAGCAAAGGATCCAGTTCCTAAGCAAAAAGATATTGAAATACTTATTAGATACATCCACTTAAAGATCATGCCATCATCCCATCTTCTGAACTCCCCTCTCTCCCACTCTGTAGCCTCTTTTTTATTTCTTATGTATTTCAGGCATCGACCTTAAAACTAAACAAAACAAACAAACAAACAAAAAAATTATCCTTTCTCTTTTTCTCTCTCTGGTCTTTTGTAACCAGGCAGGTTCTAAGCTCAGTTGATTCACGGTCTAAAATGTATCTAACATCTAACTTTTTTCCCACTCCTGTTGCCTTCCTAATCAGCTCCCTACCCACACTCCCCAAGCTGCCATTGCCTTCTTTTTTTTTTTTTTTAAGATTTATTTATTTATTTATATGAGACAGAGAGAGAGAGAGAGAGAGAGACAGAGAGACAGAGAGATAAGCAGAGGGAGGGGCAGAGGGAGAGGGAAAAGCAGACACCTCCCTCCCCCGCCACTGAGCAGGGAGACTGACATGGGGCTTGATCCCAGGACCCTGAGATCATGATCTGAGCTGAAGTCAGACACTTAACCTCAGACACTTACCTGAATGAGCCACTCACTCAGGTACCCCTGCCACTGCCTTCTTAACTTATTCTTACTGTATTCTAATTCACTTGCAACTTCCATACACCCCTTTATTTTCTCATTCTGAATTTTATGTTTTGAAAAGTTCTAATGATAAACTGCATTTGTAAGTGGGCATGGTACTTAGTTAATTTATATTTTATAAGTTTAAGATACATAATATGTAACTACAATAAAAGTTTGGTCCACATGTGATAATCAGCATAACCACACCAAGCAAATACGCTCTTTTAGCATCCTGTACAGTCCTCCATTTGTGAACCAGGCATCTTGGGGCTTCAGGCTGCATACCCCTGTTCTAATCCTTTTGAGTGAAATACTAAAACTCCATTATGTCTAGGGATACCACATAATATATTGTTCAAACTGGAGCATTTTGGACAGTGAAAGGCAGGGGTATCAGTAATTATAATTAAGCTTAGACAGTGGTGTAAACTAGGACCGTCCCAGGCAAAATGGGAAGTAAGATCATTCTAGTCATGTTGCTCCCTTCTATAACCTCAGCGTCTTCCACCACCTATGAATAGAACTAAATCTTTTTTAACTTGGCATTCAGGAACTTCATCTTAACTCCTTATGTCTTTCTGACGGGTGAATTCACTGATCCTGTCACATTCTTTGCTTAAACTCTTCACCCTTGCACCTTTGCTTATGTTACCCTCTTCCTGGAATGTCATTCCCTCACCACTTCACCTGTTTAATCCCTACACAGCTTTTAAAGTACAGTTTATCTCTCCAGTTTCCCATGAAGCTCCCCTACTTTAGTTATTGTGATTAACTACTCTTCTCTCTGAACTCTTAAGTACTGGTCGGTCACTTGGCCCATTCATGCAGTCTTACACTGATAAGAGATTTTTAGGTTTAATTATCTGATATCTTTCAAATGGAATTCAGATTGCCCAAAGGCACCTTTCCTATCTTATACTTCCTTTTGGTACTTCAGGGTCTTCTTTTGCCCTTTCTTCCCACTGTTATTAACTAGACACTGGTTACCCTCCAAGGAGCTCTGGAGGTGATGTCAAAATGAAGGAAGGGATTCTAAAGGCCAGAGACTGAAGAAAGAATCTTTACGTGAGATGAGAAATACGGAGGCTGGAGAGGTAGACAAAACTACAAAGTTCACGCATGCACCAGTAGCTAATAGAAGGGGTTGGAGTGGGGCGTCATGAAAGGTGGGTCATGGAAAAGAGAGAGAGAGAGGTGGGAACATCATGGGAGAAGTTGGGAGGCATGGCAGCAGTAGAATTCTGAATATTGTCTAGACTTGGAAATTTGGTGTTCAAAATGGCCCACAGTCCAGGAGCTTATTAGAAATGTAGATCATAGGCCCCACTCTAGACAGTAGGCTGAGTCAGAAACTTCATATTAACGAGCTCCCTAGGAGATTCCTTTGAGAAGCACTGGCCTGCAACATCCACTTGTCTTTGCACACAGATTTTATTATGTGGCTGTGTTCTGGTGCATGAGTGGATCTCCCTGAGTTGAATATTGAGGGGTAACACTCAGGATATCCAGTAATAAAGATGGGTAGAGTAAGTGCTGGTTTGAAATCTAATTTATTTTCCTGTTGGTTTCTTAGGGCTTCAGATGACAATGTAGTCTATACAGACTTTCACAAAGGTGGGAATGAAGGAGATTTGAGCTCTGTGTGTATTAGAATAATATTTCTCAGATAAGAAACTGTGACTTAATAAGAATTGGGTGGAGGAGAATAATCGAAATAATCTAATTATAGAAGAACCAGAGTTTTCAAGTGTCTGTTCATGTCATTAGGATCTGTAAGGTTTTTGACCTCAAATATCTTCTTGCCAGTTTTAAGTGCTTCAGGACAGGAAAACAGTTGGCCATCTGGTTTTACTAAACACTTTCTCACGTACAAGGACAAAATGTATTACTTGGAGCAGCTGAGAAGTGCACTGTTGGAAGAATTTAGGACACTTCTCTATACAAACTCTTTCTCAAGGATGAAGAGCTTGGCCTGTATCAAAAATTAAAGGAATTTCTGTTGGGAGTGCTTCTGATTCTTTCTTCATATGTTTCAGTTTTCTGTAGATGGTGTCAAAAATAAGCATTTATTTGAACTAGAGAAGGTATCTCACAGTATGAGCTACACATAGCCCGTTGCCCACCCTTCCTTTAATGGAATAGAAAACTTTGCTATCTAAATCTTTGTTAAGAGAATTCTGTTACATGTATTTTTTGTTATTTTCATTATTGAATTAGAGATGACACTTGGCTAGTTAGAATTCTGTTTAAGAAAAAAATAAAATCACACATTGAAAAAGATTAATGATAAACTTCTGATAAAACATTAACTACATTGTTCTGTAGAAAAAAGGCAACATAAAATAACAGAAAATAACAAAATTCTGTATATTGTGCTAAACACATTATTTTCACCATAGATACAAGCTCAGAAACACAAAAACCTTTCAACATTGCTAATTTTATACTTTTATACTAATTTTATACTAAGTATACTTTATACTTATCCCCCCATGATTTGATCTAACTTGTCTCCAGCAGATGTCAGTGATCCTTGTACATAGGGTGCTTTGTCAAAGAGTGCTTTGATCACAGTTATTAGCAACACAAAAATACAAGATCAAAACTATGAATTTATATCTAGGGAGGATAGATTCAAACAGATGTCAGCTAGCATATATATTTGTTCAGCCAAAGGCAAGATTACTCAGCAAATATTTAGTAGATTGTATTTCTTGATTTTTTTGTATTTGATCCATTTGTTTGTTTAATAATTTGCTCTTGAGGCAGCATCATACAGGCATTTGTCAAAATATGAACCATTGCAATATATTAACCAATTACTAATTTTATATATAATGTAACAGAAAGAGCAGGATATTTAAACTGGGAATCAAGAGAACTGGTGAAAAATGGTAACATGATGTCCTCAAATTCACTAGGATTGGGGTAGATTATTTATAGAGAATTTTTGACTTCAAAAATTTCTTACACTTGTAATTCTCTTTAGATAATTTATTTTAAGCCAGAGATAATGAAATAAAGAGGCAACAAAAACCAAAACATTTACAAAACCAAACATGTTGCATATAGTACACCCCAAAGCTTGTGTAGAGTGGGATTGCATGCATCCTATCCTCTGGCGCCTCCCCCTCCCTGTTGCTGGTACCCAGGGTGCCCACCTTAACTCCTTTGCAGTTTTCTTGTCATGTGTCAGGCCGTTCTCAAGGAGCCATGCAAGTTAAGGGATGCACATTCCTTGTGTAAGTGGAACCATTCTTACTTTGCCCATGGATCCTATGCCTATCCTAGGGCAGTGTGCAGAAGGTAGGAGTGTGGTCAACATTATTGCATTATTTTAAGATGTGTTGTTCTACATTCATACTATAACATTCTGACTACTAAATTTAACATGACCAGTATATTAATTGTTGTTTACATTTCCCACATACTCTGGATAAGACTGTATTTGTGGTTGTCTTGTGCACTTACAGTTTGAGAAGAAGATTAGCAACCTTTGGAATCATTGGAAGCCAGTATCTACGGGCAGCATGAGGGATAATTCAGTGATTCAGAGATAGTGGGAAAGTAGAAAGAGGTTTTCTGTCTGCTGCTCTTCTAAAATATTTTAGGCTTATTTGAATGAAATCAACACTACATGAATTCCACTCTCTCATTCAATTCAGGCTTCTTGTAATGGATATTTGCCTCATTTTTTTGAGGGGCTGGAGGGCTGACCAACATCTGATGTCTCTTCTTATATTCTTGGAATTTCCCTATAATTAATCTGGGAGAGAGGCAGAGCCCATCTTGCATAAGATAGAGGCTGAGAAAGCTTGATGTTTGCTTTCCCAGGGTTCCTTTCATCTAGGATCTGAGCACATAACCTATATTCCACCAATCAGACAAATGTGTCCTCCTCCAGCTTTGAATAAAAGTTATTTTTTTTTAAGATTTTATTTATTTGAGAGAGAGAGAGAGCACAAGCAGGTGGAGGGGCAGAGGGGGAGGGAGAAACAGACTCCCCACCGAGCAGGGAGTCTGATGCGGGGCTCGATCCCAGGACCCTGGAATCATGACCCGAGCTGAGGGCAGATGCTTAACCGACTGAGCCACCCAGGCATCCCAGAAGTTATTGATTCCAAAGAGCAGACACTGGAGAAAATCCATTTTGGTGATGGCTGGTGGCAGCAGTAGCGGCAGTAATACCAAGTTTTTAGGGCCAGTGCGAGAAGCAGTGGCAGAGCGGCTCTTGACATTCAGCATAAGTAGTAGGAAGCAGCAGTAACTTCTCTGGATTGGTTTTGTGGAATGGCTTGGCCATGGTTCTTTGCCCTCATTTGCACCTGTTCTTTAACTCACAGAACTGTGAGTAACCTTTCCACTTTCCAAGAAATTCTCTTTTTTCTAAAATAATCGTCAGTTTATGTTGTTTGAAATTATAAACCCTGATTGAAGAGTGTTCCATACCCCTCTGTTTATTCTACTTTGTTCTTATGCTGGAGCCCTTCCCTGATTTTCTTTCCCTTTAAGGCCTCCTTTGATGCCCCTCTTATCCTGACTTTCCTTTGTCCTCTTCTCTGATCTCCCCTCCTAGTGGGAGATGGGAGCAGACAGTGTGATAAGCCTTGCTGTCACACATTTTACCTTGAGAACTAGCCCTGCTCTCACCTGGATGTGACCGTTTCTTGCATCTAGGTCATTGAATGATGTGTGAAGCAGAAGCCACTATATCTGAATAGATAAAGCTTATCCACAGGTTTTGTGATGATGTTTCATTTACATTCTGTGACAATTTCATTACTTGCTATGGGGAGATTTTGCCATGCAAATGTCGTGCATCTATTTTTAGGTCATTTCCTTTGTTGAACTGTTTCATGGTTCAGCTTCAATTGTTTAGAGACATGCAGTCCTAGAATGCCTTAATTTTATTGACATTTCCCCCCCACCCTTGCCCGAAAATTTCTGGGAAATTAAAGATTGTTAATGTAAGAGGCCTAACTCCTGATGCTTTCAATTTCAGTACATGTACTGGTTTGTTCCAACCAAAATTCTAGCTAATTTAGAATTATGGAAAAGTTATTATGCTGACATTTAAACTCATTTGGTGGTAAATGTGGTAAAGCTCTCTTTAAATACCATGAGGAAGAAAAGTAGTAACAAAAATCATTTTATGGGTTTTCAGTTATTTTTTTCTAAAGCAGTAATGGTGACACATTTTTGAACACTGAAAAACAGAATGTCACCTTCAAAGTTGGACCCTAGGCAGTTAGTTTGAGTAGTAAATCTTGTTCTAACACCAGCAAAAACAATTGCTTTCTTTTTATTTATTTAGTTATATATATATATATTTTAAAGATTTTTATTTATTTATTTGACAGGGAGAGACAGCCAGAGAGAGAACACAAGCAGGGTAAGTGAGAGAGAGAGAAGCAGGCTTCCCGCCGAGCAGGGAGCCCGATGCGGGGCTCGATCCCAGGACCCTGGGATCATGACCTGAGCCGAAGGCAGACGCTTAACGACTGAGCCACCCAGGCGCCCCTAGTTATATATTCTTTTAACAATTTGTTTTCTTTTTAAATCCAGATGCAGAGTTAGTAATGTATACTATATTGTCATATGCAGAAATCATGGACTTCTACATAAAGAGACCCATTGGAGCAGTTGTACAACTCATAGCGTGAAAATGAAGTAGCAGCTCAGGGAGAAAGTTTCACTCAAATATTATCTTTCTTTCTTTTTTTTTTTTTTTTTTTTAAGAGAAAGTCATTATATAGGCCATTAGAGTGGCTCTTCAGTTATCCAGTGAAAAACATGGTGAGGAGGGTATATTTTCTATTGCTGCTGTAACAAATTACCACAAATTTGGGGGCTTAAAACAACACAAATTATTATCTTGCAGTTCTATAGGGTAGAAGTCTGGCACAAGTCACAGGGCTAAAATCAAGTTGTTAGCTGGGCTACGTTCCTTTCTGGAGGCTCTAGGGCAAAATCTGTTTCCTTGTCTTTTTTTAGTTTCTAGAGACTGTTCACATTCCTTAGATACTGGCTTCCATCCTCCCCATCTTCAGAGCCAACAACACGGTATCTCCATAACAAGTCTTTAAGAGTCACATCTTTGACTCTGAGTTATGCTTCTATTTTTAAGAAATCTTGTGATTACATTAGATCCACCTGGATAATCTCCCTATTTTAAGGTCAACTGATGAGCAAACTTAATCCATCTGCAAACTTAATTCGCCTTTGCCATATAATGTAACATTTCACAGGCTCCGGGGATTAGGACACAGACATCTTTGGGGAGGGGGCATACATAATTGTTTTTACCATAATGGGAGATGATGATATGTAGCTATGAGAAAACAGGTGGAAATGCTAGAGCCACAAAGTATAATTCTTTGGGGGAACCCTAGAAATACAGTGAAGATGGCCCAGGGTCCTGCTCTACAAAGTCTGCTCCATGGGGCAGCGCATGGGCATCACCTGGAGCTTGGTAGAGAGCAGACTCTTGGGCCCTACCACAGACCTACTGATCCCGGACTTAGAGTTTAGCAAGATCCTCAGGTGAGATTCATATGCATATTAATCTGTGAGAAGCAAGGTTCTAGGAGAGGGACTCTATTTCCTTCCTTCAACTTGAAAAGCTTCGGTTGTATCTGCTTCAGTTATGGACTACTGCTAAGTTTTCACTTGAAGAATTTGAAAGGGAACTGAAAAGAGTTTGAAAGTCACTGCTGTTTGGGAGGCAAAGGATCCTCCTCTCAGTCATTGCTGCTCTTACTCTTAAGTCCGTTATTGACTTCCTGCTTCCATAAGAATCAGAATTTTCTTTGGAGGGGGAAGAGTGGGAGATGAAAAGTGACAGAAAATGTAGATTGTTTAATTTTCAGAAGATGAAAAGAAGGGTATTGAGAAGAATAGACGTCAAACGATAATCTCAGTCCCTAGCAAAAGTATAGAATGGAGTAGTAAAAAAATTGTGAGTACTTTGGAGAATTTTGGAGAATTGTGACATCACAAGGCTTCAAAATGAGTTCACCAAGAACATGGCATAAAAAATTTTATGTCCTTTTGTAGTAGAGTTGCTAATATGGCAAATCAGGAGAATATGTGCACAACATATCTTAATTTTTGTTTGTGAATCAATTGGTCAAATGTAAGGTGAATGATAGAATTGATAAATTCTGGGGTGCCCGGGTGGCTCAGTTGGTTAAGCATCTGTCTCTTGGTTTCAGCTCAGGTCATGATCTCAAGGTCATGAGATTGAGCCCTGAGTTGGGCTCCATGCTCAGCGCAGAGTCTGCTTGTCCTTCTCCTTCTGCTCCTCCCCCTGTGCTTTCTCTCTCTCATAAATAAATGAAATCTTAAAAAAAAAGAAGTGATAAAATCTTATCTGGTTAAAAACGTTGTATCTAAGGTGTGTTGCATGATGATTTACAGAGAGCAGAGAGGTAGAAGGCTCACCATAGGTATCTGTCCTTTACTGTGTTACTCATTTTTATAAAAGCCACCTAGGAAGATGAGAGATCCAAGTTTCCCCCTCCCCCAATCTCTCCTTTAAAGGAATAGCAGATAGAGTATACAGTTTTGATAACCAGAATTAAAACTATCATTCCTAAAGGGAATGCTGTGATTAAAGTCACAGTGAACTTCATCAGTGTTGAAGGTCAGTTTCTCTACACATCAGTAGACAAGAGTTAGTGATCTGCTTGGAGAAACACAAATGCAGGAGAGCTGGGATTTTAACTGATTATATGCTTCCCATGAGCTAATAGTTTAATGCAGCCAAATGAGGGCAGGGACTGCTTGATTTTGAATCCCCAAGGCCTAGCCTAAACCAAGCACTTAGTAGGTACTTGGTAAATGTTTGCTGAATGCATAATTATTGAATTATAGAAAAGCTAGCATTTTGTCCGGTTACAGTAATAGAAGTCTATAGAGTCTATAGTATAAGGTGATTCATTCCTAACATATTACATATGCTTCTGAGTACCATGTTTTTAGACTCAGAGTGACAAAATACTATGCAGGAGAAAAAACTGGAAACTTGAAGAAAAAATGAGAACTGTGTCCTGTGGGGAACGTTATTAGTGGAACAAAGAAGAAAAAGGGAAGATTTTAAATAGGCATTATTTTAAAATCCTATGTAAACATGAGGACAGGCTTGTTATTATAATAGGCTGGTAAAGAGCAAATGTAGGCAAGCTACAAAGCTGTAAATTGTAGTTTAATATAAGAATTTTCTAACCAACTAGGCTGTCAACCGATGGAATGGGCCTCCTTTGACAGTGAGGCATTTCCTATCACTGGAGGCTAAATGACCATTGGTCAGATAGACTGGATAAAGGAGTTTTCATGGCATGGAAGGATTCCTTAAAAAGATTTCTGATTCTCAAGCTCTTTAGGGCATGGGCTGCAGATTTTTGTTTTTAATCTACTAACCTATTCAGGAAATATTTATTGACTTGGCATTTATTAGTTTTAAGGAGTTAATATCTCTTAGTTTGCTTCTGTAAATTTGAATGAACCAAAGTAAGAGAAGATAAAGGGATCAGAGCATAAAGAATTGGAAGGAATAGGACTCTTCAAGTCATTAAGGAGATCCAGGAATTTCTAGTTAATTCCTAGTTGCTAAATTTCTATGCTGTCTTCTTATTAATTTCTCTCCTACAGTAAATAAATGAAAAAATTAGAGACACTAGTTAAGCAGAATTTCTCTGGGTTTCTTTTAATTTTTAGTAATCACAATAGATTTGTATGATTGGAAAAAATGTTGTTCAGTCATTCACTCATATCTCTTACTTTGAGGAATAAAAGACATTTAAGAGATATCCCCTAAAACATGGGGACCAAAAACTTAACCTTGTAATAGAAAAGTAAATATTTTAAATTCATAGATATAAGGATCACTGTCATTAGAAGTGTTCTGTTGTTATTCAGGGACATGCTTTACTTTTGATGTGACTTGATAATTAAAACATTACCTCTGCAACAGAATGACTTCCTGAAAGAGACATGTGGATTCAGAGAGACTGGCAAGTACGATGGTAGTATGCTAAGGTAGTATGCTAAGTATGCAATAGTGGCAAAAATCTCTTGAAAGGAGATGAGAAATAATGGGGTCAAGGCTTTCTAGGTACATTGCAATCTCTAATCACCTTCATATTAAATCAAAGAGTAAAAGTTTTGTACCACAATCAGACAACATAAAGTTTTGGAAGAGTTCTTGGTGAAAAAATTGCTGCAAAAATACTTAGAAAAACTAAACAAAAACAGTTGAATTTATGTTTGTCATAACTTTTCTCCTCCTACTTGTCCCTGGTAAATTTGAGGACAAAGCCAGTGTTCTGGTTAAACAAAGAGATTGTTCTGGGCATGACAATGTGAAATAAAAGATTTTCTGTCTAATTCTTCCCATATGTTGGACAAACTAAGTTTATTGTTTAGAATACTTTGATGGGGCAAAAAAGTTAATGAAGTAAAAACAAGTAATGAATCCAGTAAATTCATTATAATTCTGAATCTCCCATTGTCATATGTTGCTATTAGTTCTTCCATTGCCCTTTCTCTATGGAGGACTTACATGTCATGTTCATTTATAACTATACCAATTTTTTTTCTAAAAACAAAGTTTTTTTCGGGTTGCCATTTTTGGAACATTTTCTCTTTATTATCAGTTAAAAATATGTTACCTGATATGTTACAAGAATATATGTAACATATGTATATGAGTTCTAAGGTATAATGATATAATGCACACCAAGGAATCTGTCATTGAATTAAAAAATGTTACCCATGTTTTACATTTAAACTGGGTGCTTGCTTTTTCTCCTATCCTCTTGATTCTCCCCTCTATCCTGAGAGTCAACACAGAGATATATCATTCTCTTGCCTTAAATTAAAAAAAAAAAATTGTATGTATGCCTAAACAATACAATATTATTTTTGCTTGTCTTGAGCTATAAAATTTGTGTCATACTGTATGTAGCCTTCTGATACTTGCTTTGTTCACTTAATTATATGTGTAAGAGGCACCTATGTTGTTGCCAGTCACAGTTTGCTCATCTGTACTGTTTTATTATTTCACGTGTGACACATCACAATCTCTTTTCTTTTAGATGACCATTTGTTTATTTCTAATCCTATTTTATTATTACAAACATTGCTACTGTGAGCCCTTTGGAGCACATGTACAAGCATTTCTCTAGTATATACATAAGAATTTCTCTAGGATTGGAAATTCTAAGGTATGGGATATCTGCATGTTCTGCTTTACACGGTAATACCAGACTTTCCCCAGGTGTTTTTCCAATTTACCCTCTCTTCATATTTTATGTGTTATAGTTGACCCTTATGCTTTCTAACACTTGATAATGTCAGAAAAATGTCAATTTTTTCCATTCAAGTTTTCACAAATAAAATATTTTCTTATAAATATGAACATTCATAGATAATTTTTTAAACAAAAGGAGATAGTAATAAAATGGCAATCAGGACAATTGATGTTCATTCATTCAGCAAGTACTAATTGAATGCCTACTGGGTAGCTATCACTATGAAAAACGTGAGCATATAAAGAAAAGCTATAAGAAGTGTTCTCACTCTAAGGGGACTACAGTATATATAAAACTGAAGCATTCAAATACTAGTACAAGATAGCATTATCATTTTTTTAGTTTTCTTTCTCCTCTCCCTTCATATTCTTTGTCTCTATAACTTAGGACTTCTCAAGGAAGAAATTTCAGTGTTCCCTGCCTTAAAAGTAACCTTCGAGTGTGTGTTCTGTTTTATTCCGGCCATTCGTTCCACCAGCTTTACACTTGGACTGCTGCTACAATCTCTTCAGTAGAATGGACAGTTTAATGAATGAAGCTTTTTACATGAGTGAAAAGATATGTAGGAAAGTAGAAGAAAGTAGAGTATAGGATCTTAGGTGGTAGAATAAAATAATTTGGATTTTATCCTATAGACAAGGAGCAGCTAAAGGATTAAAAAATTATATTTTCTCAGTTTCTGATTTACTCAGAAGGGATTACATTTAGAAGGGATTTGCTGAAGCTAAATGTACAAAGGAAAAAAGGACATATATGTAAGTTCCAGGAATATGTCTTTTTCATGGAGGAAATAAGAGTAAAATATCATGTGATACCAAAAACCAGTATCTAAGACAGTCTCTAAGCTAGTATTTTCCATAAGTATGGCAAATTAACCAGACCACATTATCCTGTGGGAAAAAAAATCAACATTCTTTACTTCTTACCTGGCATAAATTATTCTGGATAAATTTAATGCTTACCATAAGTGGTATTCTCTTTCTAAATAGTTTGTTGCTTTATTTTTAAACTTTTGTTTTGTATTGTTCTAATGTCAAACATGATTAGCTACTCTTCTAATTTGTGTATAACACAAATTCCTACGAACTCTGTAGCTCAATATTCACTGATTTAGACTCTTAGTTTACATAGTCAAACATGTTTTTGGAAAGACTAGGAAGTTTAGCACAAAAACCCAGAGTCCAAATGAACTGTGGAATGAATGAGAATCAGGCAGTGGGCTGAATGGCATTCAGAATGTCCAATTTCTCTTAGTACTTCTTCATAGCATAATTTTTTTTTTTTTTTAAAGATTTTATTTATTTATTTGACAGAGAGAGACACAGCGAGAGAGGGAACAAGAGGGAACACAAGGGGAGGGGGAGAGGGAGAAGCAGGCTTCCCGCAGAGCAGGGAGCCCAATGCGGGGCTCGATCCCAGGACCCTGAGACCATGAACTGAGCCGAAGGCAGACGCTTAACGACTGAGCCACCCAGGCGCCCCTTTATAGCATAATTTTTATGAGACTGTTTTCTCATGAAAATCTTTTCTAGTGAGTTTTGATGGCTTAGGGAGTGAAAAGCATTATTAATAAAAACAGAGAATTATAAATTCTAGGACACATAATTTTTTTTTTAGGTCTGATGAATTTTAAACCATTTTGAGGATGTTTTAGTAATTATGTATTTATCCTATCATCAAATGAGTAACATTAAATTTGATTGCCAAACAAAACTGTTAGAAAGAACCTTTTGTGGGGCGCCTGGGTGGCTCAGTTGGTTAAGCGACTGCCTTCGGCTCAGGTCATGATCCTGGAGTCCCTGGATCGAGTCCCGCATCGGGCTCCCTGCTTGGCAGGGAGTCTGCTTCTCTCTCTGACCCTCCCCCCTCTCATGTGCTCTCTCTCATTCTCTCTCTCTCAAATAAATAAATAAAATCTTTAAAAAAAAAAAAAAAAAAAAAAGAAAGAACCTTTTGTAACTTGCAAGATGGACATTATTAATTCTTCTGTGAGTAGAGGCCATTTGTGAGGTACTTATACCTAAGAAGAAAGGAATAAAAAACGACTGCTTCTCTTAAAATGAAATGATGCTTACTTTTCTTCATTTTTGTTTCTATTCTCTCTATATAGACCAAATTAACCTGCAATATTCTGAAATCACTGCCATATCCTTCAGGTACATATATCCTTCAGGTTTACCTGGAATGGCAATTAGATACACATTTAGAGTTGGTAGAACTTTAAAATTCTCTTATAAATATACATAAAAATAATGACAGTATTTTAGACGAGTTTTTGGTTATTTTTTTGAGGTGCTTCTCCACTATCCTGAGTTTTATAAGCAGATCCACTGTGGTTCATAATTAACAATAGGAATAAAGGGAGAAGAACATTTTGTGGCAGAAAACTAGTCTGGAGGCTTTCATGCTGTAAATGGAGTATGGCATTGTCTGTTGTTTCATTATGTAATGTTTATAAACTTAGCTTTAAAAAGTAGATATTAACCTTTCAAAAATAAACAATGAAACCTAAACATACATAGACTCTTAAAATTACAATTTAGTTTGACTTAATCGAGCCTGGGACATATTTGCTAATGATTGAAGGAAGCTGTTTTATGCTTTTATGAGAATAGTTTATTTTTGTATTTATTCCCTTTTATCTCTATTTAATCTTCTCCCATCCCCACATAGTCAATAACTCTAGGGTTTTTGATGTGTATCTTTACATTTTATATATGAAAGTATATATGTTTGAAATATTTTATACAACTTTCACTATTAAGGTGGATTTCTAGAACCGAACTATACTAAAAATTGTACCTTACTTTTTCTCAGTTATATTATTCTTGACCTTCTGAAAAAAATCATAGCAAACTTTTTCCTTATTTGGTGTGTGGCTGTTCTTTTTTTTTTTTTTCTTTTTATGCTGTATTAATTTTTTTTTTAAAAGAAAAATGTGGAAAGTACTAATCAGGACAAAGAATGGAAAAATAAATCACACATGATCCCACTGCCTAGGGGTGGCTGGTTCACATTTTGGCTTACTTCTTTTTAACTTTTAAAAATGTTAAAATGTTTTTTTAAAATTTGAGTTAAGAATTTTTTTTACAAGGAATTTTGTGATTTTTTTCCTTCATGTTCATTATCACATAAGCATTTAAGTCTTTTAAGCATAATTTTACTGGTTATATACTATTTCACTTATAGATGTATCATAACTTATTTTCAAATGTTAGACTTTCATTGTTTAAAATTTTTATAAATAATATTGTATTGAACATTTTTGTACATAAATATTGGTCTTATATTTTATTTACTTTTTTATGATAAATTATTATTTTTTTAAAAGATTTATTTATTTATTTGACAGAGACACAGCGAGAGAGGGAACAAAAGCAAGGGGAGTGGGAGAGGGAGAAGCAGGCTTCCCGCTGAGCAGGGAGCCCGATGCGGGGCTCGATCCCAGGACCCTGAGACCATGACCTGAGCTGAAGGCAGATGCTTAACGACTGAGCTACCCAGGTGCCCCTATGATAAATTATTAGACATGTAAATATATTGCCAAGATATCTTCAGATAAGTTCTATCAGTTGTCTTACCAGGAGTGTATGAGGATGCTCATATTATTAAGCTCTTATAAATATTAAATATCATCTTTTCTTTTTCTTATTTGGTGGGTTAAAGTAGCATCCCATTTTTACTTACTTTGCATTTTTCTTTATTAATGCAATTGAACAGTTTTTTCAAATGTTTGCTATATATTTGCAATTTTACACATTGTCCACCCATTATCTTTGTTCACTTATCAATGAGTGTTAGTGTTTTTCTTATTTATAAGTATGAGCCTTTGTTGTATTTGCAAAATATTTAAAAAAATTTTGTTCAGATTTTGTTCAGTTTTTGCATTTTTTGGGTTATTCAAAATTTTCAAACTTTTCTTTTTACTACTTTTATTGCTTTTATTTTAGAAAACTCTTCTAGATTATGTATGTATATTTGACTAAATATAACTCTAATCCATGTATAATTTATACTTATTGAATATCTAAATTGAATATTTTCCAAAACTCAAGTGTCTCAGCCTTATCTCCTATCTATGATTTATGGTGTCTCTTCTGTTGTATCTGAGATTTGTTTTGGGGTTTTTCTATTCCTTTGATCTCTCTATTCTTACTATACTGCTTAATTACATCTTTTGTTATGTATCTACTATGTTGCATGTGTCTGATGGGACTTGCCCTGAAATCTTGGATTTTAAGAAACTTTGTCCAGTGGTTTGCTCTCAATTTTTGGGAATGTTTGGGCCCAAGACACTTCTTCACTGCTTCTTTCTCAGTACATGGATGCACCTTCATTGTGTTTCATCGAAGGACAATAGACTAATAATACTCTGGTTAAACCTTAGGAGCTAGAGGACTCTTGGCTATTAAAACAAGGAAAGGAATCCACAAAGCAGCTGCTAGTGATTATAGCACAAGAAGAGGAAATCATGGACAGGCCCAGAGGAGTAGGCAAGAATTACCTGCAGCCTCTGAGCCCTCTGTGAGGAAGTTATGGGGGAAAAGCACTCTTAGAACCACATCTGGTCTATGACTCAACTAGGAAGGAAAGGGACAATAGGGAAACATCCACAGTAATCTTAAGGGAGTTCTGTGAGTATGAAACTGTTGTGAAAATTAAACAAAATAAATATAATTGTCTTCACTTATTGAGAGGGCTTCAGGTGCGCTGGGGTACTCTAAACCTTTAATTCAGTATTAACTACCCAAGAATAGTTTACTAAGTTATAGATTATTGTGCTCAATTAGATGTGAGATGAAAAGTAAGATAGTTTCAGTTCCAGATAGAATTGCATTTTGGATAATAGTTTGGAATGAGAAATGATCATCACGGGGCATTCTCTCACACATTACGCTTGTGAAAAGGAAGTAAGGAGAAAGAGGGCTTAATGCGTTGCCATCCCTGCATGTGCACGCAAGCAGAACTGGAAGCTTAATTGGCACAGAAAAACATCTAAAGGCAAAAACTCCTTTGAAGCGGTAATACTGATAATTTTTGGCTGCCTAATGGAGGAGCCTTAACTTGAGGACTAAGACTGTGATTTCTCCAAAGGAGGGGCTAAGGGAACTCCATGTTGTCATTGAGTAATTCCTGTTTATACCCAGGCTGCTTTTTACGCAGAGGTCACTATCCTGAATACAAAGGTTTCTGTAGCTCTCTTTATCATTTCCTGTCTATCCTAAAGAGGGTCAGTGGAGAAGTGTGTGTGTGTATCTGTGTATCTCTACCTCTATCTATATGTATATCTACCAATTTCCCATCCCTTACAAAACCTAGCCAGCAGGATACTGAGTGAATAAACAGAGCTGGAATTTTGAGAGTTCATTTAGTTTGATTTTTTGTAGCATTCTTAATTACCTAGAAAAGATTTTACCATTATCTTAACAATTGACTTAGTACTGTTTCCCATAAGGCAGAAGGTTAAAGAGAAACAGAGGCACGGACTCCTGATACCACAGTCAACACTCTCATGTCCTTCCCACAATAAGAAAGATGTATATTTAAATTTTACCTTTTATGGCCATCAGTTTTCCCATTACTCTAAGCCAAAGGCTCTTGCTGACTAGCTGTGATTTTATTTATGCACATAACTAATTATGTCACTAGCAGATGGTTGCTTGAGATAATGATTCGTAGTAAATGTTCTTAACAATCACGTTATTAGACTACAGAAGGGGTGGTCAGTACTACCATAGGATGATGGAAGTTAGTTTTAAGCAACCATTATCATTAACTAGAGCAGAATATCTCGAGCAAGAGAATTTTTAAAATTTGAGGCTTACATCATTTTAAATCATGGATAGTCTTGAGGTATTCTGTCAGCCTTCCACCAACTTTCCCCATAACAGAACCTATGGTATGAGGCCTTACTATGGTGTGTGCTAAATGAAAGTGACTCTCATTAAGCTGGCACAATGCCAGTGCTGGGAGTACTCCATTTTGATGTAAAAATACTAATCTCACCTAGTGTTTTTATAGAACCTTTTTCTAAAGAGCCAAAGGCACTATATCAATACCATTTCATTATGGTAGGCTTAGCTGATTTTAGTTCATCAAGCATGTATCATTTATTAGCCAAATACTGTGCTTGGTGAGGGAGACAAAGCGAAACCTAAGATGTGAGCTTTGCAGTTCAATGATTCTCAAACTTCAGTGTGCCTAAGACTCATGTGGGGGCTTGTTAAAAATGTATATTTCTGGTTCTTTTCCTCAGAGATACTAATTCAAAAGGGCTGGGCTGGGCCCGGAGCCTGTATTTTTACTATGTATTCCAGGTAATTGTGGTGCCGACAATGATTTTCTCAGGCATGACTTGATGAATGTTTAAGGCAGGACACAGACTTTGGGATCAAATTGACCACATACTGGTTCCCCAGTTACTATCTATGTGATTAAATGAAAGCTCTTAGTTCCTGAAATCACCAAGTCTTAGTTTCCGTAGTAATTTCTACTTTATAGAATTACTGGGAAGGTTGGATGGAAAGGTGTATGGAGAGTCCTTAGCAAAGTGCCTCATCTGGGGTACAAACTCACTAAGTGGATGTCTTTGTTAGTATTAACAAGCAAATCTGGACCAACTTAACTACTTTTGTGCAATCCAGTTGGGAAATGTTGAAAGTAAGAGTCTGTGGATAATTGAGGAGTCTAGGAGGAGTTGACTTAACGATGAAAGGCAGGAATGAGTCAGCATTTACAACTATAAATTTAAAAGATTTAAAGTGGTCCTGGGAAGAGACACAGCTGAAGGGCATAAAGACCCAAATGCAGAATGAAGTGATTAGAGTATTTGATTCAACTAGAGAAAGGAAAGGGGAATTGCAACAGTCTTCATAATACCTAGCAGGGAGGATTACTGGCCATCCTGGCATGTTGGAAGAAACACTAATTTAAAAAATTACAAATATACCATTTCACCAGGAGAAAAAGAAGCTGTTTACTTGTCCTTTGTTGATAAATAAAAAAGAAAAAAAAAAAACCCTCCTAGGGAACTTTGTTTCCAAGAGCAAAGAAACAAAAAATTAAGGACTTGATAAAGAATAGAGCTCATCAGATTAGAGATCCAGATTCTGAATTTACTATTATTTTTCAAATTCCATGCATTTGGACTGAAAAAAAAAAACTATATCTGCTTTTCGTAACATTTTAGTTGTCTTATTACTTCATAATATAATTAAATCAAGTTATTCTATTGCCCTGTTGTTTTATTGTGCATTTATTTTTAATGACACTTTACACACAAACTTTCTATAAAGTGCTGAATAAGGAGTTTCTGAACAATGGAAAGAACCACTATTTTTGTAAATGCTTATGTAATTGGGGTGTATGAGACAATAAAGGTAGATGAAAAATCATTAAAAGTGAATTTACTGGAAAAATAGCTTACATTTATGAATTGCTTATTCAAAACTTGAAGCCTAAAGTGGAGGACCAGATAATTTTTTATTGAAACAAGAAAACTCATTTTGACCCTAACCAGCCTGGAAAGCTTTGTGTACCAGTAGATAGCACACCAA
The DNA here is from genome assembly GCF_004348235.1 of Phoca vitulina. Lineage (NCBI taxonomy): Eukaryota > Metazoa > Chordata > Mammalia > Carnivora > Phocidae > Phoca > Phoca vitulina. Next base: position 40,259,468 of record NW_022589712.1, read on the forward strand.
TCTAAGGCTGCCAAAAGCCAATCAGAATGTCTTCTCATCCCACTTCCCTAGATCACACTGTAATAAAAAATCCTTGCATAAAAGAACAATGACCAATCAAAGACTTTAAGATTTTCTCCTTTCACTCTCTAAAATCCACTCTACTTTCAAAGGTCTTTCAGTCTACCAGACTAAACTGACAGTAGCTGACTTTTTTTTTTTATGAGTCCAAGCTCTGAATAAATAGCATTTGATTAATTCTGTATGTGGTCTTTCATCCGTTTGACAACTTAAATAAGGGTTGATTTTTAGTCTTCCTCATTCATGGCCATACTGTGATAGTATATCACTTGAGATCATAGAACTGGTATCAAATGATTGTCCCCATACGTGTATAGACCCATCACAAAATATGCACACAGATTCTTTCAGCAAGCAGCTTCTTCCAAGAGAAGGAAGGTATATAATCTTTCAATATTTTAGCAAAAGAACTCCAGAGAAAGCATCTTTGTGTTGGGAGGTTTGGTTCATTTTGGACATCTGTGTCATAACCTCACTGAATCTTAGATTGTTTCCTAATTTACTGCTATTAGCCTACCTCTTGCCAGCTTCTTCCCCCCAGGACACGGACCCTGCCCTCAGACCTTTATTTTCCATCTGTTTTGAGGATGGGGGAAAGACTAAGGGACAGAAATAGGTCTTAGCTGTGAGAATTGAAAAAAGGTATAGTTAAATAAGGGGTAAAATAAAAATCAAGTAATGATTTGTAACTAAGTGGGTTAATATTTGTGTGAAACACTGTAATGCTTTGTAAATATTTTAAAATAAATAAATTGGTCATTAAGAAGAATGTATGTTCGTTATGTTCAAATTTAGCTCATGCCCCCTTTCCCTGGTGATTATAACATGGAACAGGTCTGGGGTGGGATAGAGGGGTCTTGCCAAACTAATCTTACTTATAAATGAGTCATTTCTCCCATACTCAATGGCCATCATGACTAAAACTTGTAACACTGGAGGAATTGGCTTTTAGAGAATTCTGGTGAATGGATTGTATGTATTTAGAAATGTGAATATGCATGGGGTGCCTGGATGGCTCAGTTGATTAAGTGTCTGCCTTCGGCTCAGGTCATAATCCCAGGGCCCTGGGATCCAGTCCCGCGTCGGGCTCCCTGCTTAGTGGGGAGTCTGCTTCTCTCCCTTCTTCCCCCTAGTGCTCTCTCTCACTATCACGGTCTCTCTCAAATAAATAAATAAATAAAATATTAAAAAAAAAAGAAATGTGAATATGCTATCTGGAAAGAATGACACATTTCATGTTAGTACCCATTAATCCTTAATATTGATTTGTTTATAGGATTAAGAGTTTCAAAAGACATGATTCTGAGGGAGTAGGAGTAATTGCTCAAAGAGGGAAAAGATTATAAAAGTGTTGAGGGTGGAATGCAAAATTTACTCAGGTTGAAATTTTGGGTACGGTTGACAAAAGCATTTCTCAGTGTTGTTAATTATATATAGTTTTTCCTTCTTTAAAAAATATTTGGAATCTCTTTCAATTTCCCTTCCCTCCTGCCTTTCCTCCCTTATTCCCTCCCTTCCTTCCTTCCCTTACTTTTTCCTTTTACATTTATTTAGAATAGAACCTTACAATTAACAGTCCTGTTAAGTGGTAAAATTGAATGTCCACTGGCATAGTTTATCATTTGTTGATCTGAAAGATCAAAATTGTTTTTAAGAACTTTGGCAGACCTCACCCTAGAAAATGTAAGATGGGATAGTTGCCCAGCTCACCTCCGGAGAAGAGGTTTAGCATAAACATGACCTGAGAGGATGAGCAAGTCCCACCCAGATCACAGCAGGCCTGGCTGCAGACTTATTAAATGGCAAGCCAACTTGTCTGGGACTTGGGAACAACCCATTAAATGAGGTCAGCTTTGTGAGAGAAGAAAGCTTGCAAGGAAAATATCTCAAGTTTTGAGTATAGTGTAGTAGGTGCTGAGAATTAAAATAATGTAAGGGGAGCCCCAGAAATGGATTAACAACAGATAACACTTACTAAGCGCTTACGTTATTGCAGGTACTGGTCTAAGAATTTATAAGTCCTAACTCATTTATTTCTTACAAGCACCCCATGAGGTAAGTATTAAATTTTATCCCCATGTTATAGATAATTCATCAACATTAGCATTAGTGCAGTGACCTCTCTTATGCATGTCTCACAGTTGTCTGTGGGAAAGTTTTTCTGAGGTACATACTTAGGAGTGGAATTTCCAGGTCACAGGGAATGCACATCTTCACCTCACTAGATGAGATCAAATTGTTCTCCAGAGTGATTGTACCGTTTTACCCTCTGAGCCATACCTGAGATCTCCCATTACTTCATACTGTCAGGTTTTTAAACTTCCGCCAATTTGTGGGGTATGAAATTGTATCTTATTTAATTCTAATTACTAATGCTTTATCATAATTTATTTATTTATTTATTTATTTATTTTTTAAGAGTTTTTTTTTTTTTAAAGATTTTATTTATTCATTTATTTGAGAGAGTGAGAGAGAGAGAGAGAGCACATGAGAGGGGGGAAGGTCAGAGGGAGAAGCAGACTCCCTGCCGAGCAGGGAGCCCGATGCGGGACTCGATCCTGGGACTCCAGGATCATGACCTGAGCCGAAGGCAGTCGCTTAACCAACTGAGCCATCCAGGCGCCCTGCTTTATCATAATTTAATATGTTTATTGGCCATTCTGTTTTTCTTTTCTAGGAACTTACTTTTTTAAAATTCTTTGCTCATTTTTATTGAGTTGTACTTTTTTATTGATTATACATGATTATGTACTTTGTCTACTAATTTTCTGCTGGTTATTTGCAGTGCAAATATCCTTTCCATGGCTTCCTCCTTCTCTTCTTCTCTCCCTCCCTCTCACTTTCTTTCATAGTGTCTTTTGATGTACACTAGTTTAAAATTTTAATATAGTCAATTTATCAGTTTTTCCCCCAGCAGTTTATTCTTCTAATCGTGAATATCTAAACATATTTTCTTATACATAATAATCTCATTTTCATCATGTCCAGTCCACATATGTGCATGGCCCTGTTTCTAGGATGTCTTTCTGACCTGTTTTTCTTAAATTCCTCTGCCAATACCACATTGTCTCAATTGCTTTTACTTTATAGTTGGCCAAGATATCAGTAGGGTGATTCTCCATACCTTATTATTTTTCGTCAGTATTCTGTTTATTTATCTTGACTCTTATTATTTTTCTCCAATATTATATTTAGTATTCTTGGGTCTTTGCTCACTCTTATACATAAGTTTTCTTAACTTCAATGAAGTGAACTTCTGTGAGTTTGAATGTAACTGAATGATTTAATAGATTAATTTGGGGTGTAGATTTTCATTTACTTAGGTCTTCTTCAATGTTTTCCAGTAAGATTTTATCATTTCTTTGTGACATCTTTTGTTAGATTTATCTCTGGTATCTTATTGCTGTTATAAATGGAAACTTTAAAAAAATTTCACTTTTTTGGCTGTTTGTATATGGAAACGCAATTGATTTTCTGCATTGGTTGTTACACTAACCATTCATCTAGCAACATTGCTGAAGCCTCTGATTACTTGTTATTTGGCTGTCAGTTCTCTTGGGAAAATGGCACTTTTATTTTATTCTTTCATATCTGTCTGTATCTACTTATCTCTCTCTCTCTCTCTCATCTTTTTACTCTTGTCTTACAGAGCTAGCTAGGACCTCTGATACAATATTATATCGTATTGTTGAGAGTGGGCATTCTTAGCTTTATCCCAGGGAACATACTTCTAATGTTGACTATTTAGTGATATTTTTGCTTTGGGCAAACGGGAAATTTACTCTTATTTTCAGATAGGCCAGGTTAGGCTGTAATAATAAATGACCTTAACACTTCAGTGGCTTTCACAGAAAGGTTTATATGTGGCTCATACCTTCATACTTCTTTTCCCTTATGGGTCAGTCATGGCTCTGCCTCTATGACACTACCATTTACATGGCTGAAGGAAAGAGTTCATGGTGAACAGTGTCATGGCTCCTAAAGTTTCTTTCTGGAGGAGGGGACACATCTGCTTCCATTTCTTTGACCACAGGAAGTCTAATGGCCATACCTGATTTAAACAGACTGGGAATATACAATCCTCCTTTAGGGATAGAGTATCATAAAGAGAGGCTGCAAATATTTTGAACACTAATATAATTGCCCACATTGGATATATTCAACTTCTTTGATAGCTACATCTGTTTAAGTTTTATAAAGCATTTTGTTCACAATTTTGAATTTATTGCCATGGAGTTATTTTTTTCACCCTCTTTCTCTTTTTCTAAACCCAAGAATTACCTGAATAAAGAAGTAAACTTCCCTAGTCTTAAAAAAGTCTTGTTTAAATAATCAATATCTTTCTTCACTTAGATAGCTTTGGGGGTGAGAAAAACTTCTCTTATGAAGATAACTTGTTGGCCTTCTCTTTCTTCTGTCTGGTTATAACTATTGTGATAGATACAGGAAAGTGAAAAAAATGCATACTTTTTTTCTTGATACAAAACCTGAGCCCCTGAGAATTTTGATGTGAGGATACTGGGTATTGGATTTTTATCTTCTAAGGTTGACATTATTATTGGGGAGGGTACTACGGAATCTGGAATGGTTCAAGACTATGACTGATTTGTTTTAGTAAATGATATATTTTTAAAAAAGATAGGAAAACCGAAAAGGAAGCACTGGAAGACCCATTTGTCAAAGAATATAGATTATAACTATGAATGTGAATTAATATAATAATGGGAAAGGGTGGGTGTGTGTAGATGAAAAAGAGTTACAGAAGAGATTATAATTGTGGTCACTCATCTATGAAAATCTGAATGCCAGTTTTCTGCTATGTCAGGCTTAAGAAGAGTCCAATCTGCTTCCATGGTGTTCCTGAGCATAATGTTCTTATTATGAGGAGAATAAAATTTTCTAAGATTTTTGTGAGGAAGATTAATGCCAGTCATCTTTGCACAGTCCAGGACCTTAAGGTACTCTGGCTGTCTAGAGGACTCTGGGATGGCTAGGTTATTGCCAACCAAAAGGCTTGCATTTCAAAGACTGAGATTAGTGTTTTTCATACTCTCCTTTCTCATCTGTTTTATTTCTTCTATCTTTTGAGTAATTGAGAGCCAACTACTTTAGTTATATGCATTATATTAGACTTATAAAACTGTACAACTCATTCTGAGCATTTGCCTCAAAAGATTTACTTTTTTTATTATGTTCAGTTAGCCAACATATAGTACATCATTAGTTTTTGATATAGCGTTCAATGATTCATTAGTTGTTTATAACATCCAGTGCTCATCACAACACATGCCCTCCTCAATACCCATCACCCGGCTACCGCATCCTCCCCACCCTCCTCTCCTCTGTAACCCTCAGTTTATTTCCTGGAGTCCAGAGTCTCTCATGATTTACTTATTTTTAAACTAATATTCCAGATCTTTGAAAGACAAAAACTTCTTCAGTTTTCAAACATTGTTAAGTGAAAATTACAAAAATAACTTAAGGCATAGTGGAAAGATTCCTGGAGTGTGAGTCAGAATAGTCGAGCACAGACTCTTAATAAGCATCTTTCTAGTCATGGGACTTAAGCAGATAGTGTAACATCTCTGGTTCTCACTATTACCAGTGGTTGAAATAAGTGGGTGAGACCAGGTGAAACTCACAGAGTAGTTTTTCACTAGGGTTTAAAAAATAACCTATTTTTTTGTTATGTATTTTCTTCAAGGTCAGCCTTCTTGAATATAAGAACGAGGAAGTAGGTGGCAAAGAGAAAAGAGTCTATTCTTACAACCAAAGTGACAGTATTTTTGGGACAGTTAGCACAAGTCTATTGTTCTTAGCTAAACATACAGGTTCTTCCATTAACTGACTTCCGCCTGTCTCTCCAATGTTGCCTTCTTTTCTCAAGCTCAACTAGTGTGCCTATAACTTTCCCAAATAAACCTCATTGTTTCAATCCCTCAAGACTTAATATACACTATTTTCTCTGCTTTGAATGCTCATCTTTGCCTTATTTGTCTTGTGAGTCTTTAGTCTTTAACACCTTAAACTTCTCAGTCTTCTTCATGAGCAATGTTTGTTAATTTCTTTTGTATTATAAGTGTTGCCTAATATGTTCTTCTCACTTGACCTTTATCGTGGACTTGTTTGTTGACAGGGGAATACAGATGAAATCTTAGTACACCTGGCACCTAAACTGTATTCAGTAAGTGCTGGTCATTATTATTAGGGTTATCGTTCAAGGGCTTCTTGAGGATAGCAGTTATGTCTGGTCTATTTTACATTGCTAAGGCACATAAAAAGTCAGGTCCATGGTAGATGCTCAAAAAACATTTGTTAAATTAATTAAGAAAGCTTTAAGAATCAAAATCTTTTTCATTAACCCTGTTCATTCCTTTTCAGTTTGTGTTTTTATATGTAAAGTTTCAATGTGAAAAGGAATTCATTAAGATTCATTTCTCACTTCATTTCTAAAACCACATACAAATTATTTCCAATTCCAATACAAATTATTTCTGTAATCACAGAAAATACATCTGTTACTTCATTAAAATAATAGCATTCCTATAGCAAGATGATTTTTGACGGTACTTTAAAAGAGGACAAAGTCTTTGCAAAGGTTTTTGTTTTTTCCAACATACTCATTTTCTATTGCTGTGTAGCAATTTACCACAAACATAGAGCTTTAAAACATTTATTATTTCACAGTTATTGAAGGCAAAAATGTGAGCTCAGCTGGGTACTCTACTCTCACAAGACTGAAATTAAGGGGGCAATTAGCCGAGGCTTTCATCTGGTGGCTCTGAAGGGCAAGCAGTCTGCTTCCAGGATCAATCAAGCTGTTAACAGAATGTGTTAACATTCTTTTCCTTGTGGTAGTAGGACTGAGGTCCCTGTTATCTTGCTGGCTGCTGGCTGGAGGTGGTTCTCAGCTTCCAGAGGTTATTTGCATTTCTTGGCTCATGAACATTTCATCTTTAAAGTCAACAGTGACATGTCGAATCCTTCTCTTGACTTGCCCTTCTGCCACTGGCTAGAAATCACTTTTGTGATTAGATTAGATTACATTTCAGGCTTGTGTGATCTCCTATCTTAAGGTCAACTGTTCTATACAGGATTGTGTAATCGTGGGAATGATATATCGTCATTACTCACATTCTGGGGATTAGGGCAGGATGTCTCTGGAAGACCATATAGTTCTATCTATCCCAGTCCACCCTCTGGCCCCATGAAGATTTGTAACTGTTCCATGTGTAAAATACATTAATCAAATTCAAGCTCCTCATAAGTCTCATTCCAATACAACATCATCTCAAAATTCAAAGTCATATCATTTAAAGCATCTAAATTAGTACACATGAGGCTCCTGGGCATAATTCTTATCATCTGTGGATCTGCAATACTAAATAAACATTTAATCTAAATAAAATGGTGAGGCATCAAGAAGGTAAGAGTTACAGACATTATGGCTCAAAATGGGGAGAAAAAGAAAACAAAAGGGAGTCACTTGTTCAAAGAAGTTTTGAAATTCATTTGGGCAGACTCCTTTAGGTTTCAAAGTGTGGGAATAATTCTCTGTGGCTTTCAGCTCTTCCCCTGAGCTCTCAGTTCCATTCTCTGGGCCCTTGACCCACTTTCTGCCAGTAGAATTTCAGGGCTCTAACAGTCTTCTTTCATTTTGTAATCTCTTTTCTCTTTCAGTCTATGCTGGCAGTATTTCTCAAGAATCTTGTGGGTCTCCTGTGGTGTTAGTAATTCATCCCATTAGACAGATCTCAAGTCCACAAATTATTTTGAGATAATCCCTTCTCTATGTTTGGCTTCTTTTGAAATGGCTGAGGGTTATAGCACCCTTTAAGCTTCCTAGAAGCTCTCTGATTTGATTGAGAAGGTGTATGAAGTAATGTCACTTAATATCTTGACTTTTTGATCTTTCTAAGATTTGAGCAAAGGCCACATACTCAGCCATACACTTAGCTCTTTTTCTGTGCTACACTTTCAGAAACAAGGTCTTTATTTTAGTAGATTTCATCATCAAGACAGGCTGAGACTTCCCCAAATCAGCAAGTCCTGGTTCCTTACAGTTTAACTGTTCCATCAATTTGTCTCTCTCTTCTCACATTTTACTATAAGCAGCAAATTAAAAAATAGGGCCACAAGCTGTTGGTCCGTGGAGTAGCCAGGGTCTAGAACTGTGGTTCTGAACATTGGCTCACATTAGAAACACCTGGGAAAATAGAAAAATCCTGATACACAGGTCACACCCCTGAACAGTGAAGTTGGAATCTTTGGTACTGAGACTTAGGCTTGAGTGTTTTTAAAATCTCCCCCAGCATATACCACTGTGCAACTAGACTTGAGAAACCACTGGTCAGAAGATTATTGTCCCTCATCATTGGCAAGGGCTGGTGGATTCACTCCAGTGGTCTTTAGAATCACTTATAAACAAAGTCAAATTACTCCATTACAATAGACTGCAGCTGAGAAAACAAAACGTGCACCACATTATTTAAATAAAAACCCAGCACACATAGGATATGTTTGGCTTCATAGATCCTCAGAAATGTTATTGTTTCTGTCCTTGCATAATTTTGCTATTGAGTTCCTGTGTATAAGCACATTTTGGGAATAGTGGTTGAAATGAGAAAAATAAGCCATAAAGTTTTTCCCTGCATGAGCCTGGAGTGATTGGAAGGCTGATTTCTTCACATTGATTTGTCTGATCTTCCCAGGACTCAGAATTTCAGGGAATGGAGCTTTGAGTGTTGGTTCTAACTTATCCTGGTCCATTCCCTACGAAGTGAGTTTCTTCTCAGTGTTGTCCTTCTGTTAACTAGGATTACCCGTTTCTCACATATGCAGAAAAGTATCAATTTTTAATCTATCAGTGACACTTAGAATTGCTTTCTTTTGTTTAAACTAACCACATCAATTAATGTTCTTAACTGCAAGCAACTGAAAGGGAGTCTGAGTGAATTAAATATAAAAGGTGTTTGATAGGGTAATGGGAGCTCATAGGACCATGGGAGATCTGAAGAACCAGATTCAAGGCTAAATGTCCAGGAACAATGCCCAAAGCCATGTGGGAGATTTTCTACCATGGCAAGGCAGGGCTTAAATGGTGGGAAATTCCTCAGACATAGGAAGGGTATTCCGAGCATGCAGGGGCAATAGAGAAACATGTCAACTGTTCACTACTCTTCCTGGAGTCCTCTTTTCGTAATTTGGGTTAGTATAAGCAGCATCAATTTTATTCCACTTCAGCGAGCATTTATTCAGGGTCTATTGCATACTCATAATGTAAGCAAGATGAAGATATATTGGTGTAGAAGTGTTTATAGTTTATGAGGAAAAGTTTCACATGGATTATTTCAATATAGTGTTATAAAATATAATGGATTGACAGATATATAGAAGAGGAGACCTTAGTGCCACCAACTGAGAACAAAGTGGGAGAAATTAATATACCATTTCAAAGCTCATTTGCCTTTAAGTAAGGAATAATGAATTAGCTAATGTATATATTTCTGTTTTTTCTGTATTTCACTAAATTTATATAAGTTCTTCAAAGGCAAGTATCTATCTTCTAAATTTTGTTATTATTCCTAATCTAGTACAAAACTAGGCACATGATAAGTGTCCAAGTATTTTTTGTTGAGTTGAATTGTTTTGGAAAATGTGTAGTCACAGTGCTCCCAAACATAGCCAACCATACTATGTATATAGTATTGTAGAAGAAAATATTATTTTAAATCACCTTGCTGTTTGACCGTCACACTGATAATTAACAGTTGTTGGACTGGGAATTGAAAGATTTAAGATTGTTATAGTTTTCAGAAGATTAAGCCTTTCTAATTCAAATTAGCTGAGATAAGATTTATATGAAAATAAAGTTTAAAAGTTGACATTGTCATGATATCAACTGTTCTGTTCCTTATTATTGTTATTTCATATTTAAAGGACCTTTTTTCAATGCTAGGTTTGAGTATGTGACGAATTCATGACTAGGATGATGGAAATGTCTTAAGAGGTTTCTTGTGCAAACTTGAGGTATCAGTAGGTTAAGAAGATGATTATAATATGGATAGGCAAAATCACAACTCTCAGGAGAAAAAAGTATGCAAAATAATACAGTTTGCAAGAAATAGGAAACCACTGGAAATAGCTTAAGCAAAAAGGAGAATTTATTAAAAGGATACATAGTATCCTCTTATCCAAAAACAGAAAGCTAGGACTCAAGAATGAACTAGAATGTGGGATTGGAGATCAAGAATTCAGAGAATTTCTCTTTCATCTCTGCTTTTCTAGGTGTCTATACAAGTCTCTGGCAGCGTTACTCTTCAGTAATTTCAGTGTTAACTTTTGCTGGATCATACTGAAAGTAACTCTGGCCCTTCAGAATGCCTTCATTTGTTCTTTGCTTCCCTGTCCCCAGTTTTATTGAGATATAATTGACATGTAACATCATATAAGTTTAAGGTGTACAACATGATAATTTGATACATGGGTCTATTATGAAATGATTACCACAATAAGATTAGTTAACATCTCTATCATGTTACATAATTATCTTTTTTGGGGGGCGAGTAAGAACATTTATGATCTCTCTTAGCAACTTTCGAGAATCTAATACAGTATTGTTAACTATAGTTGCCATATTGTACATTCAATCCCCAGAACTATTCATTTTATAACTGGAAGTTTGTAACCTTTGACCAACATCTCATTTCTCCCACTCCCTAGCCTCTGGCAACCACCATTCTACTCTATGTTTCTGTGAGTTTGACTTTTTTAGATTCCTCTTGGCCAGAGATTTGACAGTTAAGGTATGACTTTTTCCAGTTATATCTTGAAGCCCATCTTCTCTTCAGCCTTGTCTGTACTCAATGTCTCAAAAATGCAAGCACCTCTCTACCTTTTCTCCACTTTTGGTGGCCTTGTATGTTTTTCACTGTAGCTTTGGACTGCATTTATACAGTGTAAATATAACATTCTTTTCCAGTCATGCTGCAATTTGATGATTTAACCCCTTTTCCAATAGTGGAATATTTAGATCTTTATTTCCCAAGCTTTTTTTTTAGAATTAATTTTTCTGAAAAGCTCATATATTTTACTTCTTTTTCTTGGAAGACTTATACAGTGTTATTTTAAAAATTCATCTTGAAATTAATTACAAAAGTAATGTGTGCTTTTAAAAAATAAAACATCTAAACACATAAAAGGAACATACTCATTATCATCTTCTACCAAAGCACTCCTATCATTATTACCCCTTGAGGTAATTGGTATTAATAGAGTGTATTTTTTAACATCTTTCTTCATGCTCATAAAAACATGTACATACACAAAACAGTTTATTCTTTTTTACATTTTTCTAACTTAATATATCAGGTAAATAGCTGTAGAACTATTTTTTTTTAATTTGCAAAATATTGCATCGTAAGGTTGTGCTAAAATATATTCACCCATTCCTCTATTATGAATATTCAGGTGGTTTCTAATGTTTTTACAATTAAAAATAATGTTGTAACCTTCATATATACATATTCATTTGTCATGGTGTTTTTAACAGAAGTGGGATTCCTGGATATCCAGATTCTATTGTTAACAATGACACAACATCCTCCTCCCCATCACCATAAGGGAAGTATACATCTTTGTGATTGCTATGTGACTTAGTACCTCCCTATGTTATTATCAAAATTATAGACATAAAGTTCATAATATTTCCTTATCATCTTGATGTCTTCAGAATCTGTAGTGATGTCATTTTTTAAATTTATGATGTTAATAATTTGCTTTTTGTCCTCTGGTTCTGTTGATTGTTTTATCTCTTGTTAGTGCTTATTATTATTTTTTTCTTTTACTAAAAAGCAAATTCTGATTCTTAACATCATAGTACTCATATATATGTGGAATATTACTTGACAATCAAAAAGAATGAAATCTTGCCATTTGCAGCAATGTGGATGGAACTAGAATATATTATGCTAAACTAAGTCAGTCAGAGAAAGACAAATATCATATGATTTCACTCATGTGGAATTTAAGAATCAAAATAGATGAACATAGGGGAAGGGAAGGAAAAATAAAATAAGATAAAAACTGAGAGGGAGACAAACCATAAGAAACTCTTAAATATAGAGAACAAACTGAGGGTTGCTGGAGGGGAGGTGGATGGGGGAATGGGCCAAATGGGTGATGAGCATTAAGGAAGGCACTTGTTGGGATGAGCACAGGGTATTGTATGTGGGTGATGAATTCAGGATTCTGCTCCTGAAACCAGTGCTGCACTGTAGGTTAACTAACTTGAAATTAAATTTAAAAAAATAAATCTGTGGGCTTTGGGTAAGCAGATTGCTCTCCACAATGTGGTGGGCTTTGTCCAATTAGTTGAAGCCTTCAATAGAATAAAGACTGACCTTTCTTGAGCAAGAGGGAGTTCTGCCAGTAGACAGCCTTCAGACTTGAACTGTGACATCGACTCATCTTTGAGTCTTCAGCCTGATGGCCTTCCGATTTGAACTGTAACATCAGCTCCTTCATGGTCTCCAGGCTGCTGGGCTGCCCTGCAGATTTTGTACACACCAACCTCCATAATCATGTGAACTAATTCTTTAGAACAAATCTCTTTCTATAAATACACACACATGTCCTATTGTTTCTATTTCTCTGGAGAACACTGATGAACTCTTATAATTTTCCACTGAATAGCAGCCATTGTGTGAAGAACAGTAGAGGCTGAGAGAAGTAATATTGATGCTTTAGAATGTGCATATTTTTTCTGCCAGTTTATTATTGTGGGAGTTTAGTCAATATAATTAGTAGTTGCCCTGGTTTTAAGTTTTGTTGTTGTTGTTATCATTATCCTTATTACATCTTAGGCTTAAGATTCTTCAGTGGTGGCCTGTCATTATCTTGTGCTTATTATGGAAGCTGAGGTAGCACATAGTTTATCTCAGTGTTCTTCCTCAACCCTGGGATTTGAACAGTCCTTGTACTTGGTCTTCTTGTCCAGCTTCAGTCTTAGGCAGTCTTAGACAGAAAGTCTCTGGATCTTAAGAATGGGGACTTCTGAGCATTGCTTTGCCTCCTTACATTGGCAGCCAAACTATGTATTATATCTTTGTGGGGAGGGGTCTTGGGCAGGATAGAGTTTTCCTCCTCTTTCCCAGTGGAAGCAAACCCTTGTATCAGCACAGGATACTAGACTCAGGAGATATTCTGCCCCTTCCACAGAAATAGCTTTTGCTTCTATGCTTCTAGAAGAATTCAATTTTTGCTTCATTCTTTGGGGTGGGAGATAAGAATTCCTCAACTGCTTAGAAGCAATGATCTGTGCCTGGGCTGTGGTGACAAGAGTTTTTGCTACCTCTTACCCAGTGTCTTCAGGTTTTGGCTCATGCAGGAGGATGGAAGCAGCAGTGTTTTGTGCTGGTGCCTCAGTGGTGACTGACCACCACCCACAGAATGTCTCCTTTGATGGGTGTGATGCTCCCTGGTCTCCTGCCCTGCCTAGAATCTCTCTTATGACTACCTAGTAGAGGCCCATGAAAAAGAGTTTGTGAGTATGAACAACCCTCTGTCTAAGACTCTAAATTATTCTAAACTGTTACATGCCCACATTTGGCCTGTAGGAATTTGTTAAAGTGTTAGCTGATTTATTCTTGCCTACTTTTTTGGCACCTGCCTCTTCCTTTTGTGCTCTGCCAAAGATGAAATAGTTCATCTCTTTTGAAGAGACTTGTCACACTTTGAAATTCAGTTCAGTTGGTTGCCTTGTTACTGAGGTCTCTGATGGGTTCAAGAAAATTTTTGTAGATTATCTGTTTTTTTTTTTTCTTCTATTAGTATGGGAGTAATGTTGTCTCACAGCTTTCTATACTGTAAGCAGAGTATTATTTATTTATTATTTATTCATTCATTTAAGATTTTATTTATTTATTTGACAGAGAGAGAGCACAAGCAGGGGGAACAGCAGAGGCAGAGGGAGAAGCAGCGGGAGCCCAATGTGGGGCTCCATCCCTGGACCCTGGGATCATGACCTGAGCCAAAGGCAGATGCTTAACTGACTGAGCCACCCAGGCTCCCCAGAATATTTAATATTTAAATAGTATATTGTCTTTTAAGAAATTAAGAAGAGAAAAAATTGCCTTTTATGTTTACCCACATATTTACCATTTTTACTCACTGCTTGAATTTCCACTAGGCATCATTTCTGTTTAGCCTGAGGAACTTCTTTTAGCATTTCTTAGATCTGCTGGCAACAAACTTTGTCAAATTTTATGTATATAAAAAGACTTTATTTTGTGTTTATTTTTTGAAAGACATTTCACCAGATACAGAATCCTATATTGACAGCTATGTTTTTCTTCTCCATTTCAGACCTTTAAAAATGTTGTTCCATTATCTTCTGGCTTCAGTTATTATTATTATTTTACTAGAAGTTACTTGCTATTCTTATCAATGTTTCTGTTTATATAATGTATTTTTTTCTTTTGCCTTTTAAGATTACTCTTTTTTACCTTTATTTTTCAGTAGTTTGATGATCATTTAAGTACTTGTTCTTTCTGTTATCACATAAGAAGTAGATTTAAAAAAAAAAAACTATTTTGCCTGGGATTTATGAGCTTATTGAGTTTGTGGGTTCTTTCTTTTAAACTTGGAAAAACTTGGTTATTATTTCTTCAGATACTATTCTGCTTTTTTCTCCCTCTGGGACTCCAATGGCACTTGTGTTAACACAGCTTAATAGTCTTATAGTTCATTGATTCATTGTTTATTTTTACTGTTTTTCTCTGTATTATTGATTTGTCTTTACATTCATAGTTCCTTGCTTTTGCGGAGTTCAATCCACTATTAAACCAATAAATTTTTGATTGTATATATTGTATTTTTCAGTTCCAGAATTCCAGTTTTTTTTTTGGTTAGAGTTGAAAATTCTCTCTTGAAATTCCTCATAACTTTGGTCATTACATCAATCTTGTCCTACAACTTCCTTAACATAGTTATAATATATAGTTCTTATTTACTAATTTTTTTTTAAGGATTTTATTTTGAGAGCGAGAGAATGGGGAGAGGGGCAGAGGGGGAGGGAAAGCGAGAGAATCTGAAACAGACTCCACACGGAGTATGGAGCCCCATGGGGGCTTTATCCCATGACCCTGAGATTATGACCTGAGCTGAAACCAAGAGTTGGATGCCGAACTGACTGAGCCACCCAGGCTCCCCTCTTGTTTACTTATTCTGACATTTGGGTTGTTTGTGGCTGTGCCTCTGTTGATACTTTGTTTTGATTATGGGTCAATGATGCCTGCTTCTTTGCATACCTAATACTAAACATTATTGGTAATATGTTGTACACAGTTGATTCTGTTCTTTTGCTTTGAACAGTGTTGAATTTTAAAAGGCATTTAAATCACTGGCAAATCACTTATATCTTATGGAGGATTTGTTTAGGCTTTGTTAGGGTGGTTTTTATTTTATTTTATTTTATTTTTAACCCAAGGATATAGCCCATAGTTTTGGGATATAGTCATTATTTGTAAAGCTGACATACTTCTTGAGTTTTGATGGAAAGCTAATCTCTTTTCAGCTGTTGGATTTGAACTCCAAACTCATCTTCCCAGAAGTAGACAACCTACTGAAATCCATGCTAAACAATGTTAGTCTTCCCATTTGAGTCCTTGAAATCTCAAGTTACACTCTAAAATTTAGAACTCATCCAAATATTTAACAAGTATTTTTATGCAGAGTGTAAGGCTGACCCCTCTGTGGTTTCCTCATGTCTAGGATTTTTCTTTCAATTTCCATATGCTCAATTAACCCTGAACTTTGACCTATCACTCCTCAGCAAAGTAAGACTATTACTTTCTACTCGAGTGCAAACATCCATGCACAGAACAAACAGGGAGTGTCCTTAAGAGAAGAATCCAGTCAAATGTGGATTTCTCTTATTTTGCTTCTCTTCTATAATGGGCCGTTGTCTTTCTAGTTTCTGCTTGCTTTTGTAGGTTTGACATTTTAAAAGCAGTTTTGAACAAATAGAGCAGTTTTGATATAATTGCAAGGCACAATTATTTCTTTCCTAAAATATGTAAAATAAGAACACAATGCTGAACAAGGAATTTTTCTGCTATACGTGCTATCAAACCATTTCTTGTGTCTTTTTCCTCAAAGTTTCTTAGGATAGGGGGTTTTGCTAAGCCTGAACTTTCAAAGTTTACAATGATCTTCCCTTACTTGATTTTTGATACCATGAATAGTATACATTATAATACTAATAGGTAATCACTTTTTTTGTGCTTAGTCTGTTCCAGGCACTATGATGAGTGTTTTAAACTATTATTTTCCTTAAACTTCATAATTACTTAATGAATTAGCTACTGTTCTTCCCATCTTACATAAGAGGAACTGAGGCTAATGAGATCCAGTGCTTTGTCTAGGGTCATAAAAAATATAATAGGACCAGGAGGCAAATCTGAGACCATAATACTCCAAAGCCCATGCTTGTAACCAATCAGTATGTTTGATAAATTGAATAATTTTTTATGATTTATTATAATTTCTTGTAGTATGAAAGACATTTCTTTCTACCTTAAAAGATTACATTTGCCTTGGAATTTACAGAAGTACAGGCAAATATGAACCATAATGAAAAACTATTATTTTATTTGGTTAGGCAGAATAACTTATTTGTAGTTTAATTGCATAATTTTTATTTGAAAGCTTTATTTTTTGTTTGTTTTGGTTTCAGTGTCAAAATCTGAGAGGTAAAACTAATGGTGTTAAATACAGAGTGGTTCAGGAAGAGGAGTAGCATTTGCATAGCATGTCCAGATGATGACTGTTCAGCTGGAAGCAATTCAAATTACAAGGTGTCTTTATCTTTTAATAGCTACCATTACCTCACTAAATGATAGCAAGGAGCCACATTTTACTTGTTTACTAAATGAAATGTTGCAACAAAATTATTTATGACAGGCAGCAAAATCCTTCATTTTTAGTAGAGAAAAGCACTTTGAGGTTTCAGCATATCTTCCGGAAGCAACATTTAATGAGAAGTCCAAAGGACCCTTGTAGAAGATACTCATGAAAAAATCATGCTTGTCGTTGGTTTCTCAGTGTTCTTCCATCATGAACCTAAATTACTACTCCAACTAGCTATACACATTTGCCTTACTTCTTTTCCCTTGTTCACCAAAACAAAGGATAAAGTAAGTTTTCCTTACTGATTAAAAAAAAATTACTGTTGCTATTTGCCAACGACCCATTCTCAGTTCATTGCTAATTTTCTCTTGGCCCCAGTACTCATGATGTTGTTTGCTCACTAGACTGACTATTGCTTGTTTCACCAGTAGATAATATTTAGTTAATAGTCAAATGCTTTAGAGTTGATCAAAATATAAGCATGCCTTAAGAATAAAATCAGCAATTTTAGACAGTTAACAAAATGTTTAAATCTTTGTTTTCGTAATTCAGCCGTGAATCAGTTATGACATAAGACAGGTAGATAGTAAAGAAAAGGGAAAATCAGCATGAATTTAAATAGCATTAAGAAGTTAGCTTTTAAAATTTAATAGTGGTGTCAACTCTCAGAAGGGTATGTTATTGGTAGGAGAGTCTGCATTGTGTGAATGGAGGTTTTTGTTTTTGGATTCCCCAGGAGAAGATTTATGTGGGGATCCAGACTCAAATAAAGGGGGCTGATAGGAAAGTAGCAAGCACAAAACATTTTATTAAAGGGAAAGTGCAGTCACAAGGTGGGAGAGTGGGCAGGTCCTGCAAGGTGGAACTGGCCCTAGATTGTTTAGGGGTTGGATATTTATTTCAGTCTCTCTGGGCCGGGAGGAGCTATGATGTACAGTTGGAATGGAGGCTGCTTCCAGTCATTTGGGGAACTCCTCCCACACGTTGGGAGGGGGACTTTTTGACTCTGCAAGGTTTGTACCAGAATGTCAATGGCTGGCTGCCTTACTGTATCAGAGGGGCTATAACCACAATGCAAATGCATTATGAGGTTAGAGGTTACTATGGGGCAGAGATGGAAGAGGAAGGAGAGTGCATGCTCTGCACCTGTGGCTCTTGATTTGTCAGCCCCAAGGTCTTGGGAGCCGCAAGATCTGGATGTTGTGTCTCTGGGCTTTTAATGTGTAGCTTATTTATCACCATCCTTGCCTCCAGCTCATTTCTCTATCGTTCCTCTTCAAGGACTTGGGACTCTGCCTTTGCGTGTTCCTTTCACTGCTCATATCTAGCTTTAACCTAACAGTTATATTGTTTGTTATAACTATTTTCAAATGGTTATATTGTTTTATTGGAAATTTTGCTAGAATGGATACGGTCAGATCTATATAAGAAAATTGTATTTGCTATTAGGTATTTATCTATAATTTAGCTATTAAGTATTGGCCAATACATTTTCATATATTTTATCGAATTTCTCTAAATTGTATTACTACTTTGAGAGCTTTACAACCATCTGTCATCTGTAATTAGAGTAAGTGTGCACTGTTAGTATATTAAAACCATGTTAGAAGACATTTTAACAATAAAATTTATTCATAATCCCTACAAGTTAGCATTTTTATCTTTACTTATCCTTTCTTGTTATAATATACATGTATACAGATATTTTATTTTATTATTTTTTAAAAGATTTTATTTATTTATTTGACAGAGAGAGACACAGCGAGAGAGGGAACACAAGCAGGGGGAGTGGGAGAGGGAGAAGCAGGCTTCCCGCGGAGCAGGGAGCCCGATGCGGGGCTTGATCCCAGGACCCCGGGATCATGACCCCAGCCGAAGGCAGACGCCTAACAACTGAGCCACCCAGGTGCCCCGTGTATACAAATATTTTAAAAGAATTACATGTAACTGTAGTAGATATGGACCAGTTTACCAACATAGATTTTACTGTTTATTGTCTATGAAAATTTTGCATTTTGCATTTCATTCATCTCTGCTGTTGCAATGGGTTGGGGCTAGAATTAGGTCATCTCTATCCCTCCTGGTGTCTCCTCTAACTCCCTCTGGTTTACGCCAGGAGTTCTGGGGTCTTACTCAGGGGGGTGTGTGTGTGTGTCAGTAGTGACTTTATTTGTTCCAGAAATGACATCCTGTGTTCCCAGAGTATGGCTCTTTTAGTTCTGGGAGCTTTCTGTCACTTCATTGCCAAACTTGGAACATAGGGATAGTTTGAAAGACTATGTTTCTGCTTATGTGTACCATAAAGCCATTTATTTCTTGAGTCTTGTTTCCTTTTTCCCTGGTACTGTTATAAAGCAGAAAACACTCTCTCTTCTCTCAGGACCTAAAACTTCTGTTTCTTGCTTTTCTTTCCCTTTGTTGCAACCAGGGAGATTGAGAGGTTGGGAGGGAGGCTGTCTTGTCCCCCAAATCAGCATTAGGTTGCAAGTCTTAGTGGTAGCCATGGGCAATTGAGTGTTGAGTGTAGGCTAATGATTTCCATCTTCCTCTTCTGTGTCACCTGCATTTTAACTTCTGCATTTAACTTCTACCTTGGATCACACCTTGGACTAGCCTTGTGGTTAAATGAGAATGGATAAGGGAAGCTGCTCCTGGGCAACAACTAATGGAAGGGAAAGAAAAAGAGATGGAAGAGGAGAGAAAGTTTCTAATTAATGGAATTGTGAGGGAAGATGAGAACTTATAGATGGAGAGTTTTCTGTTCAGGCAGGCAGGGTGTGGTTTAGTAATATTCTGTCTATTCAAACATGCATGCATAGAAACTTAATAGAAACCTATTAGAGCGTGAATTCCATCATGCTGCAGATTCTTTTTGAAGTGCATCTGCAAATAATAAAACCTGAAAAATGGTGGCTGAAAGAGTAATACCTTACCAAATATCTGTGTGCTTCCTTGCAGTTAGATGGAGACCAGATGTCTAATTCTGATGAAGGGCAGAAATGATGCATGCAAATTATAGGCCTGACCAGGAATAGTTCTTTAGGACTTCTAGCTATGTTCTCTACTGCCACAGCAATCCTGGAAGCCATGAGTTGAGATGGAAAGAGCCTGAATCCCTGAGTTACCACATGAAAGAGAGATGATTTTAAGGGTTCCCTAACTAATATCAGGAGATGATAAAAAATCATTGCTAATAAAAAATAGCATTGGCTACCCCAGTCTAGCTAATATAGTTTGGAAAGTAAGATGAGTATTCTTTGCAACTGCCATTCTGGTACATGAATCTTTGTGTCATAAAAATATTCACCACAAAAGTTCTTTTCTTTAAAAAAAAGTGATATCTATTCTTTTGTCTAAAATTATAAATCATTTACTATAGGACAGGTTCTTGACAGAAAAACTAGAAGCCAAATTGTTACGCATTTCTGCCAATTGAAGAATGACTTGGGATAAAGACAAAGCATGTTAGAAATTATAAACTAGTGGAGAAATATGATTCTATTAGAAAAAATAAAAGATTTATGAATAACGTTTTGATGACATGTCTGTTCCATAAAATAAGATTTTCTCAAGATCTGGAGGTCTTTCAGATAGAGGTAGTTTTTTTGTCGTTAAAAATTGATTTAAATGTTCTCTATTATCTCAGTAAAGTTCAACATCTAATATAGAGAAGTCTTACATGAAAACCCATATTTTATTATATTATCTGGTATGGCTATTGCCCAAAGCCTGAAAGATAGTTTAGAGGATCTCAATGTTTTATAATATAGAAAGCCTTAGTAGTTCCTTTAATCAGTTTATAAGTTACAAGAATTCAGTTTAGGAAGTTAATATTTTTCTCTGAATAATAATAATTTAGATTTTACTGCATCCCTTTCCTTTTCCTTTTCTTTTTCCTTCCTTTCCTTTCCTTTCTTTTCCTTCCCTTCCCCTCCCTTCCCTTCCCTTCCCTTCCTTTCTCCTTATATTCCTTTGAGTCTAGAGGAGTTTATTCTCTCTTTTCATAAACACTTAAAATTAAGGTCCTACAAAATACTTTTAAAGTATTTGAAATAATTTTTTAAATCCATTTAGTTTTTCCCACTGATCGTTTTACAACATTAAAACAATGTTAGAAACATATTCCTGGGCTCTTCCAGCTTGTCACATTATTATTATTTCTGTGACTTCTGTTTTATTCACAAAGGAATTTATTTACTTATTTAGAACTTTCTCAGGCAATTGACTTGTGTTCTCTTATTTTAGTGAAGTAATATTATCTTTCCACACTTTATAATAAAACCTCATTGCAACTCACAGAGATATTTAAAACAAATTGGAAAGCATACCTTTAAGGTTATTCTTTAACAAAGAATTGTAGCTGTATTTTCACAAATACTATAATTAGAATTTCAGGGATCCATGGTAAATACTGAGTGGGCATTTAAGCAAGAAGGTTATTCTATGACAACTGTGGAAAAAGGACTAAGCCAGCTGCTGGTGACAAAATACAATTTAATGCCAGAATTTAATACTTCTAACCTTCCCTTATAACTTGATCAGATGTACAGTATACATTTAGTGGCAGACATATTAATAGGAAGTAGTGGTGGTGGTAGAATGTTAGTACTGAAGTTAGCCCTTGAAATGAAATCACATATAGTCACAGTTACTTTTTTAAAGATCCTCAGATAGCCAATAGGTCATCAAGACAGTTGTTTTTGTTTGTTTTTCTTTGCATTTTGCATGACTTCCCTTTCCCTGAGATGATGAAGAACAAGGCTTTATTTATGTTGGGGGAACAAGTTCAATATGGGGCTCTCTCTCTCTCCCTCTTCTCCCTTTCCCCACCCCCCACCAATCCCACTCCCTTTCTTCAGCCTAATGCATTTTTCTGAGAAACAACATTTTAAGGTCAACAAAAAGACCTGGGCTCCAGATGTCAGTGTGGAGGCAGCATGAAGAGAAATTGTGGAGGCAGCATGAAGAGAAATTGGCCATGAGCATCACTTAGCAGTCACAACTTTGATTTATTTATTCCTTTTCATAAGCTAAGCTGAAACTGTGAGCAAGAAAGGGAAATGGGGTAGACGGCTTGCCCTTCTGGTCCAAGGATTGGTCAGTCTCTCTTTCTGCCTTGCCTCTGTTCACTGCTAGCCAGTGCGTCTTGTGACCTCTGCTCATGATGCTTTACATTGTATTGGTGTCACTTTATGGTCAGTGTGTGGTGGTCTGGAGCCAGCTCAACACTCTGGAGAGAAGTAGGGAGTTGATTCTCAGTTTCAGTTTGGTGGACCAGGTTTGCATGCTGACTAAAGTCTTGGATACTCTGACTATACTATGGACACCATGACTACTGGTTAGCAGTTAAATCAGCCATATTAAAATTGGTTACAATTAATGTTATATAATAACTCATTAAATGACTAGTTATATAACCTTTTATGAGTCATATAATTCCAAGTTGATGCATTTCAGAACCTGTTGACATGGTCTAAAACATGTCTATAAGCTTTGAGGTAAACACTTTTGAAAAAAAAACAAACAAACATGCTTACCAGCAAGGAATATTTATGGCTAGAAACCCAGTTTTAAATACAACAGACACATTTATACTTGCATGTTAAAATAAAGGATGAGAATCTTTTATCAGCTTCATTTCACACGTAACATAACTAAGTAAAAGCATGTATGACATGACTGCTCTAGTGGTCATCATGCTATACTGCTTTAACCCAACAGAATTTCTTCAGAGGGGCAGGTCTTGAAATCAAGTTTAACATATTTCCCTCTTCAGAATATAATTTACCTCAAGTTCTGGAAATCTCAAGGGATGCTTCCTTGGTTTTAGGAGGTGTACTGAATCCTAACTTGCTGTCACATTTTCTAGGTCACATTTATTTATCTCTTTGGCTTTGGGACTATCTGGGTGTCTCAGTGCCTCCCTCCAGACTTTCTCATATTGAATCATTGAAAGAATTAAAAAAAGAAAGAAAAGTCATATCTGTATTTCCTTGGCAAAACTCTTCACTTGTTAGCAGCTAGTTAGCATTTTGCCACTGGAAACTTGAGTTCCTATTCCTACAAACTGAGGAAGGCTTTTTGTCCCTTTACTTTCCAGAAAAGGCATGGGCAGTTTTTTATTTTTGGCAGTTTTGCTATTGAAATTGGTTCTCCTTCAATTTTGATAATATTTTAAAGACAATGAGAGGCAAAACTTCAGTTTATCTTTACTTAGTTGAAGTGCCATTTCTTTGACCTTTCTCCCTCTTTACATTCCCAATGACATATTCTTTTAAATGCTTTATTTTAAGCAAAACTCCTAATAGTCATTCACATTTATTTGACTTTATTTGCTTTTTTCCCCTGTGTTTCTCCTCCTCTGTCCATCAATTTATGAACTTTTAAAGGCTTCGTTTTAGTTCTTTTCTTGTTTTTACTCTTGTACTTTGATCCTCATCAGTCTTATATCTGCCTATGACTTAATATACCAACCATCTTTGCTCGAATGCCTCAAAGCATCTCATTCCAGTATTCAAAATCAAATTCATGATCTTTCCTTAGCATCCCCACCATAACTAACTAACTAACTAACTAACTAACTAACACAGACACCTTGACCATTTTTCAGGGTTCTGTGTATCCGAGAATCAAGTATCACTTGCCAAGTTGTGCAAACCAGAAATCCAAGAGCTTTCTTTTAAAAAAAAATTAATCTAATTTTATTTAAATTCAACTAATTAACATATAGTGTATTATTAGTTTCAGAGGTAGAGTTCAGTGATTCATCAGTTGTATATAACACCCAGTGCTCATTACATCATGTGCCCTCCTTAATGTCCATCACCTAGTTACCCCATCCCCCCACAACCCTCCCCTCCAGCAACCCTCAGTTTGTTTTCTATAGTTAAGAGTCTTTTAATGGTGTATCTCTCTGATTTTGTCTTATTTTATTTTTCCCTCCCTTCCCCTATGATCCTCTGTTTTGTTTCTTAAATTCCACATATGAGTGAAATCATATGGTAATTGTCTTTCTCTGATATACAAGAGCTTTCTTAATGCTGCCCTTTCTTTCACATTCATTTCCATTCCTTTCAAATATTTCTTGAGTACATCATTTTTTGCCTCACCTCTATTTTCACCACCACCTACCTCATCTCTTACCAGGATTTTTAAGTCAACTCCTTACTGTGACAGAGGCACTCCTCAGATCTCACTTTAAGAGAGAACCAACCATAAAAAGTACAATTAACTGCTGTTGACTCCAGGATTGACCTCTAGCAGCCCTGGCCAACGACTAATCATAGAAGGGGTGGTTGGACTTGGTCTGTTAATGACCATTGTGGAACTCCTCTCTGAGCAGTCTTTGCACTGAAGCTCTTTGTTGGGCTGAGTGACTTTGTCAAAGCAGCTTAGCAGTGTAAGATTCTTCCTACCCAATCCTTCTTGCTGACATTTCTCTTTCACAGGTTTCAGACTTATGGTGCAGTCTGAAATCTTTCTCTGGGTATTCCAGCTCTTTCTGTTTTTTTTTTTTTCCCCCTACATGCATTACCCTCAATAAATTCCTTGTGTTTCTAAGTCCATCTTGGCATCTGCTTCTTGGAGGACCTGAACTGACATACTTTCAGACTGCTCTCCCATTATCCATTCTTGTTCCCCTTCAAATTTCATGATGCAGCCAGAAAATTGTTTTGTTACCCTGTCATTCCTTGGTTAAAACCTTTCATTGGCTTCCTGTTGTTCCTAAGACAGTGATTAAAATCATTAGCATGGTGTATAAAGCCCTGCCAATTCTGGCTCTGCCTCCCACTCCAACCTCATCTTGTCCCAAGCTCCACACTGGTTTTCTTTTAGTTTCTTGAATGTTCTCTTCTTCTCCCATACAGTCCTACCACGTGCACACTCTTCTCCCCTCTGGTCACTTCCTTTAATTTTTCAAGATACAGCTGATACATTTCTTGCTTAGAGAAGTTTGATCTAATATTGTGGGCTATATCATGTCTTCATGTTTTAAACTATCATAATGGTATGTATATTTTCATCATAAAACCTATCATAGCTCTGATTTAACATTTATTCATAGCACTTTGATTAGAAATTACCCTCTCTGCCAGTGAATTGAGAGTTTCATGATGACAGTGTCTGTGCTTTTGCTTCCCAGTTCTTAGATGGCTGTCTTCTCATCGTGTCCTCACATGGTAGAGGGGCAGAGGAGTTCTCTGGATTCTTTTTTATGAGGCCATTAATCCCATTCATGAATGCTCTGCCCTCATGATCTAATCACTTCCCAAAGGTTCCACATCCTAATATCATCATATTGAAGGTTGGGTTTGAACATATGAATTTGGGGGCACACAAATATTCAGTCTATTGCAATAACAAAGCTTTGATTATAAACCTGAAATTATCTGTATTCTAATAACTCTTTCACTGGGCCTAGACTTGAGTCCTATTAAATCTAGTACTAAGCACTAAATATACAGCCCACTTGTAATGTATTATATGGTTTTGATGAGATGGTTTTAATGGGAGAATTTTTATATTCCTAAATAGTGACCTAAATGTCAATAGTATGTTCACGATCAGGTTTTGCTGTCCTTTTCTGAACTGACTGCTGGTCTAGAAATCAGATCTCAAATTAGTGGTATTTCCTCATGCCCAAATATATATATTATCCTCAGAGGAAATAATAAGCTTTAGAAAAAGGACTGAAATTTCTGGGTAGTCTTTAAACAAAACTACAATCTATTTTTTTGAGAAGTCTCATTCAAGATCAAAAACCATGTAATTAGGAGATAGGCTTCAATTTCCAGAAATAATCTTTAGTAACTGCTTGAAGAATGTCTATTTGAAGAATATATAATAATTTGAAATTTTAATTTGCTTAATATTGACTCCTTTGAACATGCAACAGATTACCAGCTTAGGTTCTAAATCCTATACAGATGTTCCCTCACATTCTGTTTACAATTCAAGCCAGCCAGCCCCACTATTAACTCCTTGGAAATTTTGATGTATTTATGTATGTGCACATAAAATGTGTAGCTCAAATTTACATTTCCAATTAAAAATATGTCCAGATACCCATAATGTTTAGGTAAAAGAAGAAGTCATTATGTAAAATATGTTTTCTAGTAGAAATAAAAAAAATTATGACTGCTTGGATATAATATAAAAGTGTATATGATGGAAAATCTTAGTACCATAAGTTACCCCCAAATGCTAAATTATTGTTTACTCTTCCTTCATAAGTGGCAGGATATATAATGATTAAGATCTAGGGTTGTAGAATTAGGCCAACCTTGGTTAAAATCACTTTCTCCTTATGTGACCTTCGGCAATTTAGTTAATATCTTCGAGTAACCTTTCTTATCTGAAAATGGGGATCCATTAGGACTACCCTTACAGAAATATACTAGAGCTTAAATGGGACAATGTATGAAAAAAAGTTAGCCTGGTTCCTAGAACATAATATGCTTGCAATTAAAGTTATTACTATTTTTAACTCTTCAAAAAAGAGATTTCCAATCTTTTTCTAGAGTAATGATTAGATTTATCATTCTGAAGCCTCAGGTTCCTCTAATTTTGCTCTAAATTCCCTTTTTCTCTTCTATTTCATTAATTTATTTATAGGAACAGTATAAGTGTATAGAGGATGGATTAAGTAGCTCAGAACAAAAGGGAAGTTGATTCTCTCTTATATAATTAGTCCAGAAGTAGGTAGATGGTCCAAGGCAGTAGTTAGCCCTGTTCAATGAGGTCATCTAGGAGTCTGATTTTCATTTTTTTGTCCACTATCCTTTAGAATTATGTCTATTCTAACATGACTAGAGCTGCTTTACTAGCTCCTTGTCCATGTCCTAGCTTAAGACAAGGGAAGGAGAAAGTAGAGATCAAGCATCTTCCTTTTAGAGGATTGACCCACAGCTGGCATATTTCAGTTCTATCTATATCCCACTGAATGAATGTAGTCACCTGGGGACATTTCTCTGTAAGGAAGGATGAGAGAGATAGTCTCTAGTTGTGTGACCCTGTTCCAGGAAAAATGCAGGGGTTCTGTTACTAAAGTGAAAGGGTCAGTTAGTAGTCTCTGCCACAAATAATGTGATATAGTGCAAAAACACTATTGGACCAGGGGCCAGCACAACTGGGAATATAACTTGAATCAATTCAGAGCAGTCTTATGACCTCGAGTTTCCACAGGTCTCCACTTTCTCTAGGTTTCACTGTCTCACTGCTTTACACTGCCTAGGATATTCCTTAATCCTTCATTATATGACATAACAGTAATTAACATTTATTTAACATTTATTATGCTGTGTGCTGGACACTAATCTGAATATTTTACAGGTGTCATCTGCTTTATGTATTCATATATTCCCAACAACTCTGTGAGGTAGGTACTATTATTACTTTAATACAAACAAGGAAACTAAAGCATGGAAAAGTCAAGTAATTTGTACTGTTGGGATTTAATTTGGGGCTTCTTAACTCTAGAGCTCAAGTGTTGATTGAAGAGTAGCAACTAATTTAGCCCCTTAACTCAAAGTATTAGATTCTTATTTCTGTCGTAGCAAATTACTACAAACTTGGGGGCTTATGGTCACACACATTTATTATCTTACAGTTTTGGAGGTCAGAAATATGAAATGGTCTCATGGGGCTAAAATAAAGATGTTCATAGGGCTAGTTCCTTCTGGAGGTTCTTGGGGGAGTAGAAGTTTCCTTGCCTTTCCAGTTTCTAGAGGCCACTTGCAGTCCTTTCTTGTGTGTCCCTCCTCCAACTCCCAGAGTGAGCGATCCCATTGCTCCAAACTTTGCTTCCATCATCACATCTCTTTCTCGCTTTCCTGCTTCCCTCTTTTACTTGTAAGGACCTGGTGATTCCATATAGGCCTGCCTGGCTAATGCAGGATAATCTTCCCATCTCAGAATCATTAATCACATCTGCAAAGTCTCTTTTGCCATGTGAGGTAACATTTTCACAAGTTCCAGGGATTTAGATATGGACATCTTTTAGGAGCCATTATTCTGCTTACCACAAATGCGTTTTTGAAGGATGTCATTGGCCTATTAACAAATCCAATGGACTTCCTCAGGCTTTACCACCTTTGACCTACCTGTAACATTTGATATTGTCTACTATATACTCTCATACCCACCCTTAATTTCCTAATTACAACTTACCTGAAATTCTGCCCTCCTTGATGACTACTTTTGTCTTTTTTACTCCTTATTTTGTCCTTTTCAATGTAGATGTGTCCCAAGGACCTGCTTTAATTCTTTATTCTTCTGTGTTTACCCTGCCTCAGCATCCTCTTACATCTAATTTTATAGCGATATATATAAGATAACAATATAAGATAACCAATATAAGATAACACTTATATTTGTGTCCACAGCCCTTGTTTTGCTCTTGAATTTTAATGCAACACTTAAAAAATGTCTGCTAGATATCTTTCCCTGACTGTTCTGACCTTTCAGATTCAGCTTTTCAAACTGAAATTATGGTCTACCTTCCCATATCTGATGTTCCCCTGTGTTTACTAATTTTGTTGATGCCCCTTCACCTTCACAGTCATTTGTCTCATGAACTTGTGTTCTCTTAGACTCATCTAGCTCACTTGTTCCTCAAAATGTATGGATTCTATTTGTATAATATGTAATTCTCATTCCTCCCATTTGATGCATTTCCACTGCCATTCTTACAGTTCTCTTGCCAGGTGTTTCTCATCAGCATGCCAATTTATTTTATACATTGCCACCAGATTTACCTGTCTAAAACCAAGCTCTAGTTTTATTACACCCTTGTTTACAGAATTGTCTAACTTTCCAGAACCTCCTTCCTCTACCTTCAACATTATCTATTCCTATATGCATTAATATACTCTTTGTTTCTGGCAAATTGGACTCTTTGTTTCCTGTTCATCATGCACTTTTTTATCTCTGCCCTCCTGCTCATAATTTTCTTATACTTGAAACATCTTACTTAACCATTTAAATTTATCTAAACCCTACCCATGTTTTAGAATTTAGGCTAATATACTAGTTCTATCAGGAAGGCTTCTGATAGTTTTTGAATTATCAGATATTTACCCTTCTTTTATTAAATTTAACACTTTTTACTCATTTGTACAATTATTTTTGAAACTATCATCGAGTAGATTGTATTTGGTTCATCACCCAAAAAGGTGTTTAAGAAATATTCCTAAAGGCATGAATCTGTAATATAGGAAGGTAGGACAAGAGCCATGATTTTCATCCTGGAGAGTAAGGGAGGAGTATCAGAATCTTGCACATGTGTAATTGTTTCAAAAGGTATATTAAATCTTATAAAATACTTGGAAAAATTAAAACCTATTTTTAAAGTTGAAATATTGGGAGAGGACATATTTTTGGTTATTACTGCCATATCTTACAGCAAATGCCAGTCTGGACTTTGAAGCTGACTTCTTGGGTTTGGATTCTGACTAGGCCAGGAAATCAAGCAAGTTACTCAACCTCCCTGTTCCTTATATTCTTCCTCTAAAAAGCTGAGAAATAATAATAGCTACCTTATAACATGCACACAAAAGTATGTGGCATGTGATAAGTCTCCAGTACATATATCCACAATTATTAGCTATCATTATTATTTCTTGAAAATGGTCATATCTTTAAAAGGTTGGGAAGTACTGGACTGGGTGGTCTTTATCATGACTGGATCCCTATAATTCTATCATTTTCACACCAAAATAACTCTGCCTAATTTCTGTCATCATATGACTTTATATACAAATAGTCAAAATTATAGCTATTTCATCTTTATTATTTGTAAATATTTATAATATTATTAGGCATAATGAGTTTTGAGACTTACTCATTTTGAGTCAGTTGTTACTGATTTTAGCATTTTTACAGTTTGTAGCATTAAGCTGTAAAGAACAGAGGTAGGTTTATTATTATTATTTATTATTAGGGCAAATTCTCCCTCTGTTGTCCATCTAGTTTAGATTATAGCCCTGTTCTATAGTACTTATTATGCTTATTTGTATGTGTATACGTGTTTAGTGCATTAAATTCACACAAAATGTAAGTAATTATGCCATGCTTTATAGGTTGCTCACAGTTGAGAAGCCTACTTTTCTCCCTGTGCTGTTTAACTTGCTACTTTAGTGAAATAGTTTTATTTTTATAATTTTTATGTCTGAATTATGTGTCAACTAGACTAAATAGACCATATGAGGATGGATACTCTAGGAAGAAGTAGGGAAGCATCTGTTTACACTCTAAAAATATGCCAGTATTTGTTAGGTGAGCACTGCATTGCAAATACAAAATCATCTGCTAAAAATTTTCACTTTAAGGTTGCTAGTGAAAGATACTTATTTGGTACTATGTTTGCATATTCATACTGTAAATAAGAGTATCATTTTATCCATGCTGAAGTTGTTAGAACTAAGATATGCAGTTATAATAAATAAAATCTTTATATTTTGAGTAATTATTATGGTATGAGGCAGTGAATAAAGAAACGTAAACCTGCAGTTATTTTTAAAAAAATTAATAAACATTTGTGTAGATTCCTTGCTACCTAATCAAGATAAGACACAGTCTCTGTAAATGTTATCTTATGATCAATTCAAATTCAAAATGTACTTATAGAAATGTAAACTGTTAACCTCTTTGGTCTATAATGACTTCTTCGCTTTCATTTTTCATGTCTCCTATGTTATCAGATTACAAATATGGAACTTTTTAGTCTTTACTCCAATTTTGCCCAGGTTAACTTACTAAAGAATCAGGCTTATAGAAATCTCTCAGTTTTTTAAATGACAAACTAACAAATTTAAATGCCTCAACCAAATGATTGGGTATACTTTAATTATAGATTTGTCAATGGTGGTGTTGCTCGTAGGTAAAAACAAATAGGATTTATTTTTTTCAATCCACTGTCAAAGTCTGCTAACAACTACGAAAATGATTTATTTTGTAAGTAAATATTTTCAACATAGACATAACTGAAAGGGAGTATATATGGCATGATAAAAGTTGCTATACCGTTGATGAATAACAAATTTTCAGATCAGGAGCATGGTTGAAAGAATTCATCCATATTTTAATTTTCATTATGTTATATAATAAAAACACACAACCGAATATATAACACTGGTTCTCAACTTTGGCCGCACAATTAAATCACTTGGGGAGCTTTGAAAAAATTAACACCATAATCTCTAGGAATGAAGTTGGGACGTTTATAATTTTTAACAGCTCCCAAGGAGATTCCAGTGCTTATTCAGGTTTGAGAATCATTGGAATAACTTTGGCTTTACCTACTATGTTGACATATGGGAATGTACATACTACCTGCATATATAAAATACACAAATTTACGTATACGCAGAGAGATAATAAAGTAATAAATTCTGTTCCTTACTTTTGCATATGTAACTTTTACTATGATAAGGCTAACATTTAATGAGATAAATGCCCATGACTGTTATTGGTGTCCTTACTGCAGTTTTAAAAAATACGTTACAATACTCTTATGGCTTATGTATTCTTTCTACTTTAATGATGAAGAAACTGAGGCACAGGGTTGCCAAGTTACTTGTTCGGTATCATTCTAGTGATAAGTTGTATAGTAAGAATTTGAAGATGAGCCCTCTGAGTACAGATTCTGTTAATCATTTTGCCACACAACATTTAATATTAATTTATAAGTTACTAATTAGGTGGCTATAAGAGGAAAACAATTAATTGGATGATGATTAAGACTGCTGTGAAAATATAGATAAAGTAATCAGAAATATTTATTGCTGTTTATATGTTACTTGGTATAGGAAAGTTAATTTACTGAAATTATTTTAGGTTTTAAATACTTTAAAAAAATTAAATGTATCCTGGTTTAAAAGATAGAGTCCAACTAATATGAAGAAATTTCAGAGAGCATCCAGAAGGATTCAAACAGGGAGCTTTCTCATTTATTCTTTTTTAGGGAATTATAGGCTCATGTATCAAATCTGTTTACCATAGAGGCTCTTGGTCCTTTGATTTCAGAAAAAATGTTCATATAGTTAGGATAAAGTTCTAGGAAGCCTGTAGATGGCAGCAACTTCCTACTGTTGGGTATTTGCTATTCATAAGCACTTTTGGCTGAAAAGCAGATTGAAACTAGATGTAGGACTGCAATCTGTGGTGGCTATGTACAAACGGACGCAAGTGGAGGTATATTCTCTATTTGGCTTTCCAAAAGCAATTTTCTGTAACTGATTTTGAAAAGCTGTGCCACGCCTTTTATTTAAATAAGGATTGAATCACATTTGTCTGGATCTGAAAGGAAAAGCTGAAGCAAAAGCAGGGCATTCTCAGCAAAAGCAATATCCGGGAGCATTCTGTTATCATTTTTTGATGTTGCATTTAGGGTTACACCATTTTTGTAAATACAGTGACCAGCATGATTTATGTGGAATTCCAAAAGCGATGATCCAGTAAATTTACTAACAGTTCCAGTAAATTTGCTTCATGAATCCCACATCTGGTGATTGCCTTCTGCTCTTGGCATTTTCTGCCTAATATACCATGTAATGTTGTTCAAATCGAGAGTTTTATTTTGTCAAATCATTCACTGGAGAGGCTAGTGAAGCCTTTTACTGTGTATTAAACAATCAAAGCCACGGATGATTTGGATTGCCTTGCTTTCAAAGGCTTTATTAGAGTTGTCAAGGAAAAATGCCATCCATTCTCCTATTGCCCTTTAAACAAATTTACTTAAATATCTTGGATGCTTCTTATTTTTATGTTAAATATCATAGAACTATTAAGATTGCTATAATTATGGCAACTCCATGTGATCAGCATCTCTCTTTGGATTGATTGACTGGTATTGATGAGAAAGGATGGCCCATTAGTATGTTTCAGTAGAATTAGAACATTGGGTCTCTGGCCCACCAGATATTTGGAACTTTTGCAGTACTGTTTGAATTTAAAGAAACGGAGAGAAACATTTGGTGGATATTACCCTGCATGAGTTGTCCTCTGACGGACCGTCAGGTAAGTTTTGGCATAACTGTATTACTCGGCCTGATTTCTGACATCTGTTTTTTTTTGGTCAATGGGCCAGAATCCTAATAAATATTTTTGGGAGCAGGACACCTTGTTCAAAAGTTGACAAGTCCAAGTAAAGTAAATATTCATGTTCACTAAAACCAAATGCAAGATGAGATGAGCCAAAAATATTTATGGGAGCTCATTTTCTTTATGTAATTGGTCCTAAAGGGAAGATGAAAGCTAAAGAACTCCAAGGATTTGCCTTTAGTTTTACACTGTCATGGATACAATGAACACAAATTGATGCACAATTTATATAATAGAATGCCTTTACAATTCTGACGTGTAAGGGCAAGAGAAGCATCTGTTTTCTGTTAATTTATTGAAGAAGTTTCTTTATATAACCATCTCCAGGGATATGATTAGCACCACAAAGTCATTTTATAGTAAAATGCTTAATGGACTAACTCTGTTCTATAGTAGAACTGTCATGCAGTTTTTTTTAATTGTTTAAAATAAAAGAGGCTATCAGGATAGTCAGTTTCTGTCATTTATAGAAGTGTTTAATGAACCAGAGAAAACTATCCTTACTTTCTCTATACTTACTGGCACCGTGCTCAACAACAAAGCTGAAATAGTGAGTGTCAGTGGTCCAGAGGAATTTGGTTTTAGTGTAACAGATCAAAAATTTTAAAGGCTATTTGTTAGAGCCATAGGAGATTATTCCCAATTTTAACTGCATATCAGAAACTTGAAATTCATGAATTCATATGATAAATATTTGCTTTATGCAGCAATATTCTAGTGAATGAGAGAGACATGTTTCTCACCCCTATGGAATCTGGGTTTTTCCAGGGGAGAGATTAAAAAACTAATTTTACCAGTGTATCATGAAGATAGTCAAAAGAAAGGTCTACTGTAATGTGGGGTTTAAAAGAAGGTTCCTTTAGAGTTAATTTTTAATTCTTTATCTAAAATAAAATAGGATTTTGGCATAGTTTGCCTATTTCCACTGATGAATGGAAACTCTACTTTTGTGTAGTATGGTTATGGGACAACTCAAAGAGCAAAATATGCAGGAATTAGGAAAAAGAAGTTGACATTCTCTGTTACCAAAAACATGGATATGTTGGTGCTGTGGGTTCTTAATAACAAATCTCTCACACATGTGAGATGGACATTTATTTAAATGAGAGAGGATATATTTATGTTTTAGAAAAGAATTTAACTCCCGTTTAAATAAATTAAATTTGATTTTTAAGTTACTTTGTAAGATGATCCACAGCAGAATCATACAAGTGGATTAAGTTTTCCTGAAAATAGGCTGAAATTTAATGGAATATTTCCTAAGAAACGGCATGTTGGATTTGGGTAAATATAAATCTGTAGAAAAACAAGTCAGGAAAATATGTGATGCTTAGTTCTGTGTACATGTTTGTCTAATTCTTGTGAAAATGAGGTCAGACTCATAAAGCATCAACACTTTATCCCAGAGCCTGAAGAAGACAAAAAGCTATTCACACTTTTTAGATTGAGTTCTTACAATTTCCAAAATATAAGGGATTGGTTAACAGTGATAGAATATGATTTTAATAATGGAATAGTTTTTTAAAGCTCAAAAGTTTTTGGAAATGTTTGAAAGTGAGAGAAAGAGAGGCTGTCAAAAACAAATTCAATGGGGGAAAAGAAACACACACATAGGAAAGAGAAATATAAAATGACGAACAATCAAAATGACAAAATTCAGTTCCTGAACATGCAGATAAGTAAACTGTCCTTTTGATGCCAGAAATCTTTCTTGCACTTTTAAAATATATGCAAAAATGCACTAACTGTCCATGTTTCAGACACGATACTTTTTAGTAAAAATTTGTTTTTATCTACTCAGCCTGTGATATGTTCTCAAATCTTGTTAGCTAAGTTAACAGATGTCTGCTCATCAGTCTTATCAAAGTTTCTTTGGTGATGTGTGTTATTTCTTATCCAGAATTTTGTTTTGTTTCTTTAAAATATAAATCTCTATAATTTGTTCTGAAGTTAATATTAGCCCAGGTAAATTAGTCTAATGCTATTCAGATTCCTATTAAATCGAACATGAGTAAAAAATATGGCAAAACTGATCATTTTCATTTTTTTGCAGAAGTTATTCTGCTGGTTACTTATTTTCTTGATTTGATTTGTGTTTAGTTCCTAGAAATCTCCTCTTCAAAGAGATTTTCAAAGAAAGCACTTGCTCTCCTGCTGATGTGTGGTGTATACAGATTCCTGCTCAAAATAGACAAATTTGAGGATGTTTTGTGCACGTTAATAATGATGGAAATGATTTCCTTGATATTTACCAGTTGTCTGCTGTATTCAAACATAGTGCTACTGATGGTGTTTAATGCACTAGACTTATTTGTTGAGGTGAAGAAAATAATCAAGGAAAGATTTACTAAGTCTTTGAACCCATAAAACATTTTAAAAGTTATTATTATGCAAAGGATAGCGACCATCTGTTCTCTATCTCCATTGAAGCCAGAACATGGGGAAATAAACTTAAATTGCAGTATGAGGTAGTTAGCTTAGAGTAATTGAGAAATTTCCTGACAGGGTTATTAAACACTAAAATGAATCAGGAAGAGAGGTTGTGAAATCCTAGATTCCTTTTTCCTTATTATTTAAAAAAAATCCCTCCCGCCCTTTATTCTGCTAGTTTGGCTTGTAAGCTGATAGACTTCTCAAGATTTAGTTGTCTGTACCTATGATTTCACAAATGTTGTTTCTTTCAAGGGTTAATGCCAGAGGGAGGGCTGTGAAAAACTAACAATAATCAAATAATAGCCAAGATTTGTTGGATTTTTTTTATTATGTAGTAAGCTCTGTGTGAAGAACTTTGCAACCACTTTCCCATTCAAATATGGTTATGAATAAGGTAGTTCAGTCTATGTGGATTCCATATGTGTTCAGCATTCAAGTTGATGATGGCTGCACACACACCGAAGAACTCATTCCTGGCAGCAGACTTTTATGTCTCTTAAACTTACTATAAAGATTGAAGAGTCACTTCAAAAACAGCAGTAATTCCCTTATTTTGAGAGGGACAGAATGCAGCATGAGGGATGATTTGGCCAGGTCGCTTTGGATGTGTTTATATGGCACAGAGAACTTATCACTTTCATGGAGCTGTATCAGGGAACTCATTATTTCCAAAACTCCATGTTGTCTCTGATGATAACATGATTATGAGTGCTCCTGGGTTAAGAGTGTGCCGTGATTAATTCAGTGAGCTGAAGATCATTGTGTTTTCCTTCCAAAAGGCAGAATGCATTTCTGTAAAAGAATGGACTGGAGTGGCTGTCAGTATTCATAATACAGGAATGGCTCCAGACATTTGAAGCCCAAATACCAATATCCATCTCATTGCCATCCCTTCCTTCTTTGCAGCAAAATCTTCCCTCTAGGTTTTCATAGTGGGTAGGTCTCAGATCCCCTGAATTTGCCAGTCCTGTGTAATGAAACTTATTTTTGCTTTTATTCCTTTGATTGTAAACTTGAGCAACAGAAATAGGTCTTGATTTCACAATCTTGTAAGCATGCCCAACAGTTTAGTCAATGGGAGATGCAGTAATCCCCACTGAAAAATAATTATGGTGAAAATATGTAAGTTGGCACAGTTTGCTAGAATCCCGAGTTGATGAAAGGAAAGAACATTTTCCACTTTTGATAAGGCTTCCCAAATGCACTCATTTTCTTTAGCTATTATTACACTACTGTTGCTGTTTCCATGATTTCTAGCCTAAGTTTCATGAATATTAGAAATTTCCAAGGGTGGGAGTAATTAACAAGAAGTCCAGAAATCTGAGTTCTAATCGAGGCTTGCCATTTGAGTCACCAGGATTAAATTGACCCAGGCTTCAAGATTGAAACAGACTTTCTTTGTGGCTTTTACATTGTTTTAAATTCTAAATATATATGTTTTAGAAGAACAGCAGTCAAAAGCAGCATAGAGGTATGCATAAAGCCAGATATTTGCACGGCTTCGGTAATTCACCGAATGTAAATTAAGCACCTTTAAAAAAATGAGTGAATAATTCATTAAGTTTTGTCATTGCCTTCTTGGCTTTGTTTAAATTTTTTTCTTTTTCCTTCTTTTTAAAATAGTTGCTAGAACTCGGTCATCCCCATCCATGGGGGCAAGTGGCCTTTAAACCTTTTTGGTTTACAAGAGGGCAGTATAATACTGTGCACCCTTGTTTTGGCTCTATAATTAGATACTCCTGACTGTTAGCAGTGTGAATTTGGACAAGATCATAACCTCTTTTTGCTTGACTATGAATATGGGGATAATAATGAGGATCTGATGAGATAACTCAGATAAAATCACGAACACAGTTCTATCCCATATGCTACGTTCCACGAATGTCCTTTCTCCTCTTCCTCTTCTTACTTCTGCTCTTTCTCCACTTCCAAAGGCTTCTTTGAGTTCTAGAACCTTTTGAAAAACTTATGAGAGCTTTGAGTACAGAAAATGAGCAGATGTCTCTATATTTTGAATTGGACCCAAATCATTCAAATTATTCAAATGATTGATTCATAATGTAGGTGATATAAATAGATGGTAGATAATTTAATACTTGATACATTTCAAGTCTTTTATTTTGATTAAAAGATAAAATGAAGACTGTAGGTGCTTAGATGTATTTTACCTTGTTTGTCTTTAATTCTGCTTTATGACTTATTTTTTTATTAATTGTTTACTAAACTTTTTATTTTGGAATAACTTTAATTTGTAAAAAAGTTGCAAAGATAGTACAGAGAGTTCTCATATCTTCATTATCTGTGTTCCCCTGTTGTTACTATTTTATATAACTGTGGTACATTTGTCACAACTAAGAAACCAACATTGGTACAGATTTTATTCAGATTTAATTGGTTTTTCTCACTAATGCTTTTTGCTATTCTAGGATTCTATCTTGGAATAGAAATTGCATTTATTCAACATGTCTCCATAGTCTATTCTGGGTTGTGAGATCTTTCCTTAATTTTCATGACCTTCACAATTTTGAAGAATATTGATCATTTTGTAGAATGTCCCTCAATTTGGGTTTGTCTAATATTTTCTCATGATTAGACTGGGGTTATGAGTTTTAGAGAAGAATACCAGAGTTGAGTGCCATTCTCGACATATCCCATACCCCATATAAGGAGTATATGCTATCAACAGGACTTACCACTATAGGTATTGACATTGATCACCTGGTAGAAGTAGTGTTTTTCAGGTTTCTCCATGGTAAAATTATTTTCCCTTCCTTTTTATATTCTGTGCTTTGGAAGCAAATCATTAAATCGAGGCTACTTTCAAGGGGCAGAGGATGTAATACTATTTTAAAATTATTCATTTGCTAATCAGCAGAACCAAAGGCATAAGGTAATGCTTTGACTTTCTTAGAAAAAAAAGGCATAAATAAAATTGTGGATCTCCTGACCTTTTTTGAGTCACTGTCCCATGATGGAGTATGACATTCGGAGTAGGAATAAGCTGTCATTATTTTCCTGTCCCATCAGTTGGGATGAATGGGAGCAGAGCTGATAAAGGCCAATTTTATGCTGACATGATAAAGTGAGTTAATCCAAATTCTCATGAAGGCATTGAACAAGATCCTAAAATAGTGACTCAATATGTCATACCATCATCCTTGCCATATCCAGACTAGTAGCCCGTTTTATGTTCAGTTTACACAAACCTTAGAAGAAATAACAATGATTTGTGCAATGGATACAACCCTTGACTTGGACCATAGCTAATTTCTCTCCCACTACTAGTTATTGAGTACTTATTATGTGCTTGAAGCTTTTCAGGCATTTTTAATACTTGATCCTGCTTATAAAATAATTTTATAAAATAGGTGTTAATAGCCTTATTTTATAAGGAAATTGAGACTTACAGAGGTCAGGTAACTTGACCATACCAGTAAGAGTTGGCTCTAGAAATTAATATAAGTTTCTTCATTCCAAAGTGCATGATTGTTCCACTCTATGTGAATTACATATACATGAGATATAATTTAAAAGTTCTGTCATAACAGCAAAAAGTCTGAGAGTATGGGTTTTTTGTTAGTTAATTTAATAATACCATTAAGATTTTTGCTATTATAATTTAAGATTAATAGTATTTCATTTGGGTACAGCAATATAAAAGTAATTTGGTGATCATGCTATCCCCAGATTCAAGTAAATTTTGAATATTATTGCATTGCCAAAATTCTCCAGGTGGATAAAAATTCATTACATTAAAAAGCATTCAGCTGAAGGTGCTGCTGGAAGCAATCTTATTTCATTTTCCTCAGCATGCACACTTGCTGCTAATTTTGTTTTTGTATTGAAAGTCAGAATCAAAAAAATGTTTAACATTCAAGATACAGGGGGAAATCAAATCAGAGATCTGTCTTGAATAGTGTTTGAAAGAAGTTTATCTTTAGGCATCCTGTTCCTAATTCTCAAAGATACTTAAAAATATTAAAAGTCATTGAGTATGGAAAAATCCACAAATTCCTACAAAACTTTATAAAATTATTTTTCCTGGTAGCTGAACAAAGAGCTGAATTATACCCAAATATATAGGTGAAAAGTCCATTCCGTGTACCCATTTGGATAAACCTCACTATCTGAACATGGGCTCCCCACTCAGTGGGGAGTCTGCTTCTCCCTCTTCCTCTGTGGCCTCCCACCCCCATTTGTATGCACTGTTCCTCAAATAAATAAATAAAATTTAAAAAAGAGGTGACTTTTAAAAAATTCTTCCTTACCACCTTTGTTATAGTTTTTATTTTACTCCAATCACTTTCTATTATTACCTAGGTCCTTCTTGCAAAGTGGAAAAAATATAGTCTTTAAAACCTTGGTGTGAGGTGGAATCCATATTTTTAAAGAGAAACCCTTAGTAGGAACTAGTGGCATCCGGATAGGAAACATTTTGGGTAATTAGACTATAAAGTCATTCAAAATCTACTCTTTTCTAAGGTCTTTCTACGGTTGATTTTTTTAAAGTTTTTATTTAAATTCCAGTTAGTTAATATACAGTGTAATATTAGTTTCAGGTGTATAATATAATAATTCAACACTTCCATACAACACCTGGTGCTCATCACAAGTGCACTCCTTAATCCCCATCACCTACTTAACCTGTCCTCCCAAAGCAATCTACACATTTAATGCAATCCCTATCAAAATATCAAAAGCATTTTTCACAGAACTAGAACAAATAATCCTAAAATTTGTATGGAACCACGAAAGACCCTGAATAGCCAAAGCAGCCTTGAAAAAGAAAAGCAAAGCTGGAGATATCACATATCCAGACTTCAAGTTATGATGGTATTTTATTTATTTTTTAATGATTTGGTTTTTAAAAGATTTTATTTATAGAAGAGAGGGAGAGTGCATGTGTATGAGCAGGGGGCGGGAGGGGCAAAGGGAGAGGGAGAAGCAGGCTCCGCACTGCCAGGGAGCCTCATGTGATGTGGGGCTGGATCCCAGGATTCTGGGATCATGACCTGAGCCAAAGGCAGATGCTTAACAGACTGAACCATCCAGGCACCCCTATGATTGATATTTTAAAAACTAGCTACAAGAAACAAGGACAACTTATTCATTCAATAATATTTATTATATGCTTACTGTGAGCCAGTGCCTGGCTCACAGTGGTCAAAATTGGGCTACTCTTATGGATGTGGCTACTCTTTTTTTAAATTTTAAATTTAAAAATTTTTTTTAAAGATTTTATTTATTTGACATAGAGAGATAGAGACAGTGAGAGAGGGAACACAAGCAGGGGAAGTGGGAGAGGGAGAAGCAGGCTTCCCACGGAGCAGGGATCCTGATGTGGGGCTGGATCCCAGGACCCTGGGATCATGACCTGAGCCGAAGGCAGACGCTTAACCACTGAGCCACCCAGGCGCCCCTAGAGTGGCTACTCTTATAAAGCTTATATTCTAGAAGGATGATGCGGTAATAAGAAAACACATATACACACACATCACGCATACACAGAAGTAAATATTTGTCAAATGGTAGTAAGTGGAAAGAATTAAAAATAGCAAAATAAATTGTGCTTATATAAAGTGATGGGATTGGCAGGAGATTGATGGCAATGATGACAACAAACTTTTTTTTTCCCCTTTATTTCTTAGGGCAGTTTTAGGTTCACAGTAAAATTGAATGGAAAGTACAGAGATTTCCCATATAAGCTCTGGCCCCATATGAGCACAGCCTGTCTAACTCTATCAGCATCTCATATCAGAGGGGAACATTTGTTACAGTTGTTGAACCTACATTGAGACATCATCACCCAAATTCCATAGTTTATATTACAGTTCACTCTTTATTTTGTACATGCTATGGGCCACCATTATAGTATCTTATAGAATAGTTTCACTGCCCTAAAAATCCTCTGTGTTCTGCATGTTCGTCCTTCTCCCCTCCCCAACTCCTTGCAATCATTGATCCTTTTACTATCTTCATAGTTTTGTTTTTTCCAGAATGTCATATATTTGAAATCACAGAGTAGGTAGCCTTTTCAGATTGGCTTTTTTTTTTTTTTCAGTTAGCAATATGCGTTTAAATTTCCTCCAGGTTTTTTCATGGCTTGATAGGTCATTTATTTTTAGGGCTGAGTAATATTCCATGATCTGGATGCACTACAGTTTATTTGTCCATTTACCGACTGAAGGCCATCTTGGTTGCTTCTAAGCTTTGTCAGTTATGAATAAAGCTGCTATAAATATCTGTGCAGGTTTTTTTGTGAACATAAATTTTCAGCTCCTTTGGGTTAATGTCAAAGAGTATGATTGCTGTTGTATGGTAAGAGTATGTTTATTTTTTTTTAAGATTTTATTTGTTTATTTGAGAGAGAGAGAGAGCAAGCAAGAGAGCATGAGTGGGGGAAGGGAGAGGGAGAAACAGACTCCCCTGCTGAGCAGGGAGCCCGATGCGGGGCTGGACCCTGGGATCATGACCTGAGCTGGAGGCAGATGTTTAACGACTGAGCCACCCAGGCTCCCCAGTTTTCAATTTTCTAATGACATGTTGAACATCTTTTAATATGCTTATTTGCTATCTTAATACCTTCTTTAGCAAGGTGTCTGTTGAAGTCTTTTGCTTGTTTTTTAATTGGGTTCATTTTCTTATTGTTGAGTTTTAAGAGTTCTTGGATAACATTCCTTCATTAGATATGTCTTTTGTGAATATTTTCTCCCAGTCTGTGGCTTGTCTTCTCATTCTCTTGACAGCGTAAACTTTTGCATATGGTAATATTAGAAAAATGAAATAAAAATAGCTTCATCTTAGGGATGTTCTTAACAGATTGAGGAAAAAAGCACTGTACATAAAGTAGACTAATCCATGATATGCTTTATTTTTTTGTCTCAGTTAAATTTCTAGTATCTTGAAAACACTGCCCTTTATATACTAGGCAACATACAAACACATTACACATGCTATTTCATTTAACCCTCACAATGATCCTATAAGGTAAATAGGATTACCCCCACTTTTGTTTTACAGCTAAGGAAATTGAGACACAAATAGGTTAGACAGTTCATTTGGGATCACATAATCAGTAAGTTGTGAAGATAGGATTAGGATGCCAAGACTGTCTTACTCCATAGCCTGATTGTTTTTTTGTTTCTGTTACATTGCAGTCTGTCAGTACCTATTTTTTTCTTGTCCCCATCTCTCCAAGATTTGTAGTCTGACCATGATAGCTTTATTCTGAAGGATCAGGCTCACCTCAGTTCCTGAACCAATATTGAAATAAGTAGGATCAAAATACAAACAATAATACTCTTTGAGTACGTACAAATAAATAACTTGGTAAAGTCAAAGTATAGTACAAGTATAGTATATTATTTTGGAATCTTTGGACATCTCTTTGGCAAATAGGTCTTTTTGTTGAGGTATATTTCATTTTTTTTTTTTAAAGACTTTTTTTTTTTATTTATTCATTCGAGACACAGAGATACAGAGAGTGAGAGAGAGCATGGGCAGGGGGAGAAGCAGACTCCCTGCAGAGCAGGGAGCCCAATGCGGGGCTCGATCCCAGGACCCTGGGATCATGACCTGAGCCGAAGGTAGGCGCTTAACCATCTGAGCCACCCAGGTGCCCCAAGTTATATTTCATTTTAAAAACAAATTATAAGGATAGAAAAGCAAGTTAAGTGTTCAGGCAAGTCCAGTATGTCAGGCATTCCATGGGAAAAAAGACCTGTTTTCTGTAATAAGTCAAACATATGAATAAAAAATGGAGGAGGAACCTCGGATTTGAAATAAATGATAACCAAATGTAATGTGGGTGTTGTTTGGATCCTGATTCAAACAAATCAACTTTAAAGAGATGATATCAAGGAATGATTGCTGTTTTTGTTTGTTGTGAGAATGGTAGTGTGATCATAGATTTATATATTTATATATTCTTAGTATATATTAAATATATTACATATATATTAGAGTTGAATACTGAATTGTGTAAAATAGAATGATACAGTGTCTGAGAAATGATACATGGAAAACAAAAATGAAACAAGTGTAGCAAAATTGTGATAATTATTGAATCTGGTTGATGGGTATATAAGATTCATTGAATCATTCTCTTTGATTTTATGAGGCAATATTTTCATAATAAAAATTAGAGCCCAAGACAAAAATGAAAATGTGCCATTGTATGTATTTCTCTAAATAAGGTGTAGAGCAAAAACATATTTAAGAAATCAGGTATATTTTAGGAGGGGAGGAGCAAGATGGTGGAGGAGTAGGAGACCTAAATTTCGTCTGGTCCCAGGAATTCAGCTAGATAGGGATCAAACCATTCTGAACACCTACGAACTCAACAGGAGATCGAAGAAAAGAATAGCAGCAACTCTCTGAACAAAAAAGCTACCACTTTCTGAAAGAGTCATATTCTAGCCCTTCATAGTAGTTAACCTTATTTTTGGTATATATTTATATATAAGTTGTTCTCTCTTTAAAATTTTGGGATACAGTTTCTTCAAACAGACCAAAATATACCCTAAATCTCTAGTGTATGGTTTTGTTCTAGTCTCCTTCCTGCTCACATTCTCTCCTCCCTCTTTTTTTTTTTTTAATTCCTCTTCTTTCTTTTTTCAACCAACTTCTTATCAATTCCTTTTATAAAATCTTTTATAATTTTTATCTTTACAGTCATATTCCATCCCTTCATCATATTTACCCTTATTTTTATACATATATAAGTTTTTCTTTCTTTAAAATTGTGGGAAGCACTTTTTTCTAACAGACCAAAATACGCCCAAAATCTAGTGTGTGGCACTGATCTATGCACCAGCCTGATCATATTTGATCATATTTTTTTTATCTTTTTCCTTTTTTTATTTTTTCTTTCTTTCCCTTTCTTTTCCCCCAGTTTCAGGTCTCTTCTGATTTGTTTAGTGTATATTTTTCTGGGGTTGTTGTTACCCTGTTAGCTTTTTGTTCTCTCATTCATCTATTCTCCTCTGGACAAAATGACAAGATGGAAAAAATCACCTCAAAAAAAGAACAAGAGGCGGTACTGACTGCCAGGGACCTAATCAATATGGACATTAGTAAGATGTCGGAACTAGAGTTCATAATGACGATTTTAAAGATACTAGCTGGGCTGAAAAAAGCATGGAAGATATTAGAGAAACCCTTTCTGGAGAAATAAAAGAACTAAAATCTAACCAAGTCAAAATCAAAAAGGCTATTAATGAGGTGCAATAAAAAATGGAGGCTCTAACCACTAGCATAAATGAGGCAGAAGAGAGAATTAGTGATATAGAAGACCAAATG
Organism: Phoca vitulina; assembly: GCF_004348235.1. Lineage (NCBI taxonomy): Eukaryota > Metazoa > Chordata > Mammalia > Carnivora > Phocidae > Phoca > Phoca vitulina. Next base: position 40,304,270 of record NW_022589712.1, read on the forward strand.
ATGGGGAATAAAGAAGCTGAG